>NC_066630.1:23169926-23478772 GCF_025201925.1 Gopherus flavomarginatus | reverse complement strand
TTCATTTATTGGATACTCAGCTTTGAATTTTATGTGTAGCCTGTCCCAGTGAGTTAGGTGAAAGCTAGATTAATATGAGTTCTGATAGAACTGGTATATATTTGTCAGTCACAAATGCTTATTTGAAAAGGAACAGTCTCTAAAGTCATTTTTCTAGGAGTACATGTTCTCACTTAAATAACACTCAATGATTACATTTAAAAGAATTTTTTTAAAGTCATTTTTAGTAGTTCTTTTTGTTTATATTTCATTCAGTTTGACAATTAAAATAGACTGGTCAGTTTCATATTTCCTCACTCTCACTTTCTGGTTCTCATTCATTAGTCCAATGAGGGGACTTTTTAGGTGGTAAATGCTCCACGGCAATATTTAAATCTGTCCAACATTTTAATTTTAATTAGATTTTTAAAAATTAAGTCAGGACACATTGTATCATTATGGTGTGTACAGCTGGTCAGAACATTTATGACCAAACGTGTTTTCATTAAAATATGCTGTTTGTTAGAAGCTGAAACATTTCATGGAGACTTACCGATTTCAGTGACATTTTTATGTATAGACACTCTGGTCACTGATCTGATGAGAGAGAAAGAGAAATAGAGAGAGAGAAATAAAAAAATATTTGTCACTTGAAAATGGATGTATTAACACAATTCTGTTTCATGAAAACATTTGAATGGTTTTGGCTTTGTTCCAGTGAGGAGTGAAAACAAATTTCAAATCTTCAAAGTTGCCATGAAACAGAATTATCAGTGTCTGGCCTGGTCTAGTGGCTTATAAGACTTAGAAAGATTTTTTTGAAGAAATCTAAATTTGTGACTGAAACTGCCTGATCCTTCAGACTGAGCATCATTAACCATTGTGACTTTCTCTTTTTCTCAGCAACACTTACCTTCATGTTGTCATATAACCACACCCCTGTCCCCTTCCCAACTAACTTCATTTTCTTGTGGGCAACATTTTCTTGAGGAACAAGCATTTAATCCATGAAAATGTCAATGTGTTTGCAACATTGCCCTGACCAGTTAGCTTTTGTCATGATGTCTTTCTTTATCCAGAAATCATTGATGCCCTGGTAGTTCTAGGTTTGGTAGGTGGAAAACACAGGTTAAAAGTTGCTGATTCTGATTCTCATGCCAATAAACAGTCAGGGAGCAGTTAAAGAGTGGTGCTTCATCATTTTCAGCAGCATCTCTATCAACTAGTTTAGGAGCAGCACTGATTGACTAATTTTGAAGCCAGTTTCATTTTGTTCTTCTTTTCCCTTAATAGAGTGGTATTTCTAGTCGACTGATTATAGATTTGGTATCTGAGAAGCCTGGATTGTAATCCCAGCTCTCACACAAAACCCCTCTGAGGTTTAAGGGAAGTCACTTAAAATCTGACTCATTTTCCCCTTCTGTAAAATAGGGATAAGAATTGCCACTCTCACAAGGATGTTGTGCGAGTTAGCTAAGGTTTGAAAATCTCGGGGGGTGAATGGTAAAAAACTGAATAAAAGGATGGTAGTTACAGTGGGGTGTCTTGAAGGACATGTGTGAAAACAGGTGGGAAACTCAGGAAACCCTCAGGACAGCGAAGGAAGCAGATAGACTGTGTGTGTCTGTAACATAAATCACTGGGTTAGGAGACCAAACATATAATTTAATAAGAACAAGGCATCCTACAATGAAGCTCACTTTCCCATATTTATTCCTCTCTAAACACAGCAGCGCACAGATTATAGGAAATGGTTTTACATTTAACTTCAACCCCAAGTGGTGAAGAAATGGATTGTATCTCACAACATAAATTTGCATCTACCATCATTTAATGGACGGTTTATACATGCTATGTACTACTGTGTTTTTATGGAAGGCAAAAAAAAATGAATTACTTGGGAATTTGTTTTTAATTAAGCAATAAGGCTCAATGGGGTACTGCTATCATGCAATAAAACCACTCCTGGGGTGTTGTGAGGCATTTGGTCCAGATGAGTGCCTCAAATCACCCCCAGATTGTGATTAGATGATTACTCCCTGGAGTTAATATTAGATGGTTCTCTCTAGAGTTGTCTTATTGCTATTATTAAGAAAAGGCTTTGATGTGGGGAAACTAAGTAGCTTTTGTGCTTGAAGATGAAGTTGGCAGTTTAGACTGTTGAGCAGCTCATCTGAGCTCTATGGCTTCCATAGATCAATTCACCTATTTAATATGCTTGAAAAACAATCCCAATGCATTCCCTTGCTCCAAGCAGATTTACAATTGAGTGACTTTTTTTCCCCCAGGAGGTGGAAGGATGCAAAGTGATAAACAGCTCCAAATAAAGCTATCCCAAAACAAGGGGCTGAAGTATTTGATCCTGAGATATGTATTACTGGCTTTACTCCCTTGCAAAAATAAATGAATCCTAATCAGTATTATGCTAATTGTATTAATGAAAGATAATGCATGCAGTAGTAGCAAGAAATTCTCCAAAGCTGGGTGCATTATGAGGGATGGAGCCTACGGCATTAAAGAAATTCAAACAGCCAAAAATGTGTAGAGGCAAACTAATGGGAGTGCCCTTTACAAATATTACCAAGGAGTGGGAGGTGGGGGGCGAGGCTTGGAAAGGAAACATCTTATTTTGAATCAAGTGATGTCTCTTGCGTACATCTCAATACACCAGAAATAGAAATATCTGAAAACATGAACTCACAGAGACCCCATTCCTCTCCTGCACAGGGGTGGTCAGGCTACTAAAGCAAGCACAGAGCATGCAGCATGACTTTTGGAACTGGAACGCAGGGAAGATGTCCCACCATTTCTTGGGGTATATTCACAGTCGGAGGATAATGATCTCTGTCCCCTCTTTGGTCTCAAGAAACACCTCTTACCCAGTGAGAGGATGCCATGGGAACTCGCTGAGCTCCCTAGAAAACTTTTTTCCTTGCACAGGCTTTTTTATAGGAGGGGGTGGTCTGGCCCTTGCCAAAGAATGCTCACTTTGCTGATAGAACAGGTCTGTCTGCCTGGAAGAAGGGGCTCAATGGGATAGTTCATTGCAGTCTGGTCCTATTGAATCTAGCTGAACAGAATAGCCAGTATATAGGGCTTCCTTCTGAGCAGGTAATTCTCAAGGATCTAATTCCAAATTTATAAAAATAATATAAAGGCACCAGTACATTAAGGGCCTTCGTCTCATTTACACTAAGGCCCCTTGGTGGTCAAAAGTTGAGACTGGACAACAGGGGACAGCTCACTTGATAAACTGCCCTGTTCATTCCCTCTGAAGTACCAGACACTGGCCACAGTCAGAAGACAGGATACTGGGCTAGGTGAATCAGTAGTCTGACCCAGTCTGGCCATTCTTATGTACATCACTCTAGCAGCGTAAAGGGGCTTAAACTGGGCATAAATGTAACTAACACTCACTTTATGGCCCCTTAACACTGCCAAAGTGGTGTAAAGGGTCCTTACTGTAATTGAGAAGCAGGCCCCATGGCTCCACTATGCCTGGTTACCTTACTGCATCTACTGACCTTTCCCCAGCAGACTACAGTGGGGGTTGCATACAGTAACATTGGTTGTTTAAGGACGGAGGCAGTGGGCTCTTTTGGGGACATAGGGTTACTTTTGCACTAAAAATCAGTTGTAGTTCTTGTAAACATACTAAGCCTTGAAAATTCAAACATTCTATTACTGCTTTACAAACATTACACCAGGCTTTTAGTTCCAGGTATAAAGATTGGTGCTGAGGTTCTCTTGTATGGCTTGGAAGTTCAGTTCAATCCAGATACACATCCACAAGTATGCTTATTCAAACTTTAACCAACCTTCCCTACCTAAAGAAATTCCTTTTCCCTCTCCCCCAGGCAGATCTTTTACTCCTTCAGACTGAGGCCTGGTCTACACTACGCGTTTAAACTGATTTTAGTAGCGTTAAACCGATTTAACCCTGCACCCGTCCACACAACGAGACCCTTTATATTGATATAAAGGGCTCTTAAAACCGGTTTCTGTACTCCTCCCCGACGAGAGGAGTAGTGCTGAAATCGGTATTACCAAATTGGATTAGGGTTAGTGTGGCCGCAAATCGATGATATTGGCCTCCAGGCGGTATCCCACAGTGCACCATTGTGACCGCTCTGGAAAGCAATCTAAACTCGGATGCACTAGCCAGGTAGACAGGAAAAGCCCCACAAACTTTTGAATTTTATTTTCTGTTTGCCCAGTGTGAAGCTCTGATCAGCACGGGTGGCCATGCAGTCCCAAATCCAAAAAGAGCTCCAGCATGGACCATACAGGAGATACTGGATCTGATCGCTGTATGGGGAGACAAATCTGTTCTATCAGAGCTCTGTTACAGAAGATGAAATGCCAAAGCATTTGAAAAAAATCTCCAGGCTATGATACAGAGTCCACAGCACAGTGCTGTGTGACAAGCGTAACGGAAAGCCAAAGAATCAAATGGACGCTCATGGAGGGAAGGAGGGGGGACTGAGGACTCCAGCTATTCCACAGTCCCCGCAGTCTCCGAAAAGTATTTGCATTCTTGGCTGAGCTCCCAATGCCTGTAGGGTCAAACACATTGTCCGGGGTGGTTCAGGGTACAGCTCGTTAATTTACCCTCTCCACCCCACCCCCCCGCGTGAAAGAAAAGGGAAAAAAATCATTTCTTGACTTTTTTCAATGTCACCGTATGTCTACTGCATGCTGCTGGTAGACGTGGTGCTGCAGCACTGAACAGCAGCATGCTTTCCCCTCCCTTCCCTAGTGGCAGATGGTACAGTGCAGAAGGACTGGTAGCCGTCCTTGTCATCATCCTGTGAGTGCTCCTGGCTGGCCTCAGGTGAAGTCGGCTGGGGGGCGCTTGGGTAAAAATAGGAATGACTCCCGGTTATTCCCGGCAGATGGTACAGAACGGCTGGTAACCATCCTCATCATAGCAACTGAGGGCTGAGCTCCATCAGCCCCCCCTTTCATGTCTAAAGAAAAGATTCAGTACTGCCTGGACTATCATAGTAATGGGATGCTGGGCTCCTCTCCCCCACACCCGTTTAATGTCTTGCCTGGACTATCATAGCAGCTGGAGGCCACCTCCCCCTCATTTTATCTCACTAAATAAACAGTGTTTCTTATTCCTGCATTCTTTATTACTTCATCACACAAATTGGGGGACCCTGCAATGGTAGCCCAGGAGGGTTGGGGGAGGAGGGAAGCAACGGGTGGGGTTGTTGCAGGGGCACCCCCTAGAATGGCATGCAGCTCATCATTTCTGCGGGATCTGACACGGAGCGGCTGTGCTCTCTGGTACACTGGTTCTCTAGTACACTTGCCCCATATTCCAGGCAGGACTGACTCTATTTTTAGATACAACATAAAGGAGGGAATGACTCTGGGGTGGTCATTCCCATTTTTGTCTTTGCGCCCCCGGCCGACCTCAGCGAAGGCCAGCCAGGAGCACTCATGACAGTAGCAGACGGTACAGAATGACTGATAACCATCATCTCATCGCCAATTTACAATGGCAGAGCAGATGGTACAGAACGACTGGTAACCGTCTCTGCTACCCTGCAAAGGCAAATGAATGCTGCTGTGTAGTGCTGCAGTACCGCCTCTGTCAGCAGCATCCAGTACACATATGGTGACAGTGATAAAAGGCAAAACAGGCTCCATGGTTGCCATGCTATGGTGTCTGACAGGGCAATCCAGGGAAAAAGGGCGCAAAATGATTGTCTGCCATTGCTTTCACGGAGGAAGGATTGAGTGACAACATTTACCCAGATTCACCCGCGACACTGTTTTTGCACCATCATGCATTGGGAACTCAACCCGGAATTCCAATGGATGGGGGAGACTGCAGGAACTATGGGATTGCTACGGGATAGCTACCCACAGTGCAACGCTCCAGAAATCAACGCTAGCCTTGGTACATGAACGCACACCACTGAATTATTGTGCTTTGTGTGGCCACGTGCACTCGACTTTATACAATCTGTTTTACAAAACCAGTTTATGTAAAATCGGAATAATCCTGTAGTGTAGATTTACCCCAAGGTGCGATACTCTATATCAGGGGTTGGCAACCTTTCAGAAGTGGTCTGTCAAGTCTTCATTTATTCACTCTAATTTAAGGTTTCGCGTACCAGTAATACAATTTAACATTTTTAGAAGGTCTCGTTCTATAAATCTATAATATATAACTAAACTATTGTTGTATGTAAAGTAAATAAGGTTTTTAAAATGTTTAAGAGGCTTAATTTAAAATTCAATTAAAATGCAGAGCCCCCCGGACCGGTGGCCAGGACCCAGACAGTGTGAGTGCTACTGAAAATCAGCTTGAATACCGCCTTTGGCACACTTGCCATAGGTTGCCTACCCCTGCTCTATAGCCTTCCTCCTCACTCAGGTCGGCATAATACTTCCATAGCCGGCATAACCTACCACCCCGTCACCTCCACAGCCAGGCTGACTGAGATCCCATTTGTTCAGGAGTCCACAAATCTCCTTCCACCTTTAAAGATGGATGATGGGGTGCTCCGTGACCTCAGCACTGCCACATTTCATTCTGATATGCTGGTGGCATCACATCCAACTAGAACTTTGCTCTTAGGATTACCAAGATGTCAGCAGGGCACCTTGAAGGTGTGCTCACTTTTCCTGTGTCGTACTCTCTGGACCTGTCAGAGCTTTTTGCACATATGCTGTATGCACAAAACTCAGTCGAGCGCTGTGGGAATGTGCAGCTATCACCTCACTTTAACACAGAAAAGTGGGTGCTGTGTGGGCCCTCTTCCTGAGATGAATTTTACCATCAGTGTGTGAGTCTCTTACTCAGGGTAGTCCCTGGGAGGGTGTAGGGTCCGGGACAACCCCCCACTCCAGCCCAGGCCCCCCACCCCCACTACACAACTTCCTCCAAGCCCCCGCCTCTTCCAGCCCCACCTCTTCCCACCCCTGCTCTGCCCCCTCTCTGCCCCCATTCCACCCCTTTCCTCAAGCCCCTGCCCCTGCCCCTTTCCAGCTTCCACCCCTCCCCTGAGCGACGCAGGGAGCCGGCGGGACAGGCTGGGGCCGGGTCTTTCTCTGATGCCGGCGCCAGACCCCCTGCTAACTCCACAGGCCGCCCTGGACCCTGCATACTGAAGCACGGGGCCCCTCAAAGCTCTGCTCTTACTCTAACTCTCTTTTAACTTCAACACTACTGCAATTAAAAACCTGTGGCTGACCTGTGCCAGCTGACTCAGGCTCACAGGGCTTGGGCTAAGGGCAGTTTAATTGCAGTGTAGATAGTTGGGCTCAGGCTGGAGCCCAGGCTCTGGGACCCTGTGAAGCGTGAGGCTTCAGCACAGGCCCTAATGGCTACACTGTAATTAAACAGCCCCTTAACCTAAGCCCTGCAAGCCTGAGTCAGCTGGCATGGGCCAGCCATGGGTGTCTAATTGTAGTGTAGACATAAAGTGGGGTAAAGAGAGACTAGGAATACGTTCACATAAGTAAAAGGCATATCAACAGGCAAAGTGAGGTTTTTTAATGAAACTTTTTATGTGTCTCTGAATAATCAGTCAATCACAGGTAAACACATTGTGACAAAGTTCCTCCTTTACCTTGGTGGGTCCTGCGCTTATTGGCGGATTTGCTCACCTCAGTGATCTTCCCCTCTGGTGGAACCCACAGTCCAGGTCAACTCCTCCTGTGTCTGATCAGGAGTTGCGAGGTTTCGGGGGAACTCCAGGTTCCAGCCCATGGCCCTGGGGATTGCAGCTGTCTATAGCGCCTCCTGTAACAGCTGCATGACAGGTACAACTCCCTGGGCTACTTCCCCATGGCCTCCTCCAAACACCTTCTTTATCCTCACCACAGGACCTTCCTCCTGGTGTCTGATAATGCTTGATTGTCTGATAATTCCTCAATCCTCCAGCAGCACACCCTCTCAGTCTCAGCTCCTTGTGCCTCTTGCTCCCAGCCCCTCACACGCACTTCCTCTCCTCTGGCTCCTCCCCGCCTGACTGGAGTGAGCTCCTTTTTAAACCCAGGTGCCCTGATTAGCCTGCCTTGATTGGCTGCAGCTGTTCTAATCAATCTCCACTGCCTTCTAGAAAGATCTTAATTGGCCCCAGGTGCCTTGATTAACCTGGAGCAACTGCCATTTGGTTACCATGGTACTAGGGATTTGTTTAGCCTGGGGCTAACATACCTGTTCCTCAGTACTTTACTGTAGCCATCTGGCCTTGCCCCATCACATATCCCCCCCCCCCGCTCAACACCATAGGGTTGAGCAACTTGGGATGCCAGGCAGTGTGCTCGTAAAAGACCATCAACGTTGCCGTGATGGCATCCAGCCCTGTGCCGTATGCAGAACTGGAATGGTTGGAGGGATAAGAACCACCTGGTGACCCTTGCATTCTTTTCCTTATTTCTCTGCATCCACTGGAGGGGTACATGGTCCGTCACAAGAGTAAATTGCCAGCCTAAGAGGTAATAACGCAGTGTTTCCATGGCCCATTTGACAGCAAGGCATTCTCTCTCGACTACTGCATACTTCTGTTCTCTTGGGAGCAGCCTTCTGCTTAGGTAGATGATCGGGTGTTCTTCTTCTCCAATCATTTGTGACAGAACCGCCCCCAACCCCACCTTAGAAGCATCTGTCTGTAAAATAAATTCCTTGGTAAAGTCCAGGGCTACGAGTATGGGGTCATTACAGAGGGCTGTCTGAAGGTCTAAAAATGCCCCCTCTGCTGCATCGGTCCACCTCACCATGTCTGGACCTTGAGCCTTCACCAAGTCCGTTAGAGGACTGGCCCTACTGGCGAAGTGGAGAATAAAACGTCGGCAGTAGCCTACCATGCCTAGGAATGCATGGACCTGCTTCTTTCGGGTCGGCCAGGGCCAGTTTTGAATCGCCTCTAGCTTATTAGTTTGGGGCTTCACTATACCCCTTCCTACAGTATATCCCAGGTACCTAGCCTCTGCTAGTCCTATGGCACTTTTAGCAGGATTAGCGGTGAGGCCAGCCTGCCTTAAGGTGCGTAGTACTGCCTCAACTTTCTCCAAGTGGGTTCCCCAGTCTGGCGTATGAATGATGACATCATCTAGATATGCAGCTGCATAACTAGTATGAGGGCGTAGCAGCTTATCCATGAGGCGCTGGAATGTGGCTGGAGCCCCATGTAACCCAAAAGGTAGGACAGTGTACTGGAATAGCCCATCTGGGGTGGAGAACACTGTCTTTTCTTTAGCTTCTTTGGTCAGGGGAATCTGCCAATCCCTTTTGTCAGATCCAGTGTAGTCAAGAATCGGGCACTACCCAGTCGGTAAACCAGTTTGTCGATGCATGGTATGGGGTATGCATCAAATTGAGATACTTCATTCAGTCGGTGAAAGTCATTACAGAATCTCGTGGTACCATCAGGTTTGGGCACTAGAATGATTGGACTGCACCACCAACTGCAGGATTCTTCAATAATGCCTAATTCTAACATTTTCTTTACTTTGGCCTTGATTTCTTCTCTTTTAGCTGCTGGGATTCGGTAGGGTCTCAGTGTTACCTTGGCTCCGGGGATCGTGCGGATATGGTGATAGGTCTCAGTTGTCCGCCCCGGTTTTGTAGAGAACACATCTTGGTTGCAATTAATCATGTCGGCTGCCTCGATTTTTTGGATTGGACTCAAGTCGGGTGATATCTTCATTTGCTCAAGTAAGTTATCCTTCTGGGGAGGGGTCTCTTGGGTGACTAAGCATGCCTCTCGATCATGCCAAGGTTTTAGAAGACTGATGTGGTAAATTTGCTCAGGTTTCCTGTGGCCTGGGTGCCGCACCTTACAGTTTACCTCTCCCACGGCTTCAGTCACTTCGTAGGGTCCCTGCCACTGGGCCAACAGCTTGCTTTCTGCTGTGGGCACCAGGACCATTACTCGATCCCCTGGTTGGAACCGTCGAAGCTTTGCTTGGTGGTTATAATGGGTTCGTTGGGTCTCCTGTGCTTTCTCCAAGTGTTCCCGTACAATGAGTGTAACTTGAGCTATCCGATCCCTCATCTGTAGTACGTGCTCAACTATGTTCCTTCTGGGATTTGGCTCCTCTTCCAAAGCTTCTCTGGCTATATCCAATATGCCCCGGGGATGGCGCCCATATAGTAGTTTGAATGGAGAGAAACCTGTGGAGGCTTGTGGAACTTCCTGGATCGCGAACATGAGGTAAGGCAATAAGGTATCCCAGTCTTTCCCATCCCGGCTCACCACTTTCCTGATCATGGCCTTGAGGGTCCTACTGAACCTTTCCACAAGACCGTCTGTTTGTGGGTGGTATACAGAGGTCCGAAGGGCTTGTACATGGAGCAATGAACAGAGATCTTTCATCAACTTGGATACGAAAGGTGTCCCTTGATCAGTCAGTATCTCCTTGGGTAGCCCAACCTGGGAAAAGATCTGTACTAGCTCTTTAGCTACTGTCTTGGAAGCTGTGTTGCGTAGGGGGACAGCTTCCAGGTATCGGGTTGCATAGTCTAATACAACCAAAACATGTTGGTGGCACCACACTGTCTTCTCTAGGGGCTCAATCAGATCCATGGTTATGCATTCAAATGGTACCTCTATTATTGGAAGAGGTATCAAAAGGGACTGTAAGTGTGGGCGAGGGCTATGTAGCTGACACTCTGAACAAGAGCTGCAGTATCGCCTGACATCTTCATGTACTCCTGGCCAGAAGAACCTCCGCAGGATCCTGGCCTGGGTTTTCTCTACCCGTAAGTGTCCTCCAAACAGGTGACTGTGGGCAAGGCTCAATATGGCTTTTTGATGTTTTCGTGGCACCAGAAGTTGATGTATCTCCTGCTCCTGCATTTGCACAAGGTACAGGAGATTTTTCTTCACTATAAAGTAGGGTCCTGGACCCCGGACCTTCCCCTCCACTGGTATCCCATCTATCTCAGCCACCTCTTTCCTGACGTTATCATATCTAGGGTCCTCTGCCTGATCCCGTCCGAAAGTCTCTCTCCCAGGACTAACCTGCCTGAGCTCCCAGGGGCCGGCTTCTGCTTCTTCCAATGGCTCGTCGCCATCACGGCTGGGCCCAGCCTCTGGCTCACCTTCCGTGTTGGTAGTTTCTCTGATGGCTGCTCGTGTCCATCTGCCTATTAGCGCGGTCTTCTGGCCCTGGGTCAGGATCTGGGTTCCCAAAGCCTTCGCGGCCTTCCTTTCTTTTTCTGTCTTCCGGGCCTTTTGGAGGGCTCAGAATAGATCCTGAGAAAACTCAGAAAACACTGGGGGCTGACATTCTCCCAATGATGAGTCACTGCCAATAGGGTCTCCACCTCCCTCCAGCCTCCCCAGGGGGAGTAACTTATCAAACCCTGGATAGTCCCTCCCAATAACTACAGGATATGGGAGTTTAGGAACTACGCCGTCACCTTAATGGGGTTCCCCTGAACCTCTATCTCCACTGGGATGGTGGGGTAATGGCTCATGGCCCCATGCACACACGTCACTGCTACACGTTTGGCTTGCAGCAGCTGGCTACTTTTTACCAGCTTACCCAATATAAGGGTGATAGGACTCCCCAAGTCCACTGCTCCATTTATCTTCACCGGCCTGGTGTAGTTATGCGGGGCTAATGCGATGCCCGCAAGGTGGATAAGGGCGCATGGGACCTCCCAATCCCCCAAGTTGCATTGCATAGGCTCCTCGTGCTAGGACACTGTGCTGCTATGTGTCCCCACTCCTCACATGCATAACATCTATAATTGTTTCTAATTATTCTCCTATCATGTGGGCTAGGGGGTTTAGTCCCAGGGTTCCCCCCACTCAGGCCAATCTCTTCCCTCTGGAGCCTCTGCTGGTTTTCAGCCCCCCTCTTCCTCCACCCAGGACTCCCCAGGGGTTTGGCTGTCCCACCTTCCAGGGCTGGGGTTGGGTGTTTGCTATGAAAGGGGCTTTCCTTGGGTAGTTGGGTCAATTCCCTGGCTGTCATGCGTCTTTCTACCAGCGTGATCATCTCATCATAGGTGGACGGATCGCTCTGGCCTACCCATTTGCGGAGATCTGGTGGCAGTGCCCTCATGTACCGGTCGATGACCAGAACCTCTAGTATTTCTTCCGGACTCCGGGACTCTGTTTGCGACCACTTTCGTGCGAGATGGATGAGGTCATACAATTGGGACCGCGGGGTTTTGTCTTCCTGGTACCTCCACTCATGATACCGCTGGGCCCGCACTGCGGTCATTACTCTAGATCTGGACAGGATCTCTGCCTTCAGCTGGGAGTAGTCTGCTGCAGCCTCTTCAGGTAGATCATGGTACGCCTTCTGGGCCTCCCCACACAGGAATGGGGCAAGGATGCCAGACCACTGATCTTGAAGCCAGGTCTCCCGTAGGGCTGTCCTCTCAAAGGCCAGAAGGTATGCCTCTACATCATCCTCCCGTGTCATTTTCTGCAGCCAATGGCTAGCCCATATGAGCCGTGTCCCATCATGGCCACGGTTCAGCTCTGTAAGGGTCTTCACCTGGTTTACCAGTTTCCGCAACATAGCTCGGCCTAGAGCAGATTGGTCCATCAGCAGGTGATTAGTCTCTTGCTGCAGCCACACTGCTTTTTGCTGGGCAGCTGCCTGGACACGGGTAGCCTCCTGCTGGGCCGCCGTGGCTTGTATCAGTGCCCGCACTATGTCATCCATTGTGGTGACAAAAAAAAATTAACCCTCTTTTCTTTTTTTTTTAAATCACCCTCCTTCTTCTGCCGCGCTGTGCACACCAAAAATCCCACCCTTGACACCAGTTGTGACAAAGTTCCTCCTTTATCTTGGTGGGTCCTGCGCTTATTGGCGGATTTGCTCACCTCAGTGATCTTCCCCTCTGGTGGAACCCACAGTCTGGGTCAACTCCTCCTGTGTCTGATCAGGAGTTGCGAGGTTTCGGGGGAACCCAGGTCCGGCCTCTACTCCGGGTTCCAGCCCATGGCCCTGGGGATTGCAGCTGTCTATAGTGCCTCCTGTAACAGCGGCATGACAGCTACAACTCCCTGGGCTACTTCCCCATGGCCTCCTCCAAACACCTTCTTTATCCTCACCACAGGACCTTCCTCCTGGTGTCTGATAACGCTTGATTGTCTGATATTTCCTCAATCCTCCAGCAGCACACCCTCTCAGTCTCAGCTCCTTGTGCCTCTTGCTCCCAGCTCCTCACACGCGCTTCCTCTCCTCTGGCTCCTCCTCACCTGACTGGAGTGAGCTCCTTTTTAAACCCAGGTGCCCTGATTAGCCTGCCTTGATTGGCTGCAGGTGTTGTAATCAATGTAGCTATCTCCACTGCCTTCTAGAAAGATCTTAATTGGCCCCAGGTGCCTTGATTAACCTGGAGCAACTGCCATTTGGTTACCAGGGTCCTAGGGATTTGTTTAGCCTGGGGCTAACATACCTGTTCCTCAGTACTTTACTGTAGCCATCTGGCCTTGCCCCATCACAACATACAGAAGTTTTTTAATTAACTGATTATTATCGCACTCTTCTACCCTGTGCTGGGTTTTTTTTTCTTTCAGTTTTAATATTTGAAATGCCTAATTTACCAAAGTTTTAGTGTTTGAAATACCTAATCTTTCATCATGATTTACCTTGTGCCATAAAAGCACACACTAAATATCACTGTTTAAATTAAAATAGATCACTGTTTAAATAAAATAGCAACACTGTGGGAAAAGAATTCAGAACAAGAACACACAGAGAATTACACTAGCTGAACTGGGAGACCAAAGCCACAAGATAGAATTTAGCTGGACTGTCTGCAAATATATATCAACCTACTGGATCACCCTTTTTTATACACTCCTCTTTTCTTCACACCTGCTTATGTGCTGAGTTTATTTAGCACCAAACATAGTGATCACATCTCCAGCAACTGCATCACTCTCTTTCTCTTCTCTACCCTTTCATCTCAAGGTTTGTGCAGAGGCTGGTCATGGGGCAGTGTCATTACTGGGCAGAAGCATGAACAAAAAGGCAGTCCTGGCATTCTGATCTGGATACTGGCAGTCGAGTGCTCAGGCTCAGCAGTGGGCTCACATTCTGCCCCAAGACCTGACAGTTTTATTCTGGGATTTCCTAGCTACGTCGGCACAGATCCTGCAAGGTATTTTGGCTCATAACTTCCATTGAAAGCAATAGGAGTTAGGCACCTAAATACCTTTGAGTTTCTGGGGCACTGTCCCTGTGGAGTGCAGCTCTCTCAGCGGATTATGGCTATTTGAGATAACCCGCCTCAAGCCTGTTTAGGCCCTTCTGGATTAAATCAATAACTTTGAATCCAGTCAGAAAATGAACAAGAAGCCACTGACCTGCAGCTCTGTTTACATCTGCCTTTGCTGCTCAAAGAGCAATCTGCTTCCTGCTGTAACTGTAACTTCCCTGTGGCATAAAGTAACTGAAGTTCCCATAATCTAACCTGGGGATGGTGAGAGGGAGGCACAGTGCCCTAGCAGAGAAGGGCAGGCACAGTCTCCTAGCCAGCAGAGGAAGTCCTCACCACTGTTGCAATCAATGGGACAGATCCTCTTCTGGTGCAAACTGGCAGAGCCCCACTGACTTCAAGCTAGTTGAAGTGTCTCTGTACCTCAGAGCCTCATCTGTAGAATGGGGATAAATATACTTCCCCATCTCATAGAAGTGTGGTGAGGAGAAATTCATTACAGCATTGAAAAGCCTGTGAACAAGACCACGTATAAACTTGTAAGGGGTTCCCAAACAGGGATACAATCTAAATGTCCAGAAACTGGGAGTAAATAGAGAATCTAGGCAAATACTCACTTCTGAGCCACTGGTTATTCTGAAATGGACACAATTTGGAGGCCTCATGTTTATCTTTATGGTGTTTATGCAGTGACGTCAATATTACTAGAGCTCCAGCAATCACTCCGCAATTGCTATAATGTAAATCATTGGGAAGGCTTTGGACATACACTCGTTTCCTTAGACGGAAAGTACACTAGACATCCCTCAGCCATTAGCAAATGACCAGATCCCAGGTCACCACCACTTGAACACTTTGTCTTCAGAGTTTTGAAGGGAAGGGTAGGAAAGCTGGTTCAGGATGTCAGGAGCAGACTGGAGGCAGGGAGAATCTCGAAAGGATCAAGGTCTGGCTCAGCTACTTTCCCTGCACTTCTGCATGACACGACCCACCATTCTGCTACTGATTCTCAACTTGACCAGAGAAGTATAAAGAAGTGGATTTTACTTGTTCATGCCTTTACATTGTAAGCTGTTTTGAGTCTGTTATTTATTTGTGACTCATTCCTTTCATACAGTCCTATCCATATTTATGACATTATATAAAGTACAGTTCATTGAGAATATTTATCCTTGGTATTTCAGTGTAAAAAAGATAGATGCCACAAAGACCTTAAACTATATATTATGTCCTGGATCCAAAACCCATTGATGTCAATAGTAAAACTCCCTTTGATTTCAATGGGCTTGGATCAGGCCTTATATAATTGTTGAAGTTAAGTGTATCATCTACTGTAAACAGAACAAGCTGTTTAAGCTGCTATTTGCTTCCTAGGGAAACCCCTAAAAAGCCTCACTCCATCTAGCTGCCTCATTATTGCTATTTGTCATCCCAAACCGGCAAAGGACAAATGAAGCACATATTTCCTAGACTTTTTCAAGTACTGAACTGCATGAAACACTGCCAGTGCTAAGCACGAATGTTAGCAAAAGCAAAACACTTCTTCAGAGCCTAACAATAAAAGTGTTTTGAAACCTTGCCAAAAATGCTGCTAAATACAAATGGGTTTATGATCGTTTAACACTTTGCTTTCCTATTTTTTCTTAGAATTCAACCCTCGGTAAGAACAGAATTTGTTATTTCTTTATATACCAAAGGAATATCCTGTGTAATTGACATATTCATTCTTAATTATATTCCTTAATATTTAAGCTGCAGCAACACCTAAAGACCAACAGGGTCAGACCCCCATTGTGCCAGGCACTGTACAAACATACAGCAAATCACAGTTTTTAAGATACTGATTTATAGAGGTGTGGCTAGGGATGAATCACAACAAATTGTAATACTAGGATGATCCAAAGATGCAACCCTAGAAATCTGCTGATCTCTTTTTAATGAATGTAGGGTGATCCCACATATTTGATATAACTTCCATAATTTCAACTCCAAGCGATGGAATATGGTCAAGTAGTTAGGCACATGGGACTATGACTCATGGACTCCGGGGTTCTATTTCTGAATCTGCCAGTGATTCACTGAATCTAACTCTACTCCCCATTGAAATCAATGGCAAAGCTCCCATTATTCCCATTTTCAGTGGAAGTGTGATCAAAAGCTCTGCAACACATTGACTATGTCACTCTGCTTCTCTGTGGCTCAGTTTACCTATTTGTAAAAAAGGGTACAAAATAGCTACCTTGGTCACCAATTGTGTTACGCTTAATTATGGTTTGTAAAACACTTTAAAGATCCTTAGACTAAAGCTCAGTACATGGGTGAAATACAATAGTAACACTTTAAAGAGAAAGAGAGTGTATTGTTGATTCATCAGCTAGACCTACTCGGACAATAGCACCAGGAAAGATGGGACCTTCCCCTATTCAGGACCATGAGAGGCTAACTTCAAAGTCAACCTGTGTCAAAATTTACTTCCAGCAAATGGACTGGATGTGTCTGACAGAACATCAAGACTTCTTTATTTGAATGAATGATCTGTTGGAAACTGATATTTTTAAGTCTAGAAAAGCTATTTTAGGTAATTTTGCAGGTGATTTAAACATTTATTAGCTCTATTACTTCTGTGAGCGCTGCACAATTGGACTCAAAGACTTTTTAGCAAAGGGGGTACAGTAAATATTCCCAATACAGATTCTGACAACTCTAAAATACACTGATTCAGCTCTCATCATAGGAGTCTTTCCAATGAGTCCAATGCGAGCCAGATCAGGCTCATGCAAGAGATAGGGTGGTGTGGTATAAAGGTTTTATTGGCAGTTGTTCATGATATGTGCATAACTTCCACGTTGACTGTGCCACTCATAAATAGTATGATCATCCCAAATTCACGCTAATAAAACCTTTATAATCACACTACACCCTGAAGAATTCCTGACTGACAGATACCTATATGGCATTGTCTAATGTACATTTCATGAAGCAGATTAAAAAATAGTACCCACTGGAGTTCTTAGGACCCTCCTGGCTCTGAAGTCCTAAGTATGTTAGTTGAGTCTTTCCACTGAATTGTGTTGAGAATAGTTTTATAAAATGCCTGTTGTTTTTTAAATACTCAGTTAAACATACACTTAGCTTGGGATTTAACAGATGTTTTTGTTAACATTATAGACTAATCCTTTTCCTGTAGGCTGTTGTAATAACTTTGCCACTAGAAGATAATAAAGAGCCATTTTTCTCCCCTACAGAGTTTACCTTTGGCTGACTCAGCCTAAACAGCTGCAATTTCCTTTATTTGCTTTGAAATGATTGCAACTCACTTGGGCTGAAGATATTTCTGCTCTTGAGAAACCAGTGTTTTTGGAGAAAAATGTGATGGGCAGTAGATTAGATAGCTACTACTACAAACAGGTAAATGGACCTTAAAAGCTAATACTTCAAGTTGTAGCTTTTCTGACTGGTCTCACAAGTGCTTAATTTTTAGGACTTGATAAAGTACAGCTCCAGAGACCTTTAACAAGTGGCCTTTAGGATTCTTTGTAAAACTATGGGTTTCTTTTTCCACTTGAGGCACTCGGGCCAAGTTGAACTAAGGAAAGGAAGCCAATTTTAAAGTGTGACTGGCTAACAGACCAGGAATGACATACACTTTCAGAGACAGCAGCTGCCCTAATATCGTACAGCAGTTGGTTGAACTGTTCCACTTTTGACTGAGGATGGAGAAAATAAAGATAATCATAAGTCACAGAATGTTCAACCAAGCCAGGTGCTAGATCTGCTCAACAGTCCAGTGTTTAAAAATATTAACAAAACAAAAATGATTAGGGGTATGGAGCAGCTTCCATATGAGGAGAGATTAATAAGACTGGGACTTTTCCACTTGGAAAGGAGATGACTAAGGGGGGGATATGATAGAGGTCTATAAAATTATGACTAGTGTGGAGAAAGTAAATAAGGAAGTATAATTTACTCCTTCCCATTGTGCAAGAACTAGGGGTCACCAAATGAAATTAATAGGCAGCAGGTTTAAAACAAAAAAGAGTATTTCTTAACTCAACACACAGTCAGCCTGTGGAACTCTTTGCCAGAGGATGTTGTGAAGGTCAAGACTATAACAGGGTTCAAAATGAACTACATAAATATATGGAGGATGGGTCCATCAATGGCTATTAGCCAGGATGGGCAGAGATGGTGTCCCTACCCTTTGCATTCTGGAAGCTGGGAATGGGCGACAGGGAATGTTCTGTTCATTCCCTCTGGGGCACCTGACATTGTCCACTGTTGGAAGACTGGATACCGGGCTGGATGGACCTTTGGTCTAGCCCAGTGGTTCCCAAACTTGTTCCGTTGCTTGTGCAGGGAAAGCCTCTTGTGGGCCAGGCCAGTTTATTTACCTGCCAGGTCTGCAGGTTCAGCCGATCGTGGCTCCCAGTGGCCGTGGTTCGCTGCTTCAGGCCAATGGGAGTTGCTGGAAGTGGCGGCCAGTACGTCCCTCGGCCCGTTCCACTTCCAGCAGCTCCCATTGGCCTGGAACGGCGAAGCGTGGCCAGTGGGAGATGCAATCAGCCGAACCTGCAGACATAGCAGGTAAACAAACCGGCCCGGCCAGCCAGGGGCTTTCCCTGCACAAGCAGCAGAACAAGTTTGGGAACCACTGGGCTAGCCCAACTGGCCATTCTTAATCACACTTCAGCAAAATCAAAAGGGTTGAACATATTACAATTAATATGAGAAATCCCAGAGAAAAGTCATTCAAAACACTGAGTCGTTGGGATAAAGGATATGAATAGGAGAAGTTAACAATGGATTCAAAGTGAGCTTAACACCTGGAAAAAGAAAGGCTTATAAACTATTACTGCCTAGACCTGAATTACACAAAGTCCTAGGACTCTTTTGATATATTAGTCAGTGCACCGATTTCTGCCTGCTGCAACCTTTGCAGATCTGACCGCAAGTATCATGCAAACAGCACTGAGCTAAGTATTAAATTGTAAGACATGGAAATCTTTCCAATTCTGTGGTATCATTCTGAAGGCAGTTAAACTCTGAGATAGCTTTTATTGGGGTTTAACATCAAACAATTCCCAATAATTTACATCCATTTCCAGTAAAAGAGGCTGGCGAGGGAGGAATACATCAGTTTCCCACAAACTGTGCTTTAGAGAGGTCTGCCTTTTCAGGGCTCCTCTTTCTCTGGTGTATTTGGACAACACCCTAATGTCCTTCACCAGCAGCAAAGAAAATAGAATCTCGCAATAAAACTCTTAAGAGTGAAAAACTGAGCTCAACCAATGCCCATTCTGTGCTGCTGTAAACTGAGCCAGCTTCCCTCTCCCAATTTTTCAAAAATATATTTGTCCTTCAAAGGTCCATTTCAGCAACACTTACTCACAAAACTTCAGTGGGGCTATGTGCATGAGTAAAGATGTCAGGAACAGCGTACCATTTGTACCCACAGTTAGTCAGTCCACTTTCAGCAATCAGAAACACCTATGAAGCATGAAGAACAGTATCAAGATGTAAGGGTTGACAGACAAAAAATGACCTTGTAAGTTCCCATGATTACACAGATGTTTTAGCTTTAAAATATATAGAGCTATTTCCATATTCTTCTTACCAAAGAAAACTAAAACTTGTACAAGAAACATTTAATACCTTGAGAGATCCATCAGTTCTCATTAAAAATTGGGAAAGCGAGCAAGGCTCTAATTAAAGAACAGTGCAGGCTCATATAACTCTAATGGAGGTTATGCAGAGTCACCACAGTAAATCTAAATTTTCAAATGCTTTCATTAGCTTTGTATGCCTCCATTTTTGAGTGCCCAACTGAGACACCCTAAACAGAGATGGTTTTCAGAGGTGCTGAACATGTACAGTTCTGTATTAGATCATTGTCAGTATGGGAGAACTTCTATGGTGACCAGATAGCAAGAGTGAAAAATCAGGGCAGGAGGTGGTGGGTAATAGGCCCCTATATGAGAAAAAGCCCCAAATATTGGTACTGTCTCTATAGTGCCATCTGGTCACCCTAAGAACTTCCCGTACCTAAAACCACAAGCTCCATTCAGAGGAGCATTGCCTGAAAACTTTCTCATGAGGAGGGGCCTTCTGAACAATACTCAACTCCCATCACTTCCGTCGTGTGCTTCAGGAGTGTAAACAGGAGCACAGAAGTGCACCATCACAAAAGCACTCACAGGCTGGTGGTGCGCTGGAGAAAGAGATCTGGTCAGACTGTGGTGAGGGGAATCACTGAAACAAGGAGAACAAAGAGGGTGTGATTCGTGCCCCATGGCAAAATTCACATTGACTATAATGGGGTCAGAATTTCATCCATGAGGTTGAGATCAAAACAGAAGAGGCGAGAGCTACAAGACATTATTTTCACTACATCCATACACTAAAATAGCGCCCAACCCCACAACATGCAAACTTCTCCAAGCCTTTGGAATTTATGTAGTTCCAGATCTTCTACATACTTCAGGCACTGAACCACTTCTCCTCCTCCCTGAACCTCAGCAAGTCGGGCCATGATTTGCCCCATCTCTCACACACCCTGTGGCACGGAGAAAGCCTCCGCCGGGGTCTGCGCCGACACCGAAAACTTCCCACCAACTGCTCCTCTCCCTAGTCCCTCGGGACAGCTGGTGTCCCAACGTCCCTTCTCTCCGCGGCTAGGTGGCTCCCTTGCTCCCCAGCTGGTACCGTGATGACTCCTCCTGCCTCCGCTACTCACAGCGGCTGGCTGCAGGGTGCCGTGCCCTGCCCTGCCTCACCGCCAGCAGCTGGATCCTTCCCTCAGCCCCTGCTGGCTCCTCCAGTCTCGCTCTCCTCCCACCTCCCCCTATTCTACTGGGGCCCGGGCCCCGAACTCGCCGGCTGGGGACCCTAGGCCCCTCTGTGCCCCCCAACAGCCATTCAGCCCCCTGGCCGGGCTCTCTCTGGTTTTGCGATTGGTCGAGGTCCCCCAGAGGGGCGTGGTCAGAGCGGAATGCTGAGTCGGAGCGTTCCAGAACCGGACGGTCCTGTTCCGGCTTCCGCGCGCTGATTGGCTGAGCGCCTTCCCCTCCTCCGCAGCAGCGGCGAGGAATGTTGCGGTGCGTTCCAGGGCTGGGCAGCCGAGGCGCAGTGGCACCGGCCGCGCCCGGGAGCGGGGATCTGTGGAGTCCGCGAAGCCCCTGGCGGCCGCGGGACGGGTGGAGAGGCAGGGGATCCGGCTGGGAAAAGCACAAGGTAAAACTTGCAGGGGCGGGTGGCTTCAGCCCCGGACCGTGTGCAGGGGGAGAGGCGTTCGCTGCCGGCGGCAGGACCCCAGCCCGTCTCGCCCCCCCCCCCCCCCCCCGGCGCTGAGTCACAAACAGCAGGAACTTTACCGCACCCCAGCTGACTTTCACATGTCCCTGGCAGAGCCGCGCCTGGGCTGCATTTCACCTGGGAGCGCCCAGCGCTTAGATAGTGGGAAATAGCTACCAGGGGTTAAGTCCGTGGAGCTGCGTGGCTGACATGGTTGTACTCACTAGCTCCCACTGGGAGTGGGATCGGGTCTATTTATACAGGTACTTCTCTTGTCCCAGTCACCCGAGAATCTGAGCACCTTGTAAACGTTGATACATTTTTGTCTCACAACCTGGTGAGGTAGGTAAGTAGTATTATCCCCAATGTACAGCGATGGGTCTTGCTCACACTCTCTGTGATTCAGTGTTACACCCTGCACCACAAAAAAGTTCAGCTGAAGGCAGTGAGACTGCTTGCTACTGCTCGTTGTGAGTGAGGGTGACAGGACTGGGCCCTCAGAGCTTGGTACAAAGCTATGCAGAAATCTTCCCAGTCCAGTGTCACCCTTCCCCTGAGTCAGTTTAGAAATGTTTGGATTGAGCAACATGTTTGGAAATCTGTGTCCTACAAACGTGAATGTTTACTACTGAACCCATTAGTCATAAGATCCAGTAATCTGAAGCACAGAGCACATTTTAAACACTGTTTAGCAGAGAAAATTCAGAACAATCAATGCTCAAGAATCCTTCAGGATATGATTTAGTCCTATGACTTTCTTTGTTTCTTCTCGCTATCCTTTAGACTGTAAACTCTTTTGTATTTGTGTCTTCTACAACACTGAGCATGTTGTTGGTGCTTTACCAATACTGAATCATAATAACTGTATAATAATCCTTCTATAACTCCTCTGTAATGTGATTGCACTGTTTCTAATCTCTTTTCTTAATGTATATGATTAGCAGTAATGTACTCATCTGTAAAATGGTATAGTAATACTCACCTAATTCCCATGTTTGTAAGGCACTTTAAGATCCTGGATTAACGAGCTATATATATGCTAAGTATTTACTATCTTTTTTTGTTTTTTTTTTTTCTTTTGGAAAAATAGGCTTAGTCCCTCTAAAATACATGACCATGTTTCAATATCGATTGCAAATTTTGAAACTTTTTGCCATTTAAGGAATTATGCATCATGCATTTTATGTGGTATTGTGACCTGCATAGACAGCTTTCAGGTGCTGGGAGAGCAGAGTCTATGTGCAACTCAGGAAATCAGTATTATAACTGAACCAATATAGTTTGAAATGCTTTGATGTGAAATCAGGAAACTGTTTAATTGCAGCATCTAGAGATATATTCTGATTTAGTTTTTTCAAAAACAGCTGTGTGCTTCATTTCCCAGCACAGTTGCTGGGTTTACACAAGCAAACTGTGTATTTGTTCATGCACATAGACTCCACCTTTCTATTTGTATTCATGAACAACTGATCTGTGTCAACAATTAACATTACTTTTTCATGAGCAGTTATGCCCCTGCATTTCTCTACTCTTGCAAAGTGTGCACCTCTAGCAACTTGGTGGTTTGTAATACCATCTTGGGGCATTTGTTTAATACCAAGATGAAAGAGAAGAGTGCCAACTACTGGTTACTAGCAACACTTCCTGCAGCACCTTGGTGTTACATAGAGAAGACACCTCAAAGAACTGATTAGATTTTTAAGGCCAGAAGGGGCCATTAGATTGTCTAGTCTGATCTCCTATGTACCACATGGCCATAGAACTTTACCTAGTTACTCCTGTATTGAGCCCAATAACTTGTGTCTGACTAACGTGTATCTTCCAGAAATGGATCCAGGCTTGATTTGAAGATTTCAAGAAATGGAGAGAGACGCCACCCCTACCCCTTCATGCTTTGTTCTAATCTAGCAGTTGATCACCTCACTGTTAAAAACATGCCTTATTTCTTATGTGAACTTGTCTGGCTTTATGTTCCAGCCATTCACTCTTGATATTTCTTTCTCCACTAAGATAGAGTCCTTTAGTCCCCAGTATTTTCTCCCTGTGAAGGTACTTATACCTTCATTGGCTGAAGTCGTATTAGCTAGTTACAAGATCACAGGCCAAGATGGCCTGATTCCAGCTGGTGCTCTGTTGAAGGGTTCTAGAGGGAAACATCCCCAGGTCTCTTTTATTGGAAGGATATCAATTATGACTTGGAGGTTTCTGAATGGACAGTGGATGTGTGGTTACTCTCATGGACTCCACTCACAGCTGTTACAGCACAGAGGGGAGGTGCCACTCCTGATGCTTCTACTTCTCCATAGGAAACCCACCAGGCCTCTGTGGTTAACACTTAAAGATTGCATAAGTCATTTGTGTATATATAGCCTTGAAAAATGTGCTCAACATTTTTCACCAGGGTGAAAAATACCTGTGCTGCATACTGTTCCTCAGGCAGCATTCCCCAAAGCCATGCTCCCTTTCAGTTTAAAGGACTGAAACAGCTGTGCACTGTGTTTAATTGTCATGTTGTTAATCAACTATTTAATTTTTTAATATATAACTTATTACTCCAAATGATCGAACAGTGGAAACAAAGAGTTCAGTGTATTCATTAACTAATAATATATGAACTAGCTATAGAGCAAGTTGAATACCACAAAAACGGTGTTTGTCAAATGCCAGGGAAACTAGAATAGTATGCGACCATCCCCACGTACTACACGGCTCTTGCTTTGGCTGTGGCTTCATTCCGTTTCTTTCCTTTCCTTCCTCCTACAAATCTGTGTGTATGTACTACTTCTCTCATGGCTATTCCCATCAGTTGCAGCAGGCTGAATTGGGCCCTGTTCTGTAACCAGAGAGAGTTTGTAGTCTTTGGCTATTTGTAACGAGTTGATGGGCTGGTGACCATATTACACAAACCCGCCATCACAGCTGGCACCTGTGTGCGTAGGTATATATATGTCCACATTTTACTGGTTATCGGTAGATACACTGTAGTGATTTAATTCACTCCGTAGCATTTATTTTAATAACTAATATGATTCCTCTGAGCCATTGTAACAAACTTTGATAGAAGCAGAACAAAAATAACATTTTCCCAAATTAATAGTCTGGATCAGGACCGAGTTTTTAATTTGCTTATTACTTTATTCCTAAATTATGGTATCTCACTTCATTGATGGGAGGAAAAAAATACAATATTGCATATTCCCAGAAGTCTGTTTTATTTACCAGTTTTAAAAAAAAAATCCCTAAATTCATGCAGTGCCTTCCATTTGTACAGAAAACTAAATAACATTTTAAATGAATCACAGTGTTATTAAAGTAAAATTCGTTTTGCAGCCTGATGGTAACTTACAGTTTATCTGAGAAGTACACACTCACTTTAATAAGCCATTTATTCCTTGGGGAATAAGGTGGGAAGTGAACTTTTCTTATCTTTTTGAACTGATTAAATCAGAGCAAATTTTACCATAGAGGCAGAAATCCATGAGTGGGATCATGGGATAGCAGGAATGTGTAATAAAACTTTTGCCCATCTGACCCCATACTGGCAACATACTAACAAGCAATGGTTTGGAGGATTTTTTTTTCTTTCCTTGGGTAATTCATGGTTCTACTTTCAAAAAAAGTAACAGGTTAGGGTACTGGGGTACAAGAATATAATCTCCAGATCCAAGTATGCCACTAGACAAGTAGTTCCCTTAGTTTCTCTCTCATTTGAGAGTGGAAAGGGTGTTTATACCCAGTCTGTTTGTCCCATTGTTCTGGTGTAACAAAATTTGCAAGTGTTCTGTGCCTAAGAGCCAAAATAAGCATGATAGTTAAAAATTGTCCTAAATGATTTAGAAGCCTAAGTCCCACTGACTTGCAGCAAGGTGCTTATGAAAATTTTACCTTGTGTCTTTTGGCGGCATATCCTTAATCTGGGATTATGTTGTCAGTTTATTTAGAAGTGTAGGAAGTATATAGAATTCTCCCTCTCTCTCTTTCCTGACTATCCAGTCACTCCCACTCACTACGAAACTTTACTATTCTTCTAAAATAGAGGATTACCCTAAAAATCACAGACTAATGTGGAAGGTTGTAATTCCACTGTCCAGTACCAGTGCCTAATGAGAAGCCAACTAACCCGTCAACATCTGGGAAAGAAGGGGGCATGGTGGAATTCTCACCAGGGCATTGTCCTGAACCCTGCTCCACCTTTAGATGCTAAACACACTACACCTACTCAACCCTTCTTAAAGCACTTTATACCCTAATAGTCTCACAGAGCTCCTCTGTGAGAGCTAAGGCTTATTTTACCCATTGTACAGATAAGTAACGTGGGAAAGAGAGGAGGTGATCACATGGTGAGTCAGTAGCAGAGCTGGGAATAGAACCCAGGAGTCAAGCTCTTGTACTACTATATAGTGAGATTGCCATAAGCAGGATCAAGAGTCTGTGTAAAACCTTTTCAGTTCTGCACTGATTATCCCAAAATTATCTGCAGTATTTTCTTACACCCTGAATTCCCCCACACCAATCTGCCCTTGTTTCAGTCTCTCGTCTGTTATTTCTCTTTTGGCTGTGTATCGTTGCCTTCCTTATCTCCTTTGTGCTCAAAGCTCCTCTCCTAAGGTTTTCTTGTACGTGTCCAAAAGTAGGCAAGACTCCAGATCTGGAAAATTGGTGTACATGGCGTTATTCGAGGGCCGTGCTGTACCCTCCGTGCACAATCATTCTTCTGTTCAAACCTTTCATCCATTTATTTTGCAATGTCTGTGTAGGCAGGAGGGAGAAAAATGTTTGCAGGTTGTAGACTCGTTGTAATGGGAAGTGCAGAAGTTAAATCCTGGCTTTGCCAGGCCTGCAGGAAAACTGCCTCCAGCTGGAGGAGTCTCATCTGCTCCGACCAGCTAAGTGGTGACACCGAATCTGTCTCTCCACTCTCCCCAACATAGAGGGAAGACAGTTATTCCCATAATGCAACATTCAAAATATTTTTATTTCAAGGGAAAAGTCACTAGAACATTACTTCAGAAAATGTAGATCTTGTTGCTCCCTTGAGCCTTCTGGCATAAGGTGCATGTAAGTCCCATTCTGATACCGCTCATGGGCACCACCTTGAAATAACTAGGAAAGGCTGCCTCTAACAACAATCTGATATGAGACTGGATGCACAGCTGTGTTATGTGGGGGTGGAGTAGATGGATGCGGAGTTTCAGCTGTGTTCTTAGTAGGATGGGCCTGGAGGCATTTGTATCCCATTAAACATCCCTGACACAATTATTGCTGTTTCTTTTTCCTTGGTTTGTACTTCACAGAGTAGAAGTCGTGGTCTGCTAATATTTTAATTTTCAGAGAAATTTTCCAACGACAGACAGATTTTTCCTGTGACCTTTAGAGGAAGAGTGAATAAAATCTCTGCTATTTTTGTGTTACTTTCCCTCATTCATCAGCGTATGGTAGAGGTTGCAATTGGATTTTGACCACATCGATGAATAGATGTGCGTAATGCAGTGCAAATCCATCAAATCTACTCTGTCTCAAAGCCTTGAAGAAATACCGTACATTCCAACAGAAGTGAGTCAGAGGGTCATTAGAGCCTTCTCCAAATTCAAGGGAGGTCATGGGTGTGTCCTTTTTTGGTTGCTCATAGCTTGCATTTGCCTCCTCATGCCTGTGTGGGACATGATCCCAACAACATGCAAAAGGTAGCTATTATGGTTCCATCATTTGTTAGGAAGAAAGATTGCCAAGGAAGACACAGGTGCTCCAGAAGAAATGTTGGCTTTCCCTCTGAATCCATACAGAGACAATGCCCAGTATGGCATTTGGGGCATCTTGCTGCTGAAGACACTGTATTTACATGTCTGCTCAAGACATGGTCCTGATCATCTGTGGTCAGCCAGATTCAGCACCCAAGAGTGCCCATTTTACTTCATGACAACTGGTGGGTGCTTGGAAAATATGGCCACTTCATCTAGGTTCCTAAGTGGGAGCTGAGCTGTTTTGAAAACTTGGCCCTAAGCTTCCTGTAAACTATATGGTTATTAATAGTAGCCCCCTGGCCACAGTCTAAACTGGGGAACTTAATTCATTATCTCCAGTAATTTTAACTGGCTGCTGCTGCTTTTAGAAACTGCTTAGTGTCACTGTATGACGTTTAAGCTACTACTCTGGAGGTGGTTGTGTTTTCCCTATCACTACCCGGAAACGGTGTGTTGAGATGAAAAACGCTCTGTGAATGTAAATGGTCTGTCTAGAATTTTCTCTATGTAGTTATCCATCAGTGACACCAAGAAGTCTAAGCACCGTGTGGCTTTTAGATCTTTTGAAACCTACATTTTTGAGATAACGCGTGGTTATATATTAGCCGTTATAAGAGATGTTAACAGAAACAAGGACCTGTGCACATCCTGTGAACTCTGAGCTGCCGCTGTCTAAAAGGAAATGATTCAGTTTCTTACAAAGTTTCTTGTAGATTATTACACCTAGACACAGAGTCTTGGGGCCAATACCAGTAACATAAACAGCATTTTAAATGTGTAAGTGGAGGAAGATTTTATGTCATGAGCGTGAAAGTATTTAATTGACCCCCAATTAGGGACTTTCACGTCACTTAACCTGGTACTTTTAAAATAAAAAAAAGTGTTGAACAGGAGAGCAGTGCTGTGGAGGTAAGGGAGGAATGAGTATGCTGTGATCTAGTTCCTTTAATACTACTCGGAAAGTTTTCAGAATGACATGTCTTGTAACTGGAAACAAATAACAAAAGGAGCACTTGGTGTGATAAATGCAGGGTTTGGGTTGCATGGGCCGGGTTGTTTGGGGGGCTGGGTTGTTTAGGGTGACTCTAATAAGAGGAGGATCCCAGGTGCTAGCTCAGAGAATTGATAACAGAGCACGCAGCCTTCCACTTCTGGAATTCTGGTTTGGTTCCAGGCTGGGTTTGCAGTGATCAGAGCTTTTAACATTTGGGTGGTGAGTGGTATCCTTGAATTCAATTAATTGTTTCATTTCAATTCCTGGAGCAGGAGTGGCCAACCTGAGCCTGAGGAGGAGCCAGAATTTAGCAATGTACGTTGCCAAAGAGTCACAGTAATATGTCAGCAGCCCCATAAACTCCCCTGCCTTCTGCCCACTGGCAGCCCTGCCTCCTGCTCCCTCCCTGCACCTCCCAATCAGCTGTTTCTTGGTGTGCAGGAGCCTGGGGAGGGGGCACTGCAGGTTCAGGGGAAGGAGTGGAGTGGGGGTGGGGCCTGTGGCAGAGCCAGGGGTTGAGCAGTGAGCACCCCCTTGCACATTGGAAAGTTGGCTCCAGTAGCTCCAGTCCCAGTTGCTAATAACAGGTTAAAAAAAATGGCTAGTATGGACACACCTGCAAAGGCAACCCTGTGCAGTGATGGGCGCAGTGCCAGAGCCAGCCCTGCTGTACAGAGCTCTAGTTTTTATGCCTGTCTGTCAAGCACCTTTCATGAGCGACATTTTAAAAAAGAAAAAGGAAAGGCATTGTAAGATTGTATTGACTTCTATGGACTGATCTCCACACAGTATAATTGTTGGTTAGGGGTGTGGTTTTTTTTAAACACCAATATAGTTATCCTGGCACAACACCTACTGTGGATGCAGTTTTGCCAGTATCAAGGTGCCTTAGAGCAGTATAGCTAATTCCTCTTCTTCAGTAAATATTTCTGTTGCGCATTTTGGGGGGGGGAAGCTTGATGCAGTGTCATCATATAGTGATGATAACACTCTTTCCCTTCCACTAGTATCTCTGGGGGATGCTCATCAGAAGCTACCAAAGCTAGACATTTTTAAACAGCAGATCCAGAAAACTTGTATCCAAGAGTTTTAAAAGAACTGGCTGAGGAGCTCAATGGACCATTAATGTTGATTTTTCAATAAGCCAGAGCACTTGGAAATTAGAAAAACTATCGTTGTGCCAATTTTTGAGGAGGATAAAAACAGGGTAATTATAGGCTTGTCAGTCTGACATTGATGCCGGGCAAGATAATGGAGCAGCTTGATATGGGATTCTATTAGTAAGGAATTGAAGGACAGTAATGCAATTAATTCAGATCAATCTGGGTTTATGGAAAATAGATCTAGTCAAACTAATTTTATCTTATTTTGATGAGATTACAAGTTTGGCTGGCGAAGGTAACAGTGTTGCTGTAATATACTTAGAACTCCGTAAGGTGTTTTTGACTTAGTACCATACGGCATTTTGATTTTTAAAAACAACAACAAAGCACTAAACATGATGCACATTAAATGGATTAAACCCTGTCCAACTGGTTGGTCTCAACATGTAATTTTAAATGAATGGGGACTGATTCTCTAGCTGGTGTGTTTCCAGTGGGGTCCCGCAGGGATAGGTTATTGGCCCTATGCTATTTAGCATTTTTATCAATGACCTGGAAGAAAACAAAATCATCACAGATAAAGTTTGAACAGGACACAAGAATTGGGGGACGTGGTAAATAATGAAGAGGAAAGGTCACTGATCTGAGTCAGGGTTCAGAGAAGAGCCATGAGAAGGATCAGAGGATTAGAAAACCTGCCTTATAATAATAGACTCAAGCAGCTCAGTCTGTTTAGCTTAACGAAGAGAAGGTTAAGAGGTGAATTGATTACAGTCCATTAGCACCTACATGAGGAACACATTTAATAATCAGCTCTTCAGTCTAACAGAGAAAGATATAACACAATCCACTGGCTGGACGTTGAAGCTAGACAAATTCAGACTGCAAATAAGCAGAACTTTTTTTTTTCTTTTTTTAAACAGTGAGAGTAATAACCATTGGAACAATGTACCTAGGGTCATGGTGGATTCTCCAGCACTGACCATTTAAAAATGAAGATTGGATGTTAGAAAAGAAGGCTTTGTTGGTGCTAAACCATTGACAACTCCCAGCCAGCCAAGCAAACTCCTTAGGACTCTCCCTACCCTTATTTTGCCTAGCAGGGAGCACGTGGTGCTCCCAGTTCCCAAACCCCCTTTGCAGTATCCAGGTCCTGTCCCTGGACAGTAACAGAAATTACCAAGTCTGCTGTCTCAAAGAGAGCGAATACACTGCAGCCTGTTGGCTCAGCTGATGTTGCACACCAGGAATGCAATTTACATTAAAGAAGGGAGACGAAGGAAAAGAATTATCTGGAAGAAAACCTGTTTGTTTTTTTTTCCCTTTGCTTTGTTACGGACTTTAAAACAAAATCAGTAAGTATCCATGATTTGCTATAGAGTGTTAACACATACATTGCACAATGATATTAATGACCAGTGTGTCACTGGCTTTCCTTTGATGTCTTACACAACATTCTTTACAGATAAGTATCATGAGAGCAATGAGCTAAGCGTGGTGAGTTTGTCAGGCTTGATACAAGTCGCTGTCACATGGGCTGTGAACCCTTTGCCAGTGGGCATTGAGGGGCTCTTACGGCCACCGCGCCCTTTTGGCTTTGGAATCTATGAATGGGAATAAGCTACACTGGTATAAGCACTTTATTTTATTCTGGTATAACTGTGTCCACAGTAGGCAGTTTTATACCTTATCCAGTGTGTGATATAAGAGGGTTGGGTAACTGAATTCTGATTCTTGAGATGGGCAATATCAGCCTGCTACAAAATATATAAGAGACTTCAGTGGGTTTTACTTTTTATTTTGAAGAGTGCTTTGATAAGTTATTGCTGGGTAGTGCCAACCAGAAAACTTAAACTCATCTCCTGGCTCTTTGAAAAGCTACTTACTGCTGTTTAAATTTGCTGTTCAGTTTGGAAACAAGGATTGATGCAATTGTTTGCTGAACACAGTTTTATAACTTTATTTCCTCCCCTGCTGCTCTAGGGTGAATGAAGGAGATGGTGGACCATCTGGTTAACACTGAAATTAACAGCCAACGCATTGCTTCCGTGGAAAACTGCTTTGGGGCATCTGGACAACCCTTAGCTGTGCCAGGAAGAGTCCTTTTGGGTGAAGGAATTTTGACCAAAGAATGCCGCAAGAAGCCCAAGCCTCGGGTATTCTTTCTTTTCAATGACATCCTTGTGTATGGGAGCATAGTAATAAACAAAAGGAAGTACAACTCCCAGCACATCATACCTCTCGAAGATGTCACCTTAGAGATGCTGCCGGATACCTTACAAATGAAGAATCGATGGATGATTAAAACTTCAAAGAAGTCCTTTGTCGTTTCTGCAGCCTCCCTCACAGAAAGGAAAGAATGGCTCAGTCACCTTGAAGAATGCATTAGGCATCTGCTGACAAAGACAGGGAGGCAGCCCTCCACGGAGCATGCTGCCCCTTGGATACCCGACAAGGCCACTGATATCTGCATGCGCTGCACACAGACCAAGTTCTCCACGCTCACTCGCAGACACCACTGTCGGAAGTGTGGCTTCGTTGTGTGTGGGGACTGCTCCAGACAGAGGTTCCTGATGCCGCGCCTGTCCCCCAAGCCGCTGAGGGTCTGTAGCCTGTGCTACAGGCAGTTGATGGCAGAAAAGAAGAAGGAAGCAGAAGTTGACCTGAGGCAGCCAGAGCACATTGACTCTTCCATGACTGGTTATGAACCATCTAGTGGTGAAGACAGTGATAAATCTGATGATGACAAAGTGGAACGGTGGCCGGGAGACGCAGAGTTTTATGCCTCAGAAGTATCTTGGTCGTCTTTCCATAGTTGACCTTCTTACCCTTGGCTTAAAGCCTGAGGAGCCAAATTCTGACTTCTGATCCATGCATAACCCTCAGTGTTTTCAGTGGTGAGCGTACATTAGAGGGTGAAATTTAGCCCCTCTTTATCTTGTTTACTTTCATGTGTTTTCCTGATGAAGTCAGTCTCTAGTGACTTAAGAGAACTAGTATTGTGTCATATTATTCTCGCAGGGCATGGCCTACATCAAGACTGTGTGGTATAGTGGGCAGAGCACTGGACTGGGAACCAGTAAACCAAGGTTGTGTTCCCTGCTCTGCCATTGGCCTGTTGGGTGACCATGGGCAAGTCACTTCCCCTCTCTGTGACTCAGTTTCCCTATTTGTAAAATGGGGCTAATGACATTTTTTGCTAAGAGCTTTGAGATCTACTGATCTCTGTACAAGAGCTAAGTATTATTGTTATTGTCTCAAATATGCTACTCACCTGGGGGTGGACCCTTTTGTTGATAGTAGAGGCCCATTGATGGGGTAGCTTGTGCTGCTACTGCCTGTGCTGTACTTCCTCTGTAGGGAAGAGGGGACTTCTCCTCCAAGGCTGGGATGTGTCATAAGCACTAAATACATATAAAATGATAGAACTAGAAATCTGAAGTACATGGAAACCTGGGCTAATGCCCTTTGACCTCAGTATGGCAAGATACTGAAAAATAACCAGCAGGAGCCCTGGGTTAGACTTTGACTGCCTTTTGCTTCCCAAGCTGCCTGAAGCTGGGAGCCCTGGGGAAATGGTGATCTCAGGAACAGGGAAGTCTTGTGTAGCTCTGAGGTGAAACCTGCTGACTTCTCATGAGCATCATTAGCACAGCACTGGAGAAGTCCTCCCTCCCAGCCAGAGAACAGCCATTGTGATGACAGAAGGTAACGGGAGAGTTAAGGTTTATATTGGGGGTGAGGTGAAAAAGAAGAGGCTGGCTCAACTCAGCAGAATCACCCCACTCCTGCCCCTCACATGTATATTTCCAGGTCTCAAAATCAGTAACCCAGCCAGATTTCTATTCCACTGCCCCAGGGATGTAAGAACCCCAGCCTGGTGGGTGATATAGCACAGGGTGGTAGAGCTAGTGCAAGAGGTGGTGAAGGGAGGGGTGGATGGTCAAAGCTAAGGTCAGATTCTATGAGGTGGTGAACATGCTCAATGCCCAATGACTCGCTTGCTCATTAAGGCCCCAACCCTTTGCTGTAAATGTATGTTGCCTAACTTCAGGCGTGAACAGTCCTGCTGACTTCAGAGTTATGCACATGTGAGTGTTTTCAGGTTCAGGGCATAAAATTATATGCTTAATTAGACTTTGACTTAAAGTTAATCTCAAGTAAGAAAGACCGTCTATTCAAATAGCCTTTCATCATATCATGTGTAACTAAAACCATTTACCATCAGTGAAAATTAGACAACAGCAATTGTATTGCAGCAAATAACTGTACAACAAAAGCTCAGTTGCTACCTATTTTGTGTATTTTATACTCTTGAGCAGGAATTTAGTTAAAAGTAATTTTCAACATAAATTTTACTTTACCATACTCCAGTCTATCTCAACACTGAATTGCATGCCAAATGACCAGGTTGGGTTTTTTATTAGTTCAAAGTAATTATTCTCATGGATTTTATTTTTTCCTTTTTTATATAGTGCCAATGTCCAGCCAGTTCATATTATTCAACTGATTGTCAATAAAGATATGGCCGAGGAGGGGAAAAAAAGTGACAAAGTAAATGTGCTGTTATTTAACAAAAAAAAAACAAGCATTGGGTCATATGCTTTGATCTAAACACATCCAGTCTAGGGTGAATTCAGCAGCAACTCTTCCGTTATGTACTGAACATTTGGGTTTTCTATTTACTACTTGAAAGTGAATATTACTGAAAAATATCCAAGTCTGTGGCTTCCTTTCTCTTTATTCCATTCGTTCTCTGCAGACTAAGTTTTCCCAAGACTCTTGCTATCCCCTGCAGTAATTGAAGTGGTGTTTTCTGGTGGGGGAGGAGATAGTGCAGAAAGCGCCAGCAAACCTCATGACCAAAACACGTGTTTCTGGTTTTTAGAGTACTAAAGAACATTGAGTCCTATTTTTTCCATCCCTCTTCAAATTCTAGTTCATAATTATGAACAGTGGGAAGTGCATTTATAAAGCCTCCCTCCCACAAGTGAGTATAGGCTTCATAAACAAAATAGGACCTTAACAAAAATAAGTAATTACAAATATCAAATACAAAAGCCCAGAACAGAAGCCCCAACCTTCCCTAACGTAAGGCCTGATGTATGCCCTTATCAGGCGAAACTCCCAGTGCCTTCAGCTCAGTCCTTAATAACTGACTCCAGAAAGAGATTCCAGTTTTTTTATTTTTTTTCCCCTCTGAGATCAGCTTTCCCTCCTCCCATATATAGACATGTGCTGCAGTTAATGGGACCTAATCACTGTATGGACTGATTTACTCTGTGGTGAAAGGGGCTTATACTTAACAGACATCTTCGATTCAGAAAAGTTCCCTCTCTAAACTGCAGCAATGAACTGACCTAGAACCCAGCTGCTTGTAAAATGTGTACTGCAGTGCATGCCCTTTTCTGGAGTGCTGCAACAACCCACCTATTCTGCCCTTCCCTGTCCCATCCCGTCACCTCTCACGAGGCTGGTGAGAATAAAAGTTAGTGGGTAGAAAATAAACAGACACTAAGGAAAGGGCTGATGATTTAGTGTCTCAGTCACTAATATTTCTGTGAATCTAAACAAGATTCTGGGGTTGAAATATACTTTGCATTTGAGAGCTCTATACATGCTCTGAGTGCTTATCTATGCTAGGCCTTTTTTGGCTTTTTTCTACAAAATTTCTCACTGCTGCTAACACTGATTCACCACCATCGGTGGACACATTAATGTAGACGAGAGTTTCAGATACATAATGCACAAAACACCAGGAGGCATGCTCACAATGGGTCTCCCATAATCACTACCACCAGTGGATCTAAACTAGTGGCAGCAAGGAGGAGGCTGTTCAGGCTGACTAGCCCTAGCTCTGCACTTATTTGGGTAAGTATTACAAGCAGAGAAGATTGCAGCCATTGCTGGGCAGGAAATTTCATAAAACGTTTGTTTCTTTTAATTGTCTGACCAGCTAGTTGTGACTTGGCCAAGACCACAGAAAGGGTGGGTGTCCAGTGCCTGGTGATTCCTGGCTCCCAGCCCTGTGAACACACAGGCTTTACAGCAGGGTTTGTACTAATACAATACCACCTGGATTTTTAACGTGACTAGCTGTTTGTTCATTTTGTTTTTGTTTTGGCCTGATCCTATGACTGCTCCATTGAGAGAGAGCTTCCTGTTTTGGAATTAAATAAATCCTACTGCTGGCTTGATTATGGAATTTTAAAGAGGGGAGAGTGGCAATGTGCAGGTTTTGTGTGTTAATTGCATGACAACTGAACATTGCGAGGGCCTATGTCAATCACAGATACTGACCTTGAGGGAGAAAGTATCCAGGTTTGTGTTTTGGGGGAAATCTTCCTGCAGCACTTGCTCGTAGCTGCTATGCAGTGACACTACTCTTGTTGAGGGGGTTCCTGCCCCTCCAACTCCAGCGCAAATGCCCCATTTTGCAGCAGTTTTGGGGAAGCGTTGCCAGATGTTGAGTTCTGCAGCTAGGCAACTGACCCCCCCGGCAGTGCTTTCGGAAGAGCACTGCACAGCATACATGATGTTGGAATGGTGACAGCCAGCTCCACACACAAACTGTGAACTAAAGCATGGAGGACTAGAGCCAGCTGACAACACCTACACTAAAGTGGGTGCAAGAGTTGCAGAACCAGAAAGACAAGCTATAGGAGAGGTGCAGAGCTGCAGGTAGAAGGGTTGTCAGGCAAGAGAGGGTACCGGGGCCAGGAAGTAAACAGGGGAGTGAAGTCTGGGCACTCAGAGAGGTTCATGCCTGTTTCAGTAGACACTGGAGCAAGGAAGGGGGGGGGGGGGAGTCACAAGCCAAGTGAAGTGGAGACTGAGTGACTAATTGGCATCCAACCATTGAGAGAGTTGGGAGATGTTTTTGGCATGAGAATGAGCTGCTTTTCTGGTGGACAGTGGAGGGGGTAACCTTTCTTTTTGCTGCAGCAGGGTAAGGGGTGTCCCCGAAGCTTTTGAAAGCATAAGAGAAACATTCCATTTGCTGAGCAATGCAAAGAAATGTCAGCTCTGGGGCACATGACCTACTAAATGTGTTGGAGGCTTTCCAGGCAAAATGACAGGAAAACAGAGCTAAGGTTCATGGAATGTTGAAAACCGCGGCCTCAGCCATCCAAAGTCAATAGCAATCTATGAAGTGAACAAAGCAACTAGTGTAGCAGCCTGCTGCAAAGGCAGCAGAATGAAAGGTAAGAGTGACCGATCTGAGTGAAGTGAAATGAAAGGCTCTAAAGAGCTGCAGTAAATTAAAGACACGTTCTAGGCTTCTAGATTCTAGAGGGTATTGCCTGGACAACACCCACTATGTGTAACTGGGAGCAGCTTACAGGCATGTGAGGGCACCCCACTGAGATCAGTGCTGGAGAATGGGTATTTGAGTAGCCAAGTCGGAGATCTGGCATGCCATTCAACATTGGCTCTTTGCTGCTGCAGAGCCAGTCTTTCATTGTGTGAGATTTTTATTTATTTATTTTAAACAGGGAACTGAGAAGGCAAATATAGCATAGAGGGCCAATCTATACTGAGCCTTAAGGCTCATCCTAAAAATATTGGTTCTGCTTGTCTGACTCTTTGGTCTAAGTTTTGGTTCTTTAATATGTAAAGAAAAACAAACTTGCTAAAGCCAAATTTGCTCTCATATTCACCAGAAGCTCTTGTATGTTTTGTACATGAACCCACAGCAAATTCCCCTGCAACTGGGACCTGAGTGCTGAATACGTATGATGATTCCTCAGTGCCCGTTGCTGTAAAAATAATATTCTGCTCATGCTCTAGAGTGGCTCTGTGCTAACTTTTCCCTCCTGCCTCACAATTGTCCTGCAGCACCCCAGCTATTCCATGCCTGGGGCTTTCCTCAGCAAAGATGCAGATGACTTGCTTGCACTACACTAAGTGGGGCTGTCTGATGTGGATGACTAGTGCAACATTTCCAAACTTACACAGCCGGCTTGGAATACTAGTTAAGGGAACAGTGCAAATCATCATTTCACATTATAGTCTGCACCAGCAATAACCAAAAAGCAGCCACCCGTAGCAGCTTGGTTTCAGATGGCCTCAGCCAAGTAAGGCAGCTGCTCCACTGAATTAGAGCAGCTTTGCATCTCTCTCATCAGCAGGAATCTGCCCTAAAGCCAGCTTAGCTGACCTTGCAAGGACTTCCTAAGCATGGAGGGGCCTCAGGTGCCATATCCATGCTATACCCTCCTGAACCCCCACAGCAAGTGGACAACCCAGCAAACCCTGGCTCCCACTGGCAGTTGGTGCAAGCTAGAGCAGTCTTCAGAAGGGCTAATTAGCACTGGGGAATATTTTGTCCAAAAGCAAGAGACCATCCTTTAGCAGCTGATGCACTGACCCTTACATACTATTAATTCTGCTTCACCCGGCCCAAGCCAACCACAGACGGTTCAGCAGTGGCAAGAAGAGTGTTCACTTAAACCCAATCTCAGACTGCAGTTTTCAGGTGTTAGGATGGGTGTGGAAGGAGTTAAGCAAGGCTGCATCAAGTCAGATTATACCAAACTGCTAGGACCTGAGTTACCTAGAGACCTCCCAAGAGCTACCTTCACGCTGCCAATGAACCACTTTTGAGTACAAGAAGCATGGTCAAATATGCTCGTGTGCACAGTTTGGTGATATAGCTGAGAGCACGCTGCAAACAGAAGTGCCTGAAAAGGCTCTGGTTTGTATGCTGGGTATTCGCCCCCACTCCCCACCCTGAAGCTGCCACTTCTTTCAGAGGGAATCAAGAGCATGCAACAGCTTAGGACAGGAAGTGAAGAGACATTAATAGTGCTCTGTGTTTTTTGCTAATGCAAAACAACAAAAAATGTATGCCACAGCCGGGTCATGCTCCCAGCATGATGGAGAGGTGGCTGGGCCAAAGCTGAGCCAGCACTGCACCCTATGCACCAGGTCACAGTGCCCAGAGCTGGCAGCCAAGCTCCACAGGACAAAAGCTGCAGCTGTGGGCTGAGTTTAGGACAGGCTTGCTCTGCAACCAGTGCTTAATTTGGGCCAAGACTGAGCCCTGGCACTTGTAGGCTTGGCCATTCATAGCCTCAGCACCTCTGGGCTTGCCACATCAGTGATAAAAGTTAAATCATTGCTTGAGCCCCAGCTCCACTTTCATTACAAATTAAGCCCTGTCTGCAACCCCCACACCCAAGGGCTTCCACCCCGCAGGGGCAGGCTGAAACAAAACAACACATTCCCATAAAGTAAAATGAATTTTAAAAAGTATAACCAATGTCACAGGGCTCTGAAAATAAGGTCTCCAGTAGAAACTGCCGGTGCAAACAATCCCAGAGCTTGAATGACAGTGAGCAGCCATAGCTCCCATTAAGCCAGCAGTAATTGTGAGCGTTCAGCTGCTCTTGCGATGTGGAAATAGTTGACTCTTGTGAGCAGGCTGTCCCAGCCAGGCTGCCAAAGCCGCAGCTTGTGCACTTCTGCCACTAGTTTACGGAACTTGTGTTTACTTTGCAACTTCTAGTCAAAATAAATTATGTGCTTCTTTCTCAAGAGGACTAAGATTTTCCATCCAATACTAATTTCTAGGGGAGGGCAAAACAGGACCAGACATCAGACGTTTGTTCTTTCAAAGATTATTACAATTTGGTGCCTTTTCTTGGACTCATGAATAAGCTGCATACTCTGCAGTACAGTAATTTTATTCAACACTTGGCTTTCATCCCACTGCTAAAGCTCACTTTGTAACTCACTGTGGGGAAGCTCAAAAGCACACATCCTCCAAGACAGCCAAATCCTTTTTCTTCTCTGAACTAAATATATTTTAACTCCTGTTATAGTTATTTCATCACACCATGTTTTGCTTTTATATTTTTACCCTGAAAAAAAATTTCAAAATGTTTTGGTGTGACCACTTACACAGACAGGCTTTGAAAAAGGAAAATGTTAGCTCAGGGGTGGGCAGGCCTCTTATCTTCCTGACAGTGTAACAAGAAAGAACTACGCACATCCCTGTTATCAGAAGAGTTACATCCAAGGTAAAACAAATGCGCCTATGTATCTTCCATTAGCAGCTGAAGATCCTTTGGTTTTGTGGTTAAAGCGTTAGATTGGATGTTAGATCTGGGTTCTGTTCAAAGTTTGCCACATAAATAAATGGACAGAAGTAATGAAATCAAGCTCCTTAACAACTTGAGCACCCATACACTAAATGGTGGGGCTCATGACAGCGCCTGTGTCCCCTGGTGCCACGTCAGTCTGGCAGCAGCTCAAGGAGCAGCTGGTAATTGGCCACTATAATATTTTTAAGTGCAAAGCCCTCCTTCATTGTGCAGTATTATGTGATGCATCCAGATAAATCAAAATAAAAATGTGCAACATACACAATATACCACAGGCATTAAATACTGCTCCAGAGAGCTGTACCAGGCATTGGGAGATTGGGGCAACCATCCACAAGCCTGGAAACTTACGCAGTGAGTGCTGTGGGCAGAAGCAGCATGCTGGTGTAGCTTGCACTGACTTGGCTGCCGCAGCGCCAGTGGAAGTGACAGTTTTCTGCTGTAGATGCAGGCTGGCAGGCCCAGGATCATACTGGAACAATAAATACCCCAGATACACCCATTCTGAATACTCAGTCATTCTGCAGCAAATTCCAGATAGCCCAAACAGTCTCTAAGGCCAAACTTCACTCCAATGGCAAGGAAGTTTATAGCCAGTTCAAAACAATGGACTTAAGTAGAACGTCTCCTGTGGCAGGTAGGGCCGCAAAGGAAGCCTTTATCATGTGTGGCCTTGTCTGCAGAAGGCCTTTTCTGGAGTAAATTCCCACAGTGCTATTCTGCTGGTGGTAGTAAGGCTGGGAGCAATCGTGTAACTACAACACTGGCTTTGCAATGGAGCTACAGAGATGCACCGTCACCAAAACTTCGCACAAGACCAGGAGTCCACCGTATAGATCAGATTGCAGGATGCAGGCCCGGGGCCTCTATGAGGCATTACAATCTGGGTGCAAAAAGTGTAAGTATTTACCAAGGGTGGTGCCTGACTAAAGCTGCCCTGCCCACTCATCTATTTGAAGTGTAATCTCTGATGTCACGAATGTTCATATAAAACTGTAGTAACAGCCATTAAAACAGTTTCACGTGGAGTGACATCATAGCTTTGGTTTACATTGATTTTTATTCTATCATGGCACAATGTGTCAATAAAGTGAAAAACCCAGCAGAAATGCCTAGTACTGCTGCTTGAGAGAGCAGAGGGCTTTGGTTTTTCTGTCATGAGGGTATTGCTAATGAGGAAACAGAAAATGGCCTATCCCTGCTTAAAATCTACTACCTTCTATTGCATGGTCTTAGCATACTGGGTCTCACTGCTGTCACATCCTGGTCCTTACCTCTCTGTAACAGGGTAAAACAGGCGTCATCACACCTGTTATGTCTTCAGGCAAAACGGCTATTCTTGTTTCAGGTCAAAGTCTTAAAGAAACATACTATGATGCCCCAGGAATTTTATATTTTATAAAACTTGAGTGATACCCACACACTGAATATTAAACACAGAAGAGCTTCCTTCCCAGATCCATTGCTGGGTTCTATATTACATTCTAGGACTTAAATAGGAGGCCAAGATTTTCAAAAGTGATTCATGATTTTAGGTGTCCATCTCCAGACACATTTGAAGGGCTGATTTTCAGACAGCTTAACACCTTCTGAAAATCAAGCCCATTTAAGGTTTCTCAAATTGGGAGCCTAAAATCAGGACACCCAAAATCAATAGTCTCATCTGGAAACCTTAACTGTAGTCCTGTCAGGCTGTTTCTCCCTCCTGCAATATTTGAACTTTCCCTTTCTCCCCCACTACCACCTCAAATCTCTCTGCCTCTAGTTTTTAAAGGCTGTATTTTCCTGGAGCTGGGCATCCACAACTCTTTCCATGTATTCTGGAGTGTGGAATATTCATGATTTCCTAAAGTACCATGTGAATGGCAGACCATGTCTACCTTAAAACTGAATGAACCTTGCATTGTAAACATTTGTGTGATCAGAGGGTTCACTAGCACTGTCCATTCATGGAGAGGCAGCAAGAACATAGTTTGGTAAAAGCAGATATTTGGGGCATTGTAGCTATCAGTAGTTAGCTCTCATACATTGTGAAAAGATTTAAGGATGCTGATTTACTCAGAGAAAATACAAAGAACATATCAATGATCACATGACCCAGGGAGCACCTCACTTTAAGATAAACCTCTCCTTGGACTCATATAAGCAAAGAATAATACAACTATGGCCTCTCAATGTCATGTTCATTGTATCTGGGCTTGAGACACTCATATGAGTTTTGTAGTCTTGAACTACACGACTGTTTGCATTCAGATGTCATGGAAACATCCGGGTAAAGGACTTCTCTATTTAAAACAAGCCATAAAGGTGTTGAATATAATTCTTATTTGTAGGCTGACTCTGCGATCCAGCTGGAGGACATTATATAAGAGGTCTCAGGTGACTGACATAGTGAAGTCAATTTTTCCTATCATTTGTTTAATTACAAGCTTGTACAATGGGAAACTTTCAGGGAGGAAGAGCAGGCACAAAAGCAATGGGTGGGTTTTCCTCTCTTACAGGAAAGACATTTCCCATAACATCAAATATGTTGCAATGTCCTTGTAGTTTGATTGTTTTGGACAGGGTGTGTCACATTTTACATACAGTAGCATGTGTGCTGGAATATTAACACCACAGAAGTGGCATGTAAATTAGCATGTGTCTATGACATGCCTGCCAGTCTGACCAGAAGAGGAAGGAAAGATTGTGGAGAATGGAGTTTCAGGAATAACTTAGCTTGGCTGGGTTGAAAAGGTTTGAAGTCATGCAGTCAAAACAAAGTGTTCACATACACGTACAGAGGTTTATGAGTCTGCTACAGTGTTTGAACTCTGGACCCCAGGTTGTTCAGCTCAGGCACTAAAACGTCATAGTTTTAGATCCAAAGGTCATGGATACCTTGAGCCATAGCTGCATTAGATCTGAGCCTGGTAAATGGAGCTATGTAATTGTTAGGATGAGAGTGGGAGGAAAGGAATATGCACACACAAGCTGGGCAGTTATAAAAACCTGGAAGACACTTGGAATGCTTGATTTACTCTGTGCTGTGTCACAAATACCTGAGGTTTATAAAGACATGCCAAAACTAACCAAAAAACCTGTGGCAGTTGCCCTGATACAATGAACATAGGCAGCCCGTGATGGGTTAAATTCATTCCCTTATGTCTATGTAAAGGCCCAGTCTGATTTTATTTCCAAAACAAAGCTAAAAGTGCACATAATAGAAACACATACTTGCCTTCCTCACAGGGCTGCTTTGAGGATTAATTAGCTAATATCAGTACAGCACTTTAAAGCTGGAAAGCAGTACAAAAGAACCCATTATCCTGGTTACTATCTATTAGTAGGATTAGAACAAAAAGTCTAATCTTCACCCTTTACTTCAGGGGGATGTGCCACAGCCATTGGCAACATGCACAGTTCCACAGGGCCTGGGCTGTGGACATGAAAGGCCTGAACCGGGATTAGGGTCAGCAGCACCACAGGCTCAAATATGCAAAGAGTTGCTATGCAATGGAAGGATGGTCACCACAGGTATAGCACAAGCTTCCCAGACTGAATGGCCTCAAGCTAGAGAACAAGAAAGCAAACTCCTTTTATAGGACTACCAACAGGACCCAGCCAAAACCAGTCACTGGAGGGCCCAATCCTCCACTACCCTGCTCATTGAGCAGTCATTGACACCAGAACAAAGGGGGTGTACAATATTACCAGAGCAAATGGGAAGCATTTTATACCCATTTTGCACTGGCGTGACTACACAAGGTTTCAGGGTTACAGAGAATCAGGCCCCTGCTGAACACAATGTTTAATTAACAGACAAGATTGGAGTGGGAACTGGAGAGTTCTTTGGAAAGGTGATTCATGGCAATTTGCCAACCAGAACTGGTCCTGACTGCATGTAAGAAATTGCTGGATTCTCAAGCCAGTCTAGCAAGTCTCATTCATGCTAGGAAGAGCAGGGATGTGTCTTTTTATACCTTGGAGGACTAGATTATATGGGGCTGAAGGACAGAGAGCTGTAACGGTGAGGAAGGAAGTTTGGGAGAGCCTCCGAAATTTTGGCCTTAGGGTCGAATGTTTAGATGAAGGGAAGAACTGGCTAGAACAATGGTGGACATGAGTTGAAAGTTGTGCCTGGGTAGGAGCTATGGGCTGCCCTATCCATGCAGGAGGATCAAATAAAAGTTGCGAGCTGGACTGAGGGTAATAATATGTAAATATACATTGGCCTTTGGCATTTTCAGCTGGGTGAAAATGAAAACTGAGCTGAACATACAAAGAAATGTAAGGGAAAATTACCTACAGTGCTGCTTTTCTGAAAATATCCTTTAAGATAGAATCCACACTCCTCTCTGCGAGCTCCATAGTGCAAGACTGGCAGAACTTCAGCTCTTAAAAAATGTTGACATCTGAGGGAAGCAGTATCAGGGTTGTGAGTTAGGTGCCCTTATTGGCGAGCTGCAGCAAAGGTCACCTCCAGTATCCTTGTTCTTTAAACCTGTAAGTGTTCATCGGGTTGACTCAGCCCAATTTGCATGATTAACTTGCCATAACTTCTTTCGAGATGTGGAACTTCTGTGTGAAATACACTACAGCAGAGATAAAAATATAAATCCCTTAAGGACAGTTTTATTAGATCAGTTTTGAGCCAGAATTACAATGATTATTCACTCTCATCATTTCATATAATAGCAGGTCATGTTATGCTGTCATCAAACTATACAGCAGGGGAGTATCTGACATACACGGATTCAGAAGAACCACATTAACTTAAGATAATGGTTCCACTCTTACCTCTTGCACACAGACCGTGGAGAAAAAACGGTTAACTGAAAGGACCTAAAAATGTTCAAATTCCACTATATACATTCCTTGAGGCCTAAGTATAGAGGGGTCCATACTGGCTTAGATCAAGTGAAATATCCATTTAAGATTGGATAGTCTCTCTCAGGAAACAATAACCAGCCTTCACAAGTAGCTGGACTTATGGTCTGCTCGTTTTTTGCCCCTCTTACTAGTATGAACCTATGCTAACATTTATATATTCTTCCATGTCTTGACACCTTGCTTTTAGAACTGGAGGGAAGCAAATTGCTATGAAAGAACCTGTTCTTATTTTGCTATCTTCATCAGCAGGTCTTATAGTGCCTTACAAAGGAGGTCAGGAGCATAATCTCCATGGATGAAACTAAAGCACAGTACACAAAGAAGGGATGTGACTTGCTCGCAGTCACTCAGGAAATGATCAACAGAGGCAAGAATTGAACCCACATCTCAAGTCCAATACCTGTGCCTTAATCCTTAGGCAATGCTGTCTCCTTTGATGAGGCCCAAAACGTGGAGAGATCCCTGTTGAAATGGAAACCACACTGTTCATTAATAATCACACAGGCAGAGAAGTTCAGATACAGCGTAAATATGTTTTCACCAAATTTTGAGACTTTTTTTTTTTTTTTTTTTAACCTTTGTATAAACTCTTCACATAGAGCAGCATGGTTCTGGTGACATCTGAGCCATCAAATCAAACTGGAACGTGGGAATTTTTGCAAACTTTGGAATGGAATTTATGTATTTTCCTATTATGCGCTTGTAGAATTCATAAATCATATTTAATGGAAAGTATTAGCACATAGTTACTGCAATTATGTGATGAATGTTTGATTTCTGGCTCACAGCTTGAGAAATGCATTGGATTTCTGTGATCTCTAGAAAGGTAAAGAAGAAACCTCCTGTTCTAATTAAAGGCTAATAGCTTTAGTTCACTGCAATGCAAATACATTAGCTTACAAAAAACTCATCCCTATCAAGCTGAAAGTCTGCTGTTAAATTAGACTTGAGCTATACCCCAAATCTGAATTCTTCTTTATCATCAAGCAGTGTCAGTCTCCCCAGCCAGCTAGTGCTGCCAGCAGGAGTGCATCTACGGTAGAAAAAAACAGCATCATCGTTACAGCAACAGCCAGCAATGGAAAGCTGCACTGGTGCTAAGCTGTTAGTGTAGACGGAGCTCAGGGGTTACCACTGCTCTGTCAGGACAACCTATTCAAAACAATGACAACACAGTGGTAAGATTCTCCCCACCCCCCAAGCTGTCTATACTAGTGCTTATACCATTGCTACCACTAGTGCAGGGGTTCTCATGACACAATATTTGGTGGTCTCAGAGTGTGGCCACCAACTCCTGCTCGTGGCTGCTCCTGAAATACCTAATTAACTTTAGGAAATCACAAATAAATAGACATGTCCAAGGGTCAACCCATCTCTGTCCCTACCTCCCATGGCCCTTCAGCGAGAGCCTGCCCCGGGGAAGGTGGGTCGGGAACTCTCTGCCTGCCAGCAGAGTCCCAGGTTCCCCATGCCCCAGCTGGGCGGCAGCAGGGGAGCTGCCCCGGGGAGCGCCCAAGCGATCTAACGCCACAGCGACCTCCACTGATGAGCCACTTCCAGTGCCGTACACAGCGGCCCCAAGCGTCTCCAGAGGTGCTGTCTGGAGCCCCCCAGGAGGCTGCACGGTGCAGGGCGCCACTCCCTGCTGGCAGCACCAGCACAAACACCAAGGTGGCGCCTCTCACTTCCCTTGGTAACAGCAATTTAGAAGCAACAGCTGGGTACTGCAGGGAGGGGCTACTGCTTTCCAGGAGGGTAGACTGGGGGTGGGGGAAGATGAACCTTTAAACTGTGCTCCCCAGTATCAACATATGCAGTTGGGGGAAGGGTGAGATGCAATGTCCCCCATGCCTTTCTTCCAATCTCCACCCATGCTTTGGAGGCTGTTGTGGCCGCTTTTGAGAAATGCTGCACTCGGTCCTTGCAGCACTGATGGCAATTGCTAGAATAGGGATAATAATTTTTCTAGTGCAGACAAGGCCCACATGAACCAGCCTCAGGAGCATGCGTGTATTTAAAACAAACATTCATCCAGTCACTGCATCATCTGCCAAGTGTCAGCTGAGAGTGGGGTTAATAGCTTGGCACTGCTTGCACTACACTGTGTCCTTCTGCCAGGAGAGGAGTTGGCCCAGTTTTTCAGAGTCCTTCGCCATGGGAGTGTTCTTTCCTAAGAGAAGCTATGAAAGGTAGCAACTACCCAGCGTGTTAGTGCACCAAAGTGAGCACATGTTTGCCCCAGGAGAAGACCCCGCTGAAAGTCAGATCCTCTAAGGATTCGCCAGTGTCCTAAAGGGCAAAGCAATCAGAGTGCTAATAATCACAGACTGTATCAATGGAATCATTTAAAAAAAATTCTGGGAAATAATCTAATATTAATAGTAAAGTGATAACACTGTGCCCTTCAGTAGCTCCTTCTAAACCCGGACCTTCTGGCACCCTATAGCCAGCAATTAATGATTAACAATATCAGGCAGCCATATTGGGTCAGATCAGTGGTCCATTTAGCTCAGTATCCTGTCTTCAGATGGAATGAACAGAACAGGGATCCATCCCGTGTCACCCGGTCCCATATTTTTGCAGTTGGAGGTTTAGGGACACCCAGAGCATGGGGTTGTGTCCCCGACAACTCTGGCTAATAGCCATTGATGGACCTTTCTTCCATGAACTTATCTCATTCTTTTTTTAATCCAGTTATACTTGTGGCCTTCACAACATCACAGTCACAACCCTTTGCGAAGCAGGTCAGTGTTATTATCCCCATTTTACAAATGAAGAAATGGAAGGAGGAATTTAAATCACTCATCCAAGGTCACACAGCAAAGTATTGCTACAGCAGATCAGTTAGCTGCCTTCAAAACTTTACCCCAAAACAATTACAAAAGAGTCCTCCAAACTGCTCAGTTGTTCAAACAGGGAAGGACTTGGTAATACAAGCTGCATGGGGGCAAAAATGAGCTAGCCTAACTTCTAGGAAAGACCACCATTGTGTCTCATCATGCAGTCACTACGCTAGCTAGAGCAACAGCATAGAAGGACAGCGCCCCACTGTGGTAGCAAAAATTCCTATGTGCACAACATCTGGAGATGATAAATGCAGAAGTTCTGCAAATGTTTTTCAGCAGCAAAGTCACACTGAACTGTTTGTATGTGGTGTGGGAGTGACAGAGAGGGTCCCATAGAAACAGAAGTGTTCAAAGTGAAATTAATCAGCCATTTGCCTCTTCTCTCTGTGAGACTCTGAGGTTTTTCCATACTTACATCGCCATTCATCACCCTTGCTATGTGACTAACACCAGACAGGTATTTCCATATCACTCTGTCTTATGAACACCCATGCTTTACTGCTTGTGAAGGGAATGTGTCTCCTGGTTAGAGCAAAGGACCAGGAGTCAGGATTCCTGGGTTCAAATCCCAGTTCTTTCACCAACTTGCTGTGTAACTTTGAGACTTACTTTCCACCTATAAAATGGGGATAAGAATTGAAAATCTGCATTTTGTCTAAAGCATCAGATATTCCAGACTCTATATTTTTACAAGACCCCCATGGACTTTATACGGTTTGGGATTTTTAGGCATCAGTGGTTGAGTGTGCTCAAATCTCACTGAAAAAACAGTCCTGCCAAGGCAAAATCTGAGCTACTTGTAAGCATCATAATTAGAGGGAATGATTTGTCACCGTGTGTGTCTGTGTGCACAGAGTTAGCATTTCTCTGGGATGCGTTTGAAAAATAAGTCACTGGGAGTGTCATTATAGGGAACTGTTCCTTCAAACCCCATATCTGAGTAGCCCCAGTTCTCTCCCCATGTTACTATTCAACATTTATATGGAAGTTATTGGGACCGACGGTGAGACAACAGAGGCTGAAATTCCAGCAGTTCACAGCTTAACACCCAGCTCGCTCTCTCCTTTACGTTAAATAAAAACAGAACCATCTCATAGCTCTCTCAGTGCCTAGCTAAAATCAGCCCCTGGAAGATGAGCCGCTGGCTAACACTTAATCAAGACTAAGGTGATGGTCATAGGAAAACATAAATCCTTTGAAAAACCTGTCTCCTCTGTAACATTCCCCACTACCAAGGGCATGTGCCTTCAGATTACTTCACAGTACTGATGCCCAAACAGACATGCTGTAAAAAAGAATCCATCTTCCCTCTGCGCACTACCTAGAGATTGTGTCCCATGCTATGAGGCTATCTTGGCTAGAGAGATCCATACACCACGCCTGGAGGAATTTGCACCAAAAAATTAAGAATGCAGTGTCCTTCCCTGACTTCTAATACAAACACGGACAAACAAGCCAGCACACAAACCACCCTCTAAATGAATCCAACTATTTACCCTGCAGCCTGGGAAAAGAAGAACGAACGATTGTTCCCGTTCTATTTTTTAGACACATGGAGGGAGGCGGGGGGGGGGGAGAAATTAACACACTATAGAGATCTAGATCACTTGAAAACTGGGTGCAAGCAAACAATATGTATTTTAATATGGGTCAAGGGAAATGTATACAGCTGGAAACACAGATACTCAGGATGGGGAACTCTATCCTGGGAAGCAGTGTTTGAAAAAGATTTGGGGGGTGTGCTGGATAATCAGCTGAACATGAGCTCCAAGAGTGACACTGTGGCCAAAAGAGCGAATGCAATCCTGAGATGCATAAACTGGGAAATACCGAGGAGTAGAGAGACTACTTTACCTTTGTATTTGGCACTAGTGTGACTGCTGCTCGAATACTATGCACAGTTCTGAGGCCCACCATTCAAGCAGGATGTTAATAAATTGGAAAAAAGATTCAGAGAAGAGCCATGAGAATGATTAGAGGATTAGAAGACCTGCTTCATAGTGATAGAGCCACATCTTGTTAGCTTAACAAAGAGAAGGTTAAGGGGTGACTTGGTTCCAGTCTATAAGTACCTACATGGGGAACATATTTAATAATTGGTACTTCAGTCAGGCAGAGAAAGGTATAACAAGAACCACTAGCTAGCAGTTGAAGCTAGACAAATTCAGACTGAAAATAAGGTGTAAATTTTTAACTGCAAGAGTAAAACCATTGGAACAATTTACCAAGGGTCACTAATGATTTTTAAATGATTGGATATTTTTCTAACGTCTGCTCTAGAAATTATTTTGGGCAAGTTCTCATGCACTCACTGTTCAGAAAGCAGGGCTGGTTAGGGCCTATACAACACCACTGCTCTCGAAGCCTTCGCAGAGGGAGGGGAAGGAAAGAGGCATTCAATAGATGGAAGCATTTCTCTCCCCCCCAGCTTTCTGCCATGTTGCTCTGTCAAGGATGGATCCAGCAATGCACCAGGACTGTGGTTTTAAGGGGTTTGCGTATACCTCCAGCTTTGTCAGAGCCTGATTTTCTGTACTGTGAAACCCACAACCATTAACAGTTGTTACCTCAGAGGGGAGAGAGTCTGTCAAGGATTAGGTCTTAGTGTAAAAACACCAGTTGCGAAGATCTGACCTACGCTGATGGAAAGCTGTCGTACACCATATAGTATAACCATAGTCAGTCGGTAACCCAATCTTTAAACTTGTAAAGTAATAGTAAGTTAACTCAACTTAGGCTCACTAAAACTAATGAAAATTGAATACACATGGGCAGAACCAAAGACTAAATAATTATCTTTTAGTGACTTTCCAGCTTCAATGATGATTAGGCTTGGAAAGATTTGAATTTTCTTGGTAAACATCAATTTCACCATACACACACAAACCAATGGAAAAAATATTTCCTTTGATGATCATCGAAATTTACAGATTGGCAAAAGGAAGAAAAATGCTACTTGAAAACTTAAGAGGTTGATTTAACGATGTTTACTTTGAGTATTTTGACAAATGATGCTGATAAGTTATGTTTTAATGGTTTCTGAATCTTAACATCTACTGTCAGATAATTATTGTCACACCACTCCCGATTTCTGGCAACTGAACATTTTAATTGATAAAAAACAGCAAAGGTGCTCAAAATCCATAATTTTGCACAACTATGAAAAATTTAAATTGACAAAAAAGTCTTAAAAATAAACTGATCTGTCAAAAGTTATAAAAAAAAAACCCTAATTCTGCCAAACCTACTTATGACCAATGATTCTTTGTAAATTGGCAGCGGCTTAGATCGGTCCAGTTATTTAGTTGGCTGTTACTTAGCAAGTATGCTAAGTCCAGTTGGGTTTATTAGTCATCATAATGGTAAAACTGACTTCTTGTGCAACTAAAACCACACACACTCACCAATCTCTACAGATGGCATATACATTTCTTAATAGCCAAGATGGGTAGGGATGCAACACCATGCTCTAAGTGTCCCTAGCTTCTGAGTGCCAGAAGCTGGGACTGGACAGGAGATGGATCACTTGATGATTGCCTGTTCTGTTCATTCCCTCTGAAGCACCTGGCACTGGCCACAGTCGGAAGACAGGATACTGGGCTAGATGGACCATTGGTCTGACCTGGTATGGCCATTCTTATGTTCTTAATAAACAGCAATAACAAATTTTATCACAGACATAAGCCAATGCAAGTCATTGGTAGGCTAATATTTGTACCCTTGTAAAGAGTTTTATGAATTAAAAGCAACAAAATAAGATATACTGCAGTTTCCTGAGGGCAGGAATTAGAAAGCCGAGAGATTGCTGTCATATTACAACAGACATGGATTTAAGAAAAGCTTCAGATTTTCCCCCACTAGATGGCGTATCTCAATTACTAATCTACACTGGAATTCAACCTTTTAAAAAGCAAGATCTTTCCTCCCTTTGCTACAATTTTCCATCATGTTTGCTTTCCACTTTAAAGCCAGACAGCTTAAAAAAAAAAAAAAAAAAAGGAAAAAAAAGGATAATTTTAGCTAAAAATACACCATCTGCCTGTGAAAAATCTAGCTTGATTCTGTCACATCACAACAAACCAGGTTAATATCCAGCATTGGAGCAGATGGTTTCTTTATATAAATATGCCCATCTCCCCATAGTGACTCTTCTTCAGCTGCTTTCTGAAACTGCTGGCACTGCTTTACCTTGTTTCCTAGGTGACGACTGTCTCTTACACTCAGCCGAGACATTATGCAGCTGGAATGGATTTTAGAATTTGCTATCTCCTGCCCATGACTGCTTCCAATCACTACAAGGGATGCTGTGGTGGACAGGCATTTCTGTGCCAAAGAACAGCAACAGATGGATGTTAATACATTAGCTTACAACTGCCCTTTCGCTCCAGATGATCAAGTTTGTGGAGGAGTTCTGAACCCAACCAAATAAATATAGTTGCAAGCTTCAGGATTGTAAACTGGAGGGCTAAGGGATGAAACTGGATCTTCTGGCAACGTTCAGCGAAGTTCTGCTAACATGGATTGGGATAAACATTTAAGTGTGGCTACTTTGAAAAGGGACTCTCTAAAAATGGCATTGAGGGCTCCATTCTCCATATCAGAAGGGTAGCCGTGTTAGTCTGGATCTGTAAAAGCAGCAAAGTATCCTGTGGCACCTTATAGACTAACAGACGTTTTGGAGCATGAGCTTTTGTGGGTGAATACCCACTTCATCAGATGCATGTAGTGGAAATGTCCAGGGGCAGGTATATATATGCAGGCAAGCTAGAGATAATGAGGTATGTTCAATCAGGGAGGATGAGGCCCTGTTCTGGCAGTTGAGGTGTGAAAACTAAGGGAGGAGAAACTGGTTTTGTAGTTGGCAAGCCGTTCACAGTCTCACAGTCAGGCTGAGCTGATGGTGTCAAATTTGCAGATGAACTGAAGCTCAGCAGTTTCTCTTTGAAGTCTGGTCCTGAAGTTTTTTTGCTGCAGGATGGACACCTTAAGGTCTGCTATAGTGTGGCCAGGGAGGTTGAAGTGTTCTCCTACAGGTTTTTGTATATTGCCATTTCTAATATTATTAATTTTATTTCTCATTAGCTCTAGCTTGCCTGCATATATATACCTGCCCCTGGACATTTCCACTACATGCATCTGACGAAGTGGGTATTCACCCACGAAAGCTCATGCTCCAAAACGTCTGTTAGTCTATAAGGTGCCACAGGATACTTTGCTGCTTTTACATTCTCCATATCAAGTGTTCTCAATTTACAAGTAGAAAGATATTTCTCTCCCTGCCAACCCCAGAACTCAGGTTGGGCAGAAATTTGAGCTGCATGCTTTGCTTCTTGTGCACTATTAAAAGAAATAATAGACTCCGAATGCCAAATTAGGTTTTTGGCACAGTGGCGCCCGTGCAGTCTCATTGCCTTCAGGAGTTTATTTGCATCAGTGCTTCGAACTAGACAATGATGCTGAGAAAGAAGAGAATTGAGCTCACTTCCTTTTGGCCCTGCAAGAAGTTTCAATTTTGGCCATCTGCTTACCTAAAGATGACTCATCTATGTTCACTGCAACCCAGTGTGTTATCGTGACTAAAGTTATAAGCAACACCCTGGTGTGTTCAGCCATTGGGATCATTCAGTCATCTGGACATTCTGACATCACAACAGAGCCTCTCTTAGAGCACCCTATTGTCAATGTGTTAGGAGCAGAGAGAGACGAAGAACAGGTTGAGATTATTGAAATGCAGAATAAAACAAAGTGATGTGCTTAGGAAACTCCAAGTTGTGAGATGCAAATCGACAGCGCGGGAGCCCAGCGTAATCCATTAAAGATCAGTCACACTCTGCCCCAGCAGAATGTCTCAAGTCTATGGGAGAAAATGAGGAACCTGTGGGTAGTGCAGTCTACAGACTGACTTTTTCCAGCTGCCAGCAAGGATGCTTGTAACGGGTTCTGATTTCCGACAACAGTCAACTGAAGTTAATATGATTTAAGTGTTATCCTGAATCAGAGCCATCATGAGGACATCTGCCTACAGGAGGCAGTGGGGCCCAGTGAATAGGGTGCTGGATTGGGACTCAGGGGACCTGGATTCTGCCATTGATCTGTTGGGTGACCTTCAACAAGTCACTCCACCTGTTCCATAGTTTCCCCATGTGTAAAATGTAAAGCACGTTGAGCCATAGCCATTTTTGTTAGAACAAAAGAACTGAAGCCAGCATCTCATTTTACATGGACCACTTTACAATCAGATGTCAAATTACCCTCAAGTTACTACTGATCTTGGCTGGATTTAAATTGATGATCCTGATGTGAAAGGCTTTGTGTCTCATGAACTAGCCAATCATTGCCAAAAAGGGATAGCAGATGACAATGTCTCATTTTAAGTGTTGTGGCTATGAAGGCAACTACTTCAATTTACAGTTTTCTACAGCTTGCCCAAATTTGTGCACAGTGATATTTTTAAAACAGATACCAGACTGTATGAAAACATGTAAGATTACATTTATCTGAAAAATCTTTGACGAAGCCAACTGTTGTATTACAAATACTCTGCAAATTAAACTGTACTCTCCTGCTTTGGTATTATTATGCACTCAGACTGGCCCAATTATAATCCACTTCTGTTCTGCTTTCCAATAAAGTGGAAAGAACTACAGTACTAAAGACAGTGACAGTCAACCTAGCCCATGAACTCTGCAGGGGAAGATCAATACAGGCTTACTCAGAGCATGCTACATGTGCACAAAGCATATTAGCTAAACCCAACACATTTGGTAAATTGTCAATAAAAAACACCTTTCCCCAGCCAGATTCCAAATTTTAGAAGCCTGACAAAGAAAAGTCTTTATTTTGATTTTGCTACTAGAAAAAGAATATAACATAAAAACAATTTCATTTCTTGTACGTTTTTACATATAAAAGAAGGCACCTTTGTACACGTGAGCTTGTCTTACAACATTTCAGTATAAATAGTGGAAAATCAGATGATAATAAGCATAATTCCATCTAGAGTCTGCAGGCAACACGTGTAGGAAACCATCCCAAATCGTTATTCAATAGATAGTTTGACATAATAAAACAATGTGCTCGTATTTGCTCCTATTTCAGTTCACAGTTTGGATGTACCTGATTTGTTTTAAAGCAAAACACATAAAAACATGATACTCCACCAGGGTACAGGGGTACATTCTTTTCTATCACAAGACATACATATACTGCACTACATCAGCACAGAAAAAGGTTCGCTCTGGCTTTAAAGATAATTAAAAAATTGAAAACACTTTAAAGAAATGATAATTAACACCTGCAGTTCAGATTCAAAGAACTTCAGTCAGAGCAAAGCATTTTTCTTCTATAAGCCAATGCTGAGATGACCACTCCAATTCTGTGACTGGATGGGAGATGCCAGCCACCACCATTTTAGCAGCCTTCTAGGTCTAGCGTTTGCATACTACGATAGCAGGAGCAATGCAGCTGTGCACATTTTGTCCACCTGTTGCAATAAGGTTCAGCGAGGCATGTGTCAGACTTGTATGTTAATAAATGACTCAATAATTAGCATAAAGTTGTAGCAGGGAATGAAGAAAAGTTTGAGAAGATATTTAACTTCTCAGCAGATGTCCCTTCATTCTTGCAACCTTTACATTACATGAGCAGACTGTGGATAAAATTTTCAAGAGTGCCTATGTGACTTTGGAGCTTAAGTCACTCTTAAAAGTGGAACCTAAGAGCCTAAGTCACTACAGTGACTCTGAAAATTTTCCCCCGTGATAGTTGGTGTGAGAAACATCGCTCCTTTAATGCTTTATGATCTTGATTTCAGTTTTCAATACACAGTTGCTTAATTGCACAGCAAGTCAGTTTAAGATAATATAGTAATATAATTCTAGATTCACAAAAGCCAAAATAATATTTGTATCTGCCTACTGCATTTACTGAACTTTATAATTAGCTGCACTGACTAGTAATTGTTATGTTAGTTAAATAAAAGATCACAGTTGTCAAAATAAAATTCCCTTCATTGTAAAGTGAACACACACAACACACTCGGAAAAGGTTTACTCTCCATACCGTATTTCTGCTCTTAGCTCATGTGAAAGATAGTTTATTAACACTGCTGCCAACTTCTGTTGGAGGGCGGCATTTCCCATTACAAGTGCAGTCAACTGTGCAGCATCAGTCCAGTCTAAGTTCCTGATAATAGCTAAGGCATCATCATAGAGCTTCTGCTGCTCAGCAGGAGGCAGTTCCAGTATAATCTGAGGGATTGGCTTAAACTGTCCAGCAGACATCCAAGCACCAAATAAACCACCAACTGCACCCCCTAGAAAATCAATGAAGATGTAATTAGTCAGTCTCCACTTTTTTATTATTAAATTTCAAATCCTACCCAACAATAACCAGGCTTCAAACAACAACACTGGTGCTGCTGTCTCTATCAGAAGTCAATGAAAATAGTTGGGAGGTCAAGGTACATTTACTTTAATGGTTATATATAAAACTAGTTAAAGCCAGAAAGAGTTTCCATGATTTTAAGTCAGCTCCCATCATAAAAACAATTTTTAATGCAATCAGTACTAATAATTTAAAACCCTAAATCAGTGAAAAACAAATCATCCTTTATGGCATTGACTAATCTCTTCAGAAGACAGAAGATCACAGATTCTGGATAAGACAGATTTTTTTTAAATCAAGCCCTCTGGTCAAGGAAACCATGAGACAAATCATATGTTGGTGGCCAAAGTTAATTTACTTCTCTCTCATTACAAATCCACAGCACAGTACATGTTTTCTGCCTCTGTTAAATAGGGCTTATTACTCTTGTTCCTTCCTAAAGTCCCTGTATGGCTGGTGCTTCTATGATGGGAAACAAACCCAGCAGTTTGGGGAGTACTGATTTAGAGAGAGTCACCCTATTGATCACTGAATCAGCACTCTCACTGGTCAGGCAGTACCCTGGATTCCAAAACATGCTCTTATCTTTTGTACAGAGCTGATCCATCCCATCCCAAGAATCCTGGGGGTGGGGGATCCTATGTGGCTGTCAAGGTGGTCACTGCGCCTACCCCAGGGAGAAGCTTCAATAGTAAGTTATATAATGGGTGCTCCCTTTCAAAAGGGGATCAATTCCAAGCTGTAAAGTAATTTTCTAACATAAAACAACAAATGTAAAGTCTTGAATAATTTACACTGCCACCAGTAGTGTCCTGATTAGCTTAGCTGCCTCAGGTTTGCAAGCTGGGTTCCAGAACCACACCCCTCAGCTTCTAGAACCCTCACACTCAGGGACTGCTCCTAGAACATCATTTATATATGCATTTCACACAAGAAACATTTTTTAATTTGCAAATTTTACTGAGCTTGCAACTCTTCCAGTGATGCTAGTGAAGAGCTTGAAAACCTATAATGGCTGCATTCATCTGCATCAAACCTTTATGAGAACATCAATACCTGATCTAGGGAGCACCACATGTAAGAAATCAGATGTGGCTCTTAGAATAGCAGGTTTCTTATACAATCATTTGGTTTTCTTCAGTTAACATTCACCAATCCACTCCCCTCAAAAGGATCCAAGCAACTGATCTAGGCACTGGAAAGCAAGATAAACTGCACATTTCTCAGGGGGCAGATACAGCAGGGGAACTCATCATATGACTTCCTTAAAGCCAGGGATAATGAGAACCCTCCTATTCAGTTTACAGTAAAAGAGTAACACAGCCAAGGACCCATCTACACCACAGTTAGTGCATATCCCTGCTAAAACTTAATTAAAAGTGCATCCATAACCAAGCTAACACTTTAGAATGTTCAGGACAAGTGTCAGTTCAGTCACAAGTCACTTACTTCTACAGTGTAAGAATCTAGATAAAATCAGAGTCCTCTGACTCAGGTACAGTTGTATACAGACAGGGACGCACACAAGCACTCAGTCTCCCTTCCCAACAAAGCACTTGTTGCATTGTCCCTAGCAGCAATGGCAGGAAGACAGTCACTTAAACTGGGGTACATAGGACAATGCACTTTTTAGTTTTAAGGTAGCTGTCCCTTTTTATTTTATTCGTGGCTTTAACAGGTTGGTTTAATTTGATGATTTCTATAATTCCAGTTATTAAAGTATATGGACAGCTACATTCATCTGAGTATCTCCTACTGGTCTGGATATTATAAATTTCTTACAACCATTTGGTTTTACCTATTTCTTACTAGACAGTTTAGTAGCATCTTTATAACAAGACTTTTTTTCTGATAATTAATTAATATGCGTGTTTGTAATGCTGGTAGCTTTACAGTTTCTCTTTGTATCTCCGGCTGTGCTGTTACATGTTTATTTTGTATTTCTACAATGCCCTTTTGTGGCATTAAAGCTAGTTTATGAATGAAGTCACTCGGGCCCCAATTATTCAAACACACGAGCAGATGTACAACTTTACTCATGTAAGTATTCCCATTGAGGGGTATGGGACTGCTCATGGGAGTAAACTTACATGCGTGGCTCAAGTGTTTGAAGGAATAGGGCACAAGTGACACCAGTTGTAATCTAGCTTTAATGCCACAAAAGGTTATTAATAAAGGAGATATCTGGAATTTTCTCTTCCGTATCTCTCATTACTACTAAGCTCAGGGCTTTAATATCATTTTTGTTATACAAAGAAACGCTAATTGACAGGGAACATGGTACTCTGAAAAAACTAAATACATCCCGCATGCCAAGCAGCACACTACAAAATTTTAAATAAAACTTACTGTCAGAAGGATATTTTTATTAAGGAAGGATCCTCACTCCCCTTGATATGTGGAGACTGGGAAGATTTCTTCCCCCTCACTTTATACCCAAATGAAATAAATTTCTTTAAGGGGTAAAATTGGGAGCTTCCAACCCATTTTTCTCTATCTACCAAAGGTCTGTAGGAAATGATCTAACAATAGTTCCTTCAGGGGGCTCCATATCAGCCATGAATTTAAGCCAAAGCATTTGGCTCAGAGTATCTTTTCACTGTCAGAAAGTATTATGAAAACCTGCTTTACATTCTATTTAAACCACATCACGCATCAATTCTTTAATTCCTTAGTTCAACAGCTCATCTTACTATGAGCCAAACCATCTTTCCTTATATGGTAGAGTATTTACCTATAGCTATTCCAGGTGGACCCCCCATTAAACCCCCGAGAAATGCTGTTGCACCCGCTACTAACGCTCCTTGTCCAGCATGCTTGATAGCAGCCTTCATCTTCCTCTCCTCAGAGATACGGCACAATAGGTGTATCACATCATTAACGTCAATCGGCATCTTGGCTAGTTAGGGCCCTGAAAAGAAATTTTAAGATCAAGTTTATAAAAAAGGATCAGTTCTTGGAATAACATTTCTTCTTCCAAAAGAAAGCAGAGACCAAAAGTTTTCCATGTAGCCAATGAAGCAAATGATACAGGAAAGTAGGTGACAGGTGTTGCATACTTCCAAATGTATTTGGTTTTGTGCAGGTTTTTAATGGTCACAATCACAGCAATGAAACATTTTTAAATGTTCTGCCTATTTGCACAGTGTTGTCTTTAGCCTTGAACAACTGTCATGTCCATTCAGTGTTGCGAACAGCTACATGTGAAAAAAGAAACAGGCAATGACTCAGTCTTACATCAAGATATGATTAGCAGATTATAATTTACATCTATTCTTGATCCTTAATTCTGGCATTTTCTAACTTTGCAACACTAATAGCATACTTTTCAATGAAGAGTTGTGTGTATGTAACATACATTTAACAAGTCAATTCCTTACGTTCTTGTAAAGGCAGGCCCTTAGATGAAGACGTGAAAGTAACGAGTGTCAGAGAGAAGTGAGTTTTTTTCACCTTAACTTTAAATTTGAAAGCCATTTCCTAAAGAAGAATTCGATCCCTTTCTGTAACACTTAAAAGGGCAACAACAAATGTTCATATTGTGCTAGTACACAAGAGCCCCAGTCAGGGGATTTGACCTTATTGAGTTCTCACTCACTCACGCCCATCAGCCCAATCGGGGTATGGGCCGCCAACCACAGATCTACAGAGTCCTCTATCCTGGGCCATTCGCTCTAGCTGGTTCCAGGTATAGCCCATTTTTTTGCTATCAGCCTGAAGGTCGCGTCGCCAGGTGTTTCTTGGACGGCCTCTTTTCCGCTTGCCTTGGGGGTTCCACCGCAGTGCCTGTCTGGTGATGTTAGTTGGCTGCTTACGTAGTGTATGTCCTATCCAACCCCACCTTCTCCTTCTGATTTCTTCCTCTGCTGGGAGTTGACAGGTCCTCTCCAAGAGGTGGATGTTACTGATGGTGTCTGGCCAGCGGATCTGGAGAATCCTTCTGAGGCAGCCATTAATGAAGGTCTGGATCTTCCTGATGGTTGTTTTGGTTGTCCTCCAGGTTTCAGCTCCATACAGTAGGACTGATTTCACATAGGAGTTGAACAGTCGAATTTGTGCCGTAAAAACAGAACAACAAAAAACAGTCACTGCCCCAAAGCATCTTACAACCTCGGTGTTGATTCACTGAGCTGCCTCATCCAGGCCATGGGTGAGGACGTGTGTGAAAAGGAGCCCCCAGAGCGGCAGGAGGATGCCTGCGGTGAAAGAGGTAGATGTGGGGGGTGGGTGATGTGGAACTGACAGGGGGTTAGGGAGTAGGTGAGATATGAGGCAGAAATTAATATCAGGCCAGGAAGGTACAGAAATGACATGGGTTGGAGTGTGCGCCTAATTAATCGACATGGGTGAGGGCCAAGGGCAGATGTAGGGCTCAGGGTGCATTATAATTAACATTTGTAAGTTTTGGGAGGAAGCCACTGAGCCACCAACAACACTTCATGCAATTTTAGGCAAATATAAAATCTACTGTTTGCCACAAGATGCTAGTGGGCATGTATAAGGCAGGGAAAATTGTTTAATGTATATTTTTAAATATCACTGTTTCTCTGACCCTGTGATCTTTGTCTGTGTCTAAATAATAGAGGTTTCCATGCACTACTGTATTGTGTATATTGCTCAGATGCACTGTACTGACACACACGGCTCCTACATCTACTTCTATTCTTGATTGTTGCATAGAGAAGTAGACTGAAGACCGAACTTTTCATCCTGGTGCAGTGATAAACAGTAAAAATAGTTTCTAGATGAGGAGCAACAGCTGGCAGTAGGGTGGATAAAAATCAATGCTTTAAAAAAAAAATCAATCAGTTTTTTTGATAAAATGCTTCTTGAGGAAAAAAACCTATCTAAAGATAGTTTTAATTAAGATACATTATAGCTCAAAAGATATCTGATCATGGAATAAGGATTATGAATATTTACTCTATAGTGTGAGACAATGTATTCATGTAATCTTTAAGAAAAGTTTTGTAAAGGAGTTCCAACCATTCATGGATTAGGGGCCCAATCTTACAGGGTTCCAGGGACTTCTGTGTAGATTACTGAGGTTGATCTTTCTATCTACCCAATGGGACTCAGTGCTCAGTCTAGAACAGTGTTTCCCAAACTTGGGATGCTGCTTGTGTAGGGAAAGCCCCTGGCGAACCGGGCTGTTTACCTGCCCCATACGCAGGTCCAGTTGATTGCAGCTCCCACTGACCACAGTTCGTCACTCTAGGGCAATGAGAGCCGCTGGAAGCGGCAGCCAGAAAGTTCCTCGGCCTGTGCTGCTTTCAGCTGCGCCCATTGGCCTGGAGCAGTGAACCGCGACCAGTGGGAGCTGCGATCGGCCGGACCTGCGGACGGGATAGGTAAACAAACCGGCACGGCCCGGCCCACCAGGGGCTTTCCCTACAGAAGCGGCATTCCAAGTTTGGAAAACACTGGTCTAGAAGATATCATCAGAGATGCTTAGTTTTGCAGTTCTCAAACTGTGGATTTGCAAAAAGAGCAGGAGTACTTGTGGCACCTTAGAGACTAACAAATTTATTTCAGCATGAGCTTTCGTGAGCTACAGCTCACTTCCTCGGATGCATACAAGTACTCCTGTTCTTTTTGCGGATACAGACTAACACGGCTGCTACTCTGAAAACTGTGGATTTGGGTCTCCAGAGATAACATGCTTGTTAACAGCAAAAAATGTTTTAAAATAAATATACAGAGGTGAGAAATAATAGACCTCAACCCTACTGTCCCTCTGCAAATTTGTGTACACAGAATCAATCCCTTACCTCTCTCTAAAAGTGCAAAGTTTCAACAAATAGACAATTGTTGGGGGTGGAATAGATCTGGACAAGGAGAAGAAGTCTTGAGATAAATGTGAGAAGGGAGGGACAGGCAGTAGAAACAAGTGAAACTGTTTGAGCAGCATATTCCAGAAATCCTGAGGTCTTTCTGAATGTAGCCTTCATTGATTTGAGATCTCCCATACCATTCTCTCACCAGAAGGGAAAACCTATAATGGCAGCAGGCCATAAATGAGATCCAGTTTGGGAATAAGAGCCATTCAAGAAATATATGTTTGCTGATGGCGTTTTAAAGAAAGTCACACCAGTGAAGGAATGAAAGTCACTTTAGCACTTGGATTCAGAGACTGTTGAAGTGATAATCTCACTTTTAACAGCAGCAGCTTCTTCTGCTGCTGTAGAAAGAATATTTCCTTCCTTTGGACTAGTTCAGTCCAAACTGAGAAATAGTTTGGGACCTGAAAAAGCAGGAAAGCTTGTTTTTCTTTTCCAGATTATGAACAAACAGGAAAATGAAGGTGAAGACGGGTAAGTTACCTCCAGAAGCCAATATTTTAAGTTTATCATGTTGACCTAGCTGACAAAGTCAATTTAATATTTGTTTTTTTTTAAATATTTCATTAAACTATTTTAACAAAAACAAACCTGATTTTAAAAAAACTTGAATGTTTAACTAACTTCAAAAATTCATGTTTGTTTTGTTAAAATATTATATGGTTGCTGTTGAAGAAAAAAATCCAGAATATACAACATTGTTGTTTTAGTTAAATAAAACAATTTAAACGTCTGTCTGGTGATGTTCTCCTCCTAATACAGCATAGCAAAAAAGTCCTCCAAATATTAATGATTAACCTGTTTAATTGGAGATAGTTTACCAAAGGTAAGTGAAGCAGATATTTATGAAGTCATTGGGAAGTAAATGAAATAACCAAACAATCATTCATTTTCTGATATAGCTGTAAAACTAATCTGAAAATTTTTCAACATAAATCACTTCAAAAATGTATAGTGTGTACCTTCTAAAACTGAAACCTACATCTATCTCTGAGTTGTGAATAATACATATTATTATTAAGGTTATAATTATTAACATATTAAGGTTGTAACAACCAACAAGAATGCACTTTTATGTAGAAATCCATGTTAAATCCTGTCTTCCTGACTAGTGATTTAAATCAAATTGATTTAAATCAAATCCACCCTGGCTGGAAGGGTGATTAATATGAATTACCAGGTTTCATCTTGTGGAAGTTCATTGCTGAATTCAAGGTAACCAAATTTCACCCTGAATGAAGGCTTGTGAATTAGGGATACAGTGTAGACTGATACTGAGCACCCTCAACTACTGCCAACTTCTCTTGTTGATGGGCAGGAGGAGAGCACAGAAGCACATGTATATACATCCTGCTGACCTCTCCGCAGCATCTGGTACTATCAGTCATCAAATAGCCCTGTCAAACTCCCAACGAGCCTCAAGGGTGAATAGAAATACCCTGAAATGGCCTTCCCCTTAGGCCAAATCCAGAGATTCATGCAGGACACCTGTTCCTCCAACTCTAAACCCCTCACCCTGAGGTATCCCCACAAGACCCCTTGATAGGAAGCTATTGCAATGCTGATGACAAATAGCTCTCTAAATCTCCTTTATGTCCAATTTAAACAGCACACAGCCCCAGATGTGCATTTTGGGCATCCTTTTGGCCTCCTCAAGAATTCCATCCTGCGTGGCCATACTATGACAGTCTGAACCCCTATGTTCATTCCTTTTCCAAGGGTATGATAAATTCTATACAAAGTATGCCTTATGAGGTATCATTTGAAAACTCACAGTTTGCTGATTATTATTGTCCTGGTAAAATGTGTGCAGCAAAACTGTATGTAAAGTTATAAGATTCTACTGTATGATATCACCAGGAATCCTAGAAATCCATTTGCCAGAAAAAACAAAACAAAAACACGCAGACACAAAATTTCTATTTTGTGAAAAAATAAAAACCATACATTAACAATTAACTAAATTGTACTGAAAGTACAAGTGTCATTTATTCAATGCATACAACCTCCCCCTCTTTTGGTTGATTTTTGAAAGAGCTTTAAATTTATAATAGAACTCAATTTATCCAATCTAATTGTGATCAGGGCCAGATCGGATAATTTGGATAATCAGGAGAACTGGCAAAGAGTTTTCTATCCCTTATTTTAAGATGGGGGGGGGGGGGAGTACACCTCAGGTGGCCAGCCATGGGCACAGAGCTAACAGCCAGAGCCCCAGCCACCCAGGGCTGATAGCCAGAACCCCAGCCACTATCAGCTGGTGGTTCAGTTAATATGGAGAGCTGGATAAATGGGGATATATATGAATAAAGCATTGTGTTCAACTGATTACACTGCTCTACAGCCAAAATGCTTCTGAAATAAATGTAGTCCAACTTTACTAATTCTGGGTCACTGAGAACGAAAATGATGCTTAAAATTGTTAATTGGCTCTAGTTTTCAAGATATGCTATTGGGTCAGTATATACGACCCTTGACTTGGGAATGGCGGAGGATAAGTGAGTTAAAAAGGGAAGGGATCTCAATTTAAACCAGAAATGACTAAAATACATCTTTGACTGGATCTATGAATAAATCTATGACTGGGTTTGGACAGTACTTGCTTTTGAGGCAAAACAATGAAGGATGCAATCTGAAGCTGGTATTGTGTTATACATGATATGAATTGCATCATGTTATTCCTAGAAGTCATGGATGATGCAATCATAACGAAGCTTACATCACTCTGCTGAACAAATTACCCTATATCAGCTCTAGAAATCATACAGTGTCTGCTCTCTTCTTTGTCAGTGTTTGATTTTGCAAAGGGACACATTTCTGTTTAGCCAAAGTGAGCAGAGATGCCTCGTACTTGTGTGAAGAGTGCAGATAACTTCTGCTATGTTTGTGGTGAAGTGACTTTTGCATCACAAAAGTGCAGTATAACCACTATGGTTAAGAAAGCCTATCACCTTTATTTTGGCTGCAAAATTGGAGATCAGGACAAGAGGTGGGCCCCACACATATGCTGCAACACTTGTGCAACAAATCTTCGCCAGTGGTTGAACAGGAAAAGGAAATCTATGCCTTTTGCAGTGCCAATGATTTGGAGAGAGCCAGCAGATCATAACAGCAATTGTTACTTCTGCATGGTGCCTCCAGTTGGGAAAGGTGTGTCAAAGAAGAAAAAGTGGACTGCGCATTATCCAAACATTCCATCAGCTATACGCCCAGTACCCAACGGAGAAGGACTGCCAGTTCCTGATGCACCAGAATCATTCTCACTTGAGTCAGACGAGGAAGAGGAAGAGGATGAAACTTCTGGTCCTGAACCATCAATGTCACAGGACCCACATTTTCTCCCATCCTCCTCCTCTGAACCACACCTCATAACACAAGGTGAACTGAACGACCTTGTCAGGGATTTGGAACTACCCAAAAGTAAGGCAGAGCTGTTGGGCTCCAGACTACAGCAGTGGAATCTCCTGGCAGGCTATCAGGGCAAATGGAGCCCATCAATGCTTGCAGACTATTGCTTGACAGTAACAAGAGATGCTCCATTTAATAAATACAAGAGACAAGTCAAGAAGCGCCGAGCAGACACTGAATAGGACTAAACTATGTACATAATAGTTTTTTGCCTTTTATTTCATAATAAATTTTATTTTATTTATATAACCCTTTTGCTGATTTTTAAAGTGTTACATAAACAGGACAGGTGAAATATTATCATGTAAAGCAACCATAAACACATGATAAGACCTAGGTTTACAATTTATGATTAAAACTCTACTATCTACACAATATACATAGACATAAAATGTAAAAACTTAAGTATCTTAGAAACAGTAGCCAGTTGTTTTAATAGTCATATTTGAATTCAGCACATCAAAATACATAATAAATAGCACATTTTATCTCTGAGGCAGACGACTTCTCAAAAATTGTAGACCAGTGTTATCTAGAGAGAGAGGCTAGAGAGTTCAGCATTTCATTTTAATCAAGGAAAAACCATTTTTTTAAATTGGCGTATTTTGGATTTTTTTAATCTTGGAAAACTAGGATCCCTGGATATTAAGAGCAGCCACAAACCAGTTCCTCAGCCAGGTGTCAATGAAATCAGATAGACCAGCATCTGATTAAATGGCCATTCTTTGGCAGGAGAAAGGGTGAGAAAGAGAAATTTACATCTTGGCAAAGAAACTGATGGAGGTTCCCATCCCCACAGACTCTGTCTCCTGAACCCCAGCTGGAGATGATCCGCAAGGAAAAAAGATTAAAAAAATGGAGAACAGATACCCCAAATGATCTCTCCCTTCACCTCTACTCAACATCGATAACAGCTGAAGAAAACAGAAAATAGCTTTGGACTGGGAATAGAGATCCTGACTAAAAGGACTTCAGACAGTAAGACTGAGAGAGACGTGGTGCTTTACATTCACTTAAGTTAGGTATTAGTTGCATTTTACCTTTTATTTAATTGTACCTAATTATGACTTTTGTTCTTCATTACTTGTAGTCACTTGCAATCTATCTTTCTGTAGGTAATAAATTTGTTTTATTGTTATATCTAAACCAGTGTGCTTGGATTGAAGTGTTTGGGAAACTTCAATTGGGGGAATAGGATTTGTGTACATCATTTTCTATTAATAAAATGACGGACTTCAAATGAACCTGTGTAGCCCAGGAGAGGGCCGGACAGTACAAGACACACATTTCTGAGAGAAAGTCTGGGCCTGGGAATTTGCTGGTGTTGCTCTGCAGTGTAATTCAAGAGTGGCTGGCTAAAGCACTAATACAGCATAACTAGGGCCCTACCAAATTCATAGTCTATTTTGGTCAATTTCATGGTCATAAAAGATTTTAAAAATAATAAATTTCATGATTTCAGCTATTTAAATTGGAAATTTCACAGTGATGTAACTGTAGGGGTCCTGATCCAAAAAGGAGGGGGGTGTTTTGCAAGGTTATTGTAGGGAGGTTTGTGGTACTGCTAACCTTACTTCTGGCAGCAGCGCTGCCTTCAGAGCTAACCAGCTGGAGAGCAGCAGCTGCTGGCCAGGACCCAGCTTTGAAGGCAGAGCCACCACCAGCAGCAGAAGTAAGGATGGCATGGTATGGTATTGCCATCCTTCTGACTTCTGCACTGCTGCCTGCAGAGTTGGGCCCTTAGCGAGCAGTTGCCACTGTCTGATTGCCCAGCTTTGAAGACAGCAGCGCAGAAAGGGGGCATGGTACGGTACTGCCACCTTTCTGCACTGCTACTGGCAGAGTGTTGGCTTCAGAGCTGGGTGCCTGGCCAACAGCCGCTACTCTCCGGCTGCCAAGCTCTGAAGGCAGCACCGAAGTAAGAGTGGCAACACCATGACCCCCCTAAAATAACCTTGTGACCTCCCTGCAACTCCCTTTTGGGCTAGGACTCCAATTTGAGAAACACTGACCTCCCCCCGTGAAGTCTATAGTATAGGGTAAAGGCACACAAAAGACCAGATTTCACAGTCTGCAACACATTTTTCATGGCTGTGAATTTGGTAGGGCCCTAAGTATAGCTGGAAGTAATCTGCATGGAGGCTGTGATGGGCAGACCAAGAGTAGTGGTTCTCACAGCAAAGCAGTGTAAAAGACACCCAAGGCGGGAGAATAGAGGAGGACTCAGCTGTTCAACAGTCAAAACGGTACCCTGGCTGAGAAACACCTCTCCCACTATTATCTTGGTGTCTCAAAAAGAAACATATTCAATGGAACAATTACACTGTTGACCAAGTGGGGAAGCTTGTTAGCAAAGGAGAGAACTTTTCCAGGAGCTGGATCTGAGCTATGGAGATCACTCACACAAAAGATCAGAATGACCACAAGCCTCCCCACTTTTGCAACCAAATGCAAAACTAACTTCTTCAAATTCGCATTCCCTCAACAATTTCTTCTCACAGGCCCACAACCAACTTGCGTAAGCAAGCAAAGAAAAACTATAAACTAATCAAGCTATTTCTCCTCCAGTTTATGAAGGGGGGGGAAAAAGGAGAGCATTATTGTTATTTCTATTTTTAATTATGTGTTAGGCACTCTAAGACCACGGTGACAGAGGTCATGCAAGTATCTAAACAGATAAATCAGGCCCTAGTTTAGCAATATTGGCTTGGAATTCATTGTTACCACGTCTTCTTATTCCAGGAAATATAAACAGTGGAAGAACGCTCCAGTGGTTCCCAAGAGAACACCAAAGTTTTAAAAAGTAGCGTACTGCCAGGCAGGCATTCCCAGCATACGTTTCAAGCACAATTTGAGAAATGTGTCTTTGGAAATTGAACTGAGTCTCCAGGGTAATACACAGAACTGACTAACCAAATTACAAATATAAGACCTGACCACCTCCTCACTCCCGCAACTGACCAAATAATACATGCCAGCTACTTAAGTCAGATAGTCCTTCACCTGAGAATATGACTAATAGAGGTGAATGTCTTCTATCAGTCAACAGGCTGACTTTCTTAAACTGTTTCTTAAACTAAATAAATTGAAATAAGAACTGTGCTAGGTCAGCAGCTGCAATTTGTAAAGCTGAGCTACCACAGAAAGTGAACTGTGACATCCTTTAGACCACACAGGCAAGTAAACACTAAGAGAAACGTTATCTCACAATGGTATCACATCTCAAGCAGTACAGATGATGGCACACAGTTCCAAGGTTTCGCTGATAGAAGGAAAGGGAAGCTCTAACACTCGGGTCCAAGCAAAGAGGAGATTAAGGGTGCAGAGAAAGACTGCTCTCTCAGAACCAGAAAAATTGTACTATAATAATGAAAACTCTGACTGTACTGCCATATTTGAAGTCTATCAGGCATAGTTATAATAAAGACAGAGTAAAAAATATTAGCATTAGCATAGTGACAACAAAGGTCAGATCTCAAGGTGTGACGCAGAAAAGAAATATGGAATTCAAGCAAATCTACACATTCTTTTTCGCAGTAAAACATGGGAGCTCTTTGTTCCCTCCATAGTAAGACTGTGATTATAAAGGATTTTAATACTTGTTTTCGCTCTTTTGCGGCTTGACTGAGCAAGGTGCTCAGCACAATGGTCCCAATCCATCTAAGTACTAAAGCTTGTGCTACTTTTAAGCATCAGTGGCCCCAAGGAAATCCTTAAAGGTACTATGGAAAAGCACTTATCTCTGCTCGGTCAAACAATTTAGCAGATTAGTTTATGAGTAGACTGGATCATCTATCTTATTCGCAAATCAGTGGGAGTTCCGGATTTATTTGGTTAAGACTCAGAAATGCCAGAACTGTGGATGGACCTATTAAAACATATGCACTAATATATTACATATACACACAGCCCCCATTGGCCTGGAACGGCGAGCCACAGCCAGTGGGAGCTGTCATTGGCCGAACCTGCTGATGTGGCAGGTAAACAAACCGGCCCAGCCCGCCAGGGGGCTTACCCTGGTAGGCCATGTGCCAAAGATTGCCAATCCCTGGTTTAGTCCTTCTACTTCAGCAGCACATGAGCACATATATAAACTGGATGTCTCAGGTTTCTCAAACTGGATAAGCTACCAAGTTAAACTAAATCAGGGCAATAATGACCAGAAATATCACTATCTAATGGTGTTTCAGTGGCCAATGTGAAGTGAGTTGGTGGCTTCATTCTGGTGCCCAGCAGACAGACAGACATGATACAAAACATCACAGAAGGCAAGGGCTAAATGGGCTCGGCTCCCTGCTTGCCCCTCCAAGAAGTAACTGCTTTTTTTAAGTGCTATTTTTCAGTTTCTTCTCCTTTAAAAATTTTCTGTAATTTCACTTAATGTTATGAAAATACTACTGTGTTGTAGATCTCAGTCAGCTACATTAGTAGACAAATGATAAGAAAGTAGCCAGAGCAAATCTGCAGCTTTGTGTATGTGACACACACAATAGGAAGAATTATAAATTACTCCGAGCTAGAGAATTTGATTTTAACCTCCCCACACACCCTTCCTCAAAATAAATAAATAAATAAAAATAAGAATCCAATAGCCTGGGAGGTGTATGTTGAGCTTTAAAATTTATGTAAACTCTGGGTCATGAAATACATGACAGTTGCCTTAAGAGTAATCTCTGGGAATGAAGAGCAATGGACAATTACGGGCATAATAACCAGAGCCACAGCTGTCGATCTCATTTAAGTTTACTTTTTAAACTAACATTAATTCAAAAAGGTTAGGTAATGCACCAAAAACATGTTCATTAAAGCCAAGGCAGACAGCTCACACACAAATGAAGTTATGCCTTTAAAAAAAAATCAAATATGCTTTTTTGTTAAACACCAAATGTGTGGTTCTGAATATTAAAAACTCTAACGAAGCCTCAAAATCAGGTTGTTAAATTACACAACATTATTCACCAAGAGGTTTTAAGCCACTTCTACAACAAGATGCCCAATTCAAATATTTCCATTACACAGGCATAACGATGCCCTGAAAGAGGCAGGTAGGACTGCCAGATAATTCTTCCACAATATAGGTACCATAATAATATGGCACTTTATTATAAAAATGCACTGATAGATCCTGGAAGTTCTGAAAAGTCTGCACCTAAAATGGCTAAGACTATCACCTCAACTGGTTATCTCATCCAAAAACCTTTAGGTGTGAAATTTACTGTATTTCAATAGACAAAGTTATTCATGCGAAGACACATTTCAATAATTCTGCCCCTATTACTTCTCTTCTGGCAATATTCTTTATTACTATGGACACCTGAATGGAAATAGGAAGGTATCAATTATAAAAATGTCATATGTGAACATATCTACAATGAGGTTTGATTGCACATGTAGCATATTGAGAGTCACAAGCCTTCTCTATTCCACACACCAGTTCCCTTCCCAGGCTCACCTGTCCTGTCAAATTAGATGTGAATTCTAGTAACTGAAACTAACTCTGCCACCTCATCAGTACTATGCTAGATCACCGCATCTGTGACTCACCGTTCCTGGTCAGTGAGCACGTGTGGAGTGATTCAGGAACAAGATTCACACAACTGCTTACTTACCAATTTTTAAAAGTGGATAATATAACAGCTAATCAGTTCCTGCATTGTAATTCAAACATTGTTTTTAAAATAGTCGAGAAAAGACATCCAGTTAAAATATTAACAGTTCTGCAAACAGCATGTCTGCAGCAGGCTGGATTGCTTTAAATCAAAGTGATTTAAACTACTGATTTTAATCATGATTTAAATCAACAAACAGGAAACTCTGATTTACATAACTAATTTTAATCTTGTGTTGCACGTGTACTCTGGTTATTTTCCTAAAGAGAGGTTAATTCTCATCCATTGGTAACCATTAAAACATGTTGATTTGCAAACAAATACCATTGTACAATAAATTTGGTACTTCCTTTTGGTAATCAGGATACACTATTTATATATTTAAGTAATTATATAACTTAACATACATTTATTCAGAGCCTTCATTTTGACATTCCATTATGTTAGAAGTTGGAGAAATCACTCATTTTTTATTTAATAGATCATTTTTTACATGAGATTCATGTCAAGCTGCATTTGAAGGAAACTGGAACTCAATGAAAGATGTTCAAACCCAGCATTTTAAAATTATTGCTATTAGTTAAGCAAAATTACCTTCAAGGTGCTGGATACATAAGGGGAAAAAAAAGAGTAGATTTATTAATGTATATTTTGAATTTACAGCTAGCTGACTTTTAAAACAAAGGAAGCATTATCTTAGTGAACTGACAGATTGTTTCTGGTCAACAAGAGCCAGATTTCAAAAGAGATTTAGGTGCTTAAAGATATAAAGAGGCACCTAGTTGGATTTTCAAAAAGTGCCTAGGCACCTAACCTGCTTAATGCCCACTGAAATCAACATAAGTATATGGAACCCCAGAAGCTTCCTGGGGTCAATGTTAGTTTCTCTTCATCTTAGCTCTTTCCCTCTGCCCAACACCATCTCAGTCCCCTGAAAAACATGTTGGTTTGAGGACTGGCCTGCTAAAGCCAGGGTTGAGAGTTCAATCCTTGAGTGGGGCATTCAGGGATCTGGGGCAAAAATCTGCCTGGAGATTGGTCCTGCTGTTAGCAGAAGGCTGGACTAAATGACCTCCTGAGGTCCCTTTCAACCCTCATATTCTGAGTGTTCCTACCCTCCTCCTCCCCCTACTTCAGGGAGTATCTTTTTTACAACAAGCAAAAAGCCATTGTTCTCCAGGTGCCCAACTTGGGCCTCCTCACTTGCCAAACTCATGATAAGTACATCCAGGGGTTGAGCCAACTCTCTTGAGTGTTGGTAGGTGGATAGCTAGCTATCTGGATCCACACTCCCCCTTGCCATGGTGCATTCGTTAAAATCCCATTCTGAATTAACATACCATATGAATTCAGAAAATAGCTTTACAATACTTCAAAAAACCTACAGAGCATACAGCCTTCAGAGGTTATCGTAGCCGACTCCAAATCCAAATCCGTGACAGTCTTCAAATCAAGTATTTGTATACAATAAACCAATAGATACCTCTGATCAATTAGCAGCCACCTCTACTCGTGTGACTGTAAGGCAGTGGTCACCAACCAGTCGATCACAGTTGACTTGTCAATCCTAGAGGATCTCCCAGTCGATCGCGATCTCCAGCGGCAAAGTGTGGCTGCCACTACCCCCGGCCTCATGCCGCTCCCAGGGCGGGGGTTTCCCTCTGCATGCTGCTCCTGCCTGCAAGCACCGCCTCCACAGGTCCCATTGGCCAGGAGAGCTGCAGGGGCGGTGCCTGCAGAGAAGGGCAGCTCACAGAGCCATGTCCTCCCCCATCCAGGGGCACACTGGCCCCTTCTGGGAATGGTGTGGGGCAGGGGTAGGCAGGGAGCCTGCCTGAGTCTCGCTGCGCCCACTGGAGATTGGGAGCTGCCAGAGGTAAGTGCTGCCCAGTGGAAGGCCAGGCCCTAACCCCCAGCCCTGATCTCGGAGCCAGCACCCCAACCCCTAGCCCCTTCCCAGATCCAGCTCCCCATACCTCTTTCTGTACCCTGAACCCCCTCCTGAACCCCAAGGCCCAGCCCTGATCTCCCTCCAAGAGCCACCACCTCATACTCTCTCTTGCACCCCAACACCCTGCCCCAAGCGCAGCCCAGAGCCCCCTCCCACACTGCAAACCCTTCGGCCCCAGCCCAGAGCCTGCACCCCCACCTCCTGGCCCCTATCCCAGCCCTGTAACAGTGAGTGAGCGGGGCAGGGCTTTTCAGAAGGAGCACAGTAGATCCTGGGTTGCCCTTAGATTTAAAAATGATCTTGGATGTAAAAAGGTTGGAGTCCACTGCTGTAAGGTGACAGTAAAAGTTGGACCGAGACTCTCTGGACAATTGCTGGCAGATTCCTGTCAAGTCAATATCTAGTAGAAAGCATATATAAGCACCTGTGGTGACCTTCACATTGTATCCTGATTGAAGTAAAGAATACAAACTAAAGGCAGCCAGGGGAACTCAACAGCCCTCCCCCTTAGATTAGCTCTAATTTCTATATATCCCTTTTATGCATTTCCAATATACATAGATATTTTAATTTCATAGTCTATCCATAAAATGGCTGTTATTACAGAAGCTTTTGAGACATCTCCCCTAGTAACTCTGAGTAGATGATTGGCCTGGTTGTTACACAATCATCATATGATCCCAGAGAATAGACTGTTAGCCACAGTGACTCAGAAGTCCACATAACCTCCATGGTTAGCTGGGGGCAGAAGTCCACAAACTGCTGTAGCAGAAGCTGCCAATAAAAGAATCAAAAGAGTAAAAACATACCTATCTACAAAAGGAGGATCTTCCTCTCTAGAGGAAGGCCCACAGGTACATTCTGCTGTCTTGAGTGGGACTTGTGCGCCTAAAATTCCTAAATCATTTACTGTAACCTAGAAACCACTTGGCAAAGAGTCCCATTTTTTGCCAATAACGCTCACCTCAGACCACACACTCATTGCATCAAACATATCACACAGCATATTTATCCATGAAGAGTAACATGTAAAATACCTACAGGCAGCTTGCAGATATTCATCAAGATTCAGAATCATTGCAAGATGTATGTACAGGTAACATTTCAAGTATAATGTACTTATTCTGAAAGTATGCTTTATAGTCTTGGAGTAAGAGGGCTTGTCTACACTGGCAATTTACAGCATTGCAACTTTCTCACCCAGGCATGTGAAAAAAACATCCCCGAGTGCTTCAAGTTTCAGCACTTGAAAGCACAAGTGTAAGCAGTTCCCCAGTGCTGGGAAATACGCTGCTCACTGAGGTGTTTTTTTAACACCTCAACAAGCAGCGCTGCACCGAGACCACACAAGCCACATTAAAACCCGAAATTAGTCACCAGTACTTGGATGACTTATTCAGGCAAGAGGAAGCTGTCCTCCTTCCCTAATCAACCAGTGATGTAAAGAAAGGTTCTAATGCCTCCCCTTGCCACATCCCAAAACAGTCAATGGAAAACCAGCAGAGACAACTAAAAACAACTGAAACCACTTGGAGGGGAAAAGAAAAATTATAGCAGGCAGGAGACTGCCTAAAAACCAAAAGGAAAAAAAAACACACACACACACCAAAAAAGCTCACCTGTTCTAGAGAATTGGCAAGACCCTCCTTGCTGCAACACATCAGATTAACATCCATTAAGTCCTGCATCCTCACCTCCCCACTATACCAGCCAGACCAATGGCCCATGTAGTCCAGCGGGAGTGCTTTCTAGTAGTTAGAGCTGCAGCTTGGGAGCCAAAACACATGGTTCTATTCCAAATTCTACCACTGGTGAGCTGTGTGACCTTGGTAAAGTTACATCACTCATTTGTGCCCCAGTTTCATCATCTGCAAGACAGGGATGCAACCTTTTGTCCAGTCCATCCCTCACTTCTTCTGAGGTGAACAATATCTTGCACATGCATAAACTATGAGAAACCATGTGATCATAATGTAAATCTCATCCTCCGTATCCACATGTTCCCTTCCCATGTTGTGCCTAAAATTCTGACTCTAAGCTATCTGGGGTCAGAGAATATATCTTGAGTCTTCTGGATACTACAAATTTATAACAACTTGCAATCTATGACCAGCCAAAAATGATGGCTGTCAGTTTATAAACCTTGTGGGCAAAATGGCAAAGGAAAACATCTCTAAGGACCCAGCAAGCAACACTCTTGAACAGCCAAGGAACACAAAACTGCACTCATTGTACATCAAATAAGTTTTCTTTAATATTCAGTCTAAGGTTTTAAGAGTATTTGGAATGCAATCTTTAATACTTTCTTGGGGCCTGACAAAATGTTAATGAATAATCTCATTTCAAATAACTACACCCACAAAAAGTTAGGTTTTGGTTTTATCTATTTGAGGACATTTTCATGCCTACTATGGAAAAAATCCCAAAACAAACATTACAGCTCCACTTTTTCCAGCCCTTGGGAACGTCTAGCAGGGAAATCTCCCACATCACGTGAAAAGCCTCTGGAGCTGTGGCTGAGGCCAGACACACCCTGTATTACACCAGCCAAAATGTAACGGGGAAACGCAGGGCCCTAGAGGCTGCTACAGCCGATCTGGCAGGGCTGGTTCTGGGAGTCGGGGGTTGCCCAAGGGCTGTGGCCCCGTACCAGGCGCTCCCTAGGGCAGTGGCACACACACATCTGGCCAGCGGTGACAGCAGTTTACACCCCGAAAATGGGGTCACCGCCCGCCGCAATGTGCGCGCAAGCGACCTCCCGACTGGGGCGGCGGAGGCTCTGGCAGGCCCCAGCGAAGCCGAGCAGGGCTCTGGGGCCACGGAGCGGGCGGGAGGTTCGCTGCGCTCAGCGGCATGTCAGCTGGGGGCTACCGCTCCCCCCCGCCTCCCGCAGACACGCACAAACCGCGGCTCCCCGCGCAGGGCGCTGCTTTCTCTTTTACCCCGCCCCAGCTCCGGGCTCTCTCTGCGCCCGCCACCCAGCAGCCCGGGCTCTCTCTGTACCCCACCTCCTGCACCCCCAGCAGCCCCGGGCCTCTCTGTACACCCCCCCCTCCGCAGCAGCCCGGGCTCTCTCTGTACCCCCCCTCCTGCACCCCCAGCAGCCCGGGCTCTCTCTGTACCCCCCCTCCTGCACCCCCAGCAGCCCGGGCTCTCTCTGTACCCCACCTCCTGCACCCCCAGCAGCCCCGGGCCTCTCTGTACACCCCCCCCGCAGCAGCCCGGGCTCTCTCTGTACCCCACCTCCTGCACCCCCAGCAGCCCCGGGCCTCTCTGTACACCCCCCCCGCCCCAGCTCCGGGCTCTCTCTGCGCCCGCCACCCAGCAGCCCGGGCTCTCTCTGTACCCCCCCGCCCAGCCCCTCCCAGCAGCCCCATACCCCCCGCAGCAGCCCGGGGCCTCTCTGTACCCCCCTCCCAGCAGCCCGGGGTCTCTCTGTACCCCCCGCCCAGCCCGGGGTCTCTCTGTACTTCCTCTCCTCCCCCAGCGGCTCCGCGGCCCTGGGCTCCCCTTGCTGCAGCTCAGGCCGCTACCTTGGTGCGCAGAGTCGCGAGGCTCGCAGGCGGCGGGCCAGGACGCGGAAGAGCCCGGGAGGTTTCAGTTGGGGGAATGGCCCCGTGCGAGCCGCGCTGCCACTAGGAGCCGGCCGGCGCGGGGGCCGAGGGGAAACACGTGGGCGTTGATCGGTTGTGTCTCGTCCCCGCCCGAGCGCCTAGGCTTGCTACAGAGGCCGCGCGGGCGGGTTGGCGAGACCGGCCCTCCTGCCCTTGAAGGGGCTCGGAAAGCAGTTCAGCCGCGGGTGCCCTCTGCTCTCCCCAAATCCCCACAGATGCTTGAAGTCGTTTCCGTGATTCAAAGGGTTTAACAGTTCGGTTCAATGGCTCTCCGCGCCCCCCCCCCCATCCATGCACGGGGCCCCAGCAGCAGGACCCTCAGGCTGTCAGCCTTAGCATGATTGCGTGTATTGCCGCAGCTCCCACAGGGAATGCGGGGGTTTGCAAAGCTTAGGTTCAGACAGGCCCCCACCCCAGGGAGCAAACGCGGGGTAGTTGTCTGCTTATCCTGCAGAGACTAAATCACCCCCAGGGGAAGCACTCCAGCAGCAGCCCACAGATACTAGCAAATAATTAGCTCAACCTGTACGAGTCACTTTACTGCAAACTGTGTTTGCTATAGTACGGGGGGGGGGGTATAGGGGGGCAGGTGTTCATGGTGCACATTGATGGCATCCTCTTGTTGGTGTCACTAGGCATAAATCTAGGCCTCAGCGAACCAAAGCTCCTCCATGTTGAATTCTACTTGATCTAGAAAGCTAGCAGCTGTGAAATTAAATGCATAACAGTAAGTTATCAGTTGCAGCACAGCTAAAACTGGTCTAAAGCAGTGGTGATAGGGCCTGTGCACCTTTAGCAGAAGGACCAGAAAGCTTGCATAAGGAAAACTTAATAACGAGCTGCCACGGCCAAGATTACTTAATGCACCTGCGCTTACGTAACTGCTACGGGGGGGGGGGGAAGGAGGAGGAGGAGGGTGGGGGAAGAAAGAGAAAAAAAACTTATAAAAAGGGAAAAGCCGCTTGTGTCGGTGTGCATGATTTGAGGCGTTCGTCTCCCTGCACCGCTTTGAGATCTCAGATAAACTTTGCTTGCTTCTCCACCCTGGTGTGTGTTCATTGGCGCTTCGCACTCTGGGCAACGAACCACTATTGCTTGCCTCGGGCACCCTCTGTGCCTGCAACACTCATCTACGAATCTAGACATGGGAATTCCAGGCCACCGTGTAGATGGTTTTCAATGTCTCATGTGACTGAAAAGGCAAAGCCAAGATTGGCATGATCTTTGGCAGTTATTGCAAATGTATATATCTTAGTTGGGAGCTGCTTGCTTCCCACGGGCTCTTTTCTCTTCAACCTGTAGGAACTAGCTCCTATCATGGACTTTGATGCATCTGACGAAGTGGGTATTCACCCACCAAAGCTCACGCTTCAATACTTCTTTAAGTCGATAAGGTGCCACAGGACTTTTTGTCACTTTGATACCCTGATGGCACCACTTGTTATGATCACTTGCCAAGATTTCCCATTGGTCGGGATCAATACCAAATTCCTTCATATCTCACTTGCATGTGTCTTTATAGCGAAGCTTGGGATATCCTGTTGTTCTTACTCCCTCTGATAGCTCCCCGTATAGCATGTCCTTACGTATGCATCCGTCTTCCAACCTACTCGGATGGTCCAGCCAGCGCAGTTGTCTTTGCTTGAGCAGGGCTGTCATGGTTGGTAAATTTGCCCTTTGAAGAACCTCTGCATTTGTGACTTATCTTGCCATTTGGTGTTGAATATACGGCATAAACAAAGTAGGGGGAAACTGTTTAACCTTTTCTCCTGATGAGCATAAGTTGTCCATGTTTCCTGCCATACACGAGTGCTGAGGATGCAAGCTTGGTGCACTAGCATTTTGGTCTTGATGGTCAGCTTTGAGTTGTTCCATGCTCTTTTAGTTAGTCTGCTAAAGGTGGTGGTGGCAGCCTTTCCAATGTGAACATTTAGTTCTCCATCCAGTGAGAGGCTGATGGTCGCTGTAAAACATAAATATCTGAACTTTTCAACTACTTCTAGCTGGTTTGCATTTAGGGTGACTGAAGGATCTTGTGGAATCCCCTGTCCTAATAGAACCATTTTCTTGATGTTGATGATGAGTGCAAATGCCTGACAAGCAGTTGAAAGGCAGTCCGTCCGTGAGTTCTTGTAGTAGATCTTCATCATGGGCTATGAGGGCAGCAGCATCAGCGAATAGAAGTTCCCTGATTAGAGCCTTTTTTACTTTGGTCTTTAAGTCGCGACAGTTTGAAGAGTTTCTGATGTAATCTTGTGTGGAGATACACTCTACCTTTCATCTCCTTAAATGCACAGTTCCCGAGAACCAAGAAGAAGATTCCAAAGAGTGTAGGGGCAAGAACATATCCTTGTTTCACTCCACTTTTCATCTCAAAGCTGTCCAAAATGGACCTGTCAAACTGAACAGTTGCTCTCATGTTGTTGTGGAATGAACGTTTAAGACTTAGCAAGGTTGGTGGGCATCCTATCTTTTCTAATATTGCAAATCAGGGTGGACAATGATTTTTTTAATCATATTTTTTAATTTAAAGATAGTTTTAATTAAATTATAGCTCAAAGATATCTGATAATGGAATAAGGATTATAAATATTTATTCTATAGTGTGAGACAATATGTTCATGTTATGTTTAAGAAAAGTTTTGTAAATGAGTTCCAATAGTTCATAGATTAGAGACCCAATCTTATGAAGTTCCAGGGGCTTCTGTATAGATTATTTAGGTTAATCTTTCTATCTCCCAATGGGACTCAGTGCTCAGTCTAGAAGATACCATCAGAGATGCTTAGTTTTGCAGGTCTCAAACTGTGGATTTGTGTCTCCAGAGATAACATGCTTGTTAACAGCAAAAATGTTTTAAAATAAATATATAGAGGTGAGAAATAATAGACCTCAACCCTATTGTCCCTCTGCAAATTTGTGTACACAGAATCAATCCCTTACCTCTCTCTAAAAGTGCAAAGTTTCAACAAATAGACGATTGTTGGGGGTGGAATAGATCTGGACAAGGAGAAGAAGTCTGGAGATAAATGTGAGAAGGGAGGGACAGGCAGTAGAAACAAAAGTGAAACTGTTTAAGCAGCATATTCCAGAAATCTTGAGGTCTTCCTGAATGTAGCCTTCATTGATTTGAGATCTCCCATACCATTCTCTCACCAGAAGGGAAAACCTATAATGGCAGCAGGCCATAAAAGAGACCCAGTTTGGGAATAAGAACCTTTCAAGACATATGTTTGCTGATGGCGTTTTAAAGAAAGTCACACCAGTGAGGGGATGAAAGTCACTTTAGCACTTGGATTCAGAGACTCTTGAAGTGATAATCTCACTTTTAACAACAGTAGCTTCTTCTGCTGCTGTAGAAAGAATATTTTCTTCCTTTGGACTAATTCAGTCCAAACTGAGAAATTGTTTGGGACCTGAAAAAGCAGGAAAGCTTGTTTTTCTTTTCCAGATTATGAACAAACAGAAAAATGAAGGTGAAGACGACTGAGTTAGCTGCAGAAGCCAATATTTTAAGTTTATCATATTGACCTGGCTGACAAAGTCAATTTAATGTTTTTTTTTAATATTTCATTAAATTATTTTAGTTAAAAACAATTTTAACAAAAACAAACCTGATTTTAAAAAACTTGAATGCTTAATTAACTTCAAAAATTCATGCTTGTTTTGTTAAAATATTGTGTTTGCTGTTGAAGAAAAAAATCTAGAATACATAACGTTGGTGTTTTAGTTAAATAAAACAATTTAAATGTCTGTCTGGTGATGTTCTCCTCTTAATACAGCAGGGGTCCCCAACGAGGCGCCCAAGGGCGCCAGGGTACCTGCCGGGGAGTCTAAGTGTGCCCGCGTACTGGCCGGTGGACGAGCATCCGCCGAAATGCCACCAAAGTTCGGCGGCATTTCAGCAGCAATGCCTCTGGATGATGCCGCTTGTCGGCGGCATTTCGGCAGATGCTTGTCCGCCGCCACAGTCCTCCGTGGCTTGTCGTCTGGCGCCCGCCAGACAAAAATGGTTGGGAACCACTGTAATACAGCATAGCAAGAAAATCCTCCAAATATTAATGACTAGCCTGTTGAATTGGAGATAGTTTACCTCCCAATGACTTCATAAATATCTGCTTCACTTACCTTTGGTAAATGAAATAACCAAACAATCATTCATTTTCTGATATAGCTGTAAAACTAATCTGAAAAGTTTTCAACATAAATCACTTAAAAATGTATAATGTGTACCTTCTAAAAATGAAACCTACATCTATCTCTGAGTTGTGAAGACTATGTACTAAGGTTATAACAACCAACAAGAATGCACTTCTATGTAGAAATCCATGATTAAATCAAGTCTTCCTGAGTAGTGATTTAAATCATGATTTAAATCAAATCCATCCTGTTGCAAATAAACCTGCTTTGCTGACCATGTGCACATGTAACACTAGGATCGAACCTGGGACCTCTGAAGCTTCATACATGAGCCTCTACTGCATGAGCTTTCAGCTAGCTGGCTCTTAGCTAAGGCTGTAGTAGACTTGTTAATCTTTAGATGGTCTAGGCTATAATGGCCCAAACAGTGTAATAACACTAAATGTGAGCAATACTGATCTGAATTCTTTACGGCTGAATATAGCAATATTTTTCTATAAAACAAGATATTCAAAGCCAGAAGTAACATACTCTGTTTACACTCCTATGCAAAGAATAGGTCACTAGCCTAATCAAATGTAATCTCTCTGGTATTTTAAAGGTCTTGATTCTGCAAACACTTTGGGCCTGTCTACATGGGAGGTTTAAATTGCACTAACTTTAACCAGTGCATACTCAAATGACCTTCATATATATGCCACACTCTTTCAAAGCACTCTAATTGACCAAGCAATATGTATTCCAAAATCCAGTTTGAAAGCGGATTAATTTAATTGTGGATGAGTTAGTGTGGACTAATGTTCATGTGCCCACACTGCTCATTCGCACTAGGATGGCAGTTCGCCAACTGCTATCCCACACTGCTTTGCATATCATCAGGATGAGCCTGTTTACCTGTGTACTCTCAACTCTTCTGAGGTCATGTTATCCAGATGTCATCTTCCCTGTTCAAATGCTGGCCAGAAGCCAGGACCGGTCCATCTGCTCCTGGATTCACATACCTCAGCATTTGAGCCGGGTATTACTACTACTGTACAACCTGTACTACCATACAATGACACGTGCACCTTCATAGAGCTGTGCAGAAATCATTGAGTTTTCCACCATCTCGGGAGAAGCAAGGGTGCAGAAAGCCCTTACAAAAAATCACAAGAATAAAGCAGTATGTATGGACATCTCTAGAAAGATGGCAGAGAAGGGTTCCAGCAAGAACCCTTTTCAATGCTGCAACAAGAGCAAAGAACTCAAAAGCCTATACAAGAAAACCAGGGACAAGAGAGACCTCTGGTAATGCTCACAGGACCCGCCAATACTACAAGGGGCTGGACTGAGTAGTCTCATTGTGTAGTCCAGGAGCGTTTATCTCACATCCTGCCTGCCTGAGGAGGTCATCCTGAGTTTGAGCATTCTGTTGGATCTTGGCCCTTGTTTGGGAAGCTGTACCAAGCATCCAGGGAAGCATCTGCTACTTCGAGTCACACACAAGATCCTTAGTGTTATTTACTGAAGAAATTTAAAAAAAAATGACTTTGAGAGAGTTTTCATGTGTTTTTTTCTTAACCCTCCCCTTCCCCCAAATTTTAGCTGAGCAACTCAAACAAATAAACAAAAATGCAACCAAGGTGTGTCCCTAGACCAAGCAGGCTCATCCAAGGGTACCTCTGCCCTCCCTTCATCCTGGTTTATTTCAGTCATCCATTTGGTGTGATATGGCGTGACAGTCTGATACACTACCATATGTAATCAAGCAAACGATGAATTAAAAGAATGTTGGACAGCTGTGTCACATATGGCTTCAGAAACAACACAATGTTTCTTAACAACAGCAAAATCTACAAAAAGTTGTCTACTGTAAAAAACAAACAAACAAAAAACCCTAGGTTGTGTTTCTAAAGCATGGATTATTAACTGATTGTTTTTGTTTCTTTGCACACTGAAGCCTTATTATAATACCATCTCTCTGATGCTAAAGTAAACCATCTCCCATTAGACTCCTCTGTGGGAGGTGAGAGGAATGAACGAGGAAACCAATAAGAAATAAAGCTTCTCATCTCTGTGTCTTTCTTTCTCTCCCTGTGGTTACACTTGGGACTTCTTAACCTCCCACGCTTTATATGATCACACAAAATAACCCTCTCAGGGTAACATCTCAAAATGGTACAGGCCTACTGTTGCTCTTGGTTTTTATGACTTAGATGCAAAAGGCATTTAATTTAACAAAACAAAAAAGAATAAAGAAACAAAAAATCATGTCAATTGTTTAAAAAGCGAATAATTCCAACTGTAAGCAGCTTTCCAAAGGGGGTTGTGTTTGGAGCACTAGAGTCTGGCAATATTCAGGGGAAGGAAACTAAATGCTCACTTAAAACTCCAATAAAAGACACATATTCATAGTTTATTAGGGGCAGGTGACTGGAGATTTTATTGACTTGCTATATTTTTTCTAAGGTAAAATACCAGCAAAACGAAGATACAAATATTCAGTAATGATGAATGTATCCTAGTTAGGCTATGATATTACTGTAAATATATTTGCACCACGGGTGAAATCTTGGCCACACTGAAGTAGTCAATGGGTGTTTTGCCACTGACATCCCTGCAGCAAGGATTTCACCCGGTATGTGTATAGCAAACTGCACCGGATGACATAGGTAAGATACTATCATTTTAGAAATATTCTAGTTTCAGTACTAACCTATTCACTCTAACACTACGTGTCAAAAATTCCCATCAAACTTTTTGAATAGGCTGGCTAGATATTGAGGAATAGATAGCAGAAAAGTCAGAGTTGTTCTTGTTGAAACAGAATAAATGAACTATGATTTCCTTTCAAACTGTTTTTATTACACAGATGGCTCCATCTGGTGGCTACATTAACATCTTCTAACCCTGTTATGTTGTTTTACATTGCCATTTGGAAGAAAGCTTTTAAACTGAACAAACTGACAATTATTTTCATTCCACATAGTTTCTATCAAATTATGTGCTTTAATAAACATAGATTTACCTATCTATACTTCAGAATCACATGGTCCAGTTTTAACCAATAACTAGTGCCACACCTGAGGTAGAGTTCAGTCTGCTCTGTTAATTCAAGGCACATTGTTCTGGTCTCTGGCTCTTGGAAGTATAGTATATTGTCTTCCTAACTGGAGGTGACATGATCTGTAACAAATGAAAGGATAATCTGAAGTTGTTTCCTTTTGGGTTATTCTGAAGATCATTTTGCAAACTTGACATATATCAGAAGTGTGGGTCAAAAGTGTGTAGTGGGAAGGCTTCCTTTGGAATGTATAATATTAGTGGAAGGACAATATTGTGTGTAGCAGCTATTTCACACAAAAATCATTGTTAACAGTGTTAAATTTGCTGAAGTAACATATATAAAAATACTTAACTACAGCAATAGTTTTAAGAAAATCTAAGATTTGCAAGGTTTTGTAAAGGTTAATATGTACAGTACCTGTGGAGGAGTTTGGCCAGGGCTCATCCCTCTCCGGGGTGGTGGGGAACCACACCACCTCGCTACTTCTGTCCAGTTGTTGATGGGGAATTAGCCTGGCTGCGGGAGTCTCTTGCTGCGGCAGCAGTAGAGGCAAACACAGATAGTTATTTGTGACTAGCCCATGGTCAGCAGGCAATAGTGAGTCAAGGGCTAAGGTCCTCAGGCAGGAGCTGAGCAACAGTATTTAGCAGGCCCAGTCCCTGGGTCAGAGCGGGCCAGCAGAGAGTTAATGACTCAGGGAGGAACTAAGCAAACAGTTATATGATTAGCAGGCCCAGGCCCGGGGTCAGGCCAGGGCAGCAGAGAGTCAGTGGCTCAGGCCCTCAGGCAGAGGCTGAGCAAATCCAGGTAAACAACAAGCTCAGGTTCTTGGCTCAGAGGGGCTTGGGAGAGGGGGAGACTACCACCCACAAGCTGGGTGCAGAGGCGGGACACAGGCCCACCCACTCCACTGCGTCTCAGCCTGGGGCCCTAGCAGCAGCAGAAGACCTGCTGCTGCATCAGTGGGGATCCTGGCTGCAACACACTGACATAGGCTTTGGCAATGCTGCAACCAGACTTGAGTCGGCTGCCCCCGGGCTACTTCCAAACTCCCCCTCTGGAGGTACCTGAGTCTGGATGGTGTCCTCCGGGGGGGTCAAGCACCATAGGGTCCTCTGGGTAACTGGCGAGGGGCAGGCTGAGCAGCTCCTCTGAGCCCTGGGCCACGTTAGGCATCGGCAGGTCAGGCCAGTCCTTGGGTCTGCCGTAGGTTGCCGGGGTCTCCCAACTGGAAGTTAGGCCACAGGCATCTGGCCTCTCCAGCATCCGTTCCTCGAGTGAGCTCTGAGGTCGGACTTTTATACTTCCTGTCCTGAGCCTGGACCTTTGGGGAGTGGGTGCAGGACTCACTGGCTCTGCCCACTCTGGTGTTGGGAGGGGCTCGTCCCTTTCTGGTACAGTACCAATTAAATTAGGTTGCCATTATAATGTATACAATCAGACAACAGCATCGATGTGAACATTCACCTTCAACATTACATTTAATAACCTTAGCTCTGATGTTAGTATGAACTCTTTTGACACAAACATCACTAATATATTGCATGTAGTCCAAAGTATTAAAATCCTGGCCTACCTAAAGTATGTAGTTAGTATTACATGTCCATATCATTTTCATTACTTCAGCAAATGTCAATTTTCAGATAATGTTTTTTGTGGAGGAATTTCCTTGTTTTTAAAGAAGAAATATAACAAGCCTTGTTGGTGTAAAATCAGGTTCACACAGGAAAACTTTATGCACTGTGTGATAAAAGTTTCTATGGCCTCAAACTCACAGAGGACGTTTTATGTGCCAGGCACCTACAGTTTTGTATGGTGCCAGGCACCAATTTGCGTAGAAAATATTATATTAAATCTTCCTCTTCTATGCACCTTCAGGATGTTCCCTGATCTAATCAGCTATTTGAGGAATCACAGAAGTGAGTTGACGGACAAAGTTACAGTGGGGAGAATAGTACCTTTAACTTGTAAAGCCATGTTCATAGTTAAATAATGTAATCATTCTGATCTTAATAAGTACATAAGGAAGGACTTAGACTGTCACATATTCAAAACAAAACACCTTGGGACACCTACAGAAAGGTAGTCACACTCAAAATACCCATAAAGCCCTGGATCTTCCTTGCAACAAAGGAACATTTGCATTTGTACACTAGTTAATTGCATATGCAAGTTGGCAAGTATGCAAGAACCCAGTTTGTGCATGCAAATGAACATTGCAAAGGAAATGGCACCTTTAAAAAACTGTCCCATAAGGCTTACTGGCAAAGGAGAAGTAAGAGAGAATTAGAGAAGCAAGGTAATGATGCAATTTGCTGTATGCTGATAGTGGACTTCAATCATGGTCTTTTATAGTAACTTGCAAAGGTCTACTGAATTTAGCACTGTGTATTTAGAGAACTACGCGACTATTCCAAACAGTCCTGAAATTTCAAAAAGTAATCATATTGCTTATGGGGAAATGAGGGAAAACCCATTTTTCAATCTTTTTTCTTGTTTTTTCATTGCTTAACTTGAAACCAAAGTTTAGTCTTGTTTGTCTAATGCATGTCTAGATAGATTGGGTGACTTCATCAGTACATATCATAGAAGCAGCAGGAATTTACATTTGTTTCCTTGGAATTCAGTGGCATTAACAACAGCAGTTCAAAGCAGCCCCATTGTGAGATAAAACCTTTCCATAATCTCAAAGTGCAGTGCTCCTGGTTCTTACAAATGTATTTCTTTTCTGTTCCTGCTGTATTGTCTTCCTTTGTTCCCTTTTCCAATGTCAATATGTTACATTATTTATTTTCCCAGGCATACTTGTAGTATCTTTCCCTTCTCCCGCCCGGCTTCCTAGGAATTCTACAGCTTAATATGTAACAAAAAGAAAAGAACAATCAAGAGACAGGACCATGCACTAGCAACCAAGTCAAGTTTGCCGCATATTTTGGCTGTCAATACTTAATGTAAATATCGTAAGGAGAAGAGGTGCCTACTGCCATTGTCAAGGATCTCTGCCCTTCTGCAGGGGATAATGGAAAAGAAATATCACTACTGCTGAGACCCTATCCTTTACTCAGTGATAATGTCAGGATCCAATAAAACCGCTACTGCTTGTAGTAGAGTGTGCCGGCTCCCAGAAAAGCAGAGATTCCTAGCCCGCTCGCTACTGGGGCTCAGCCCTTTCAGACCAGGCCCTTAGGATGGTTGTGTTTCCAGGGGGATCATCATGTGACCAAGAGGGAGTTTTGTGAGCATGGGCAGCACTGGCTGGAAAGCTCTCCCCTAGATTTCCTCTTACCCTAGTGTTTTCCTGGGTATGTGTGAAGGACTAGCCAGGGGCAGATTCTTCAATCATTCTCCATAGTCTCAGGCTTTCTTTTAAAAAGAAAAAAATAAATCTCTAGCTGTCATGGTTGTAAAGAAAACACTTCAAAAGCTGCCAGGAGTGTAGCTAATATAGAGATGTCTACCTGAATTTGCCGAAAGCCTGAAATAATAGCTCTGAGAGGTGAACTTCCCTGATCATTTCAGCAGGCTCTAACTCAGATGCTAATGGTGATGTTTTAAATGTCAATATTGTTAACTATTTCACTGCTTGTCAAAGCATGTCAGAAAGGAGAGAAGTATAATATTATGAAGATCTTTGCCAGTGTTTCCCAAAATGTGTGTGGGAGTGGGAAGCATGGAGAAGTAGTCAGGAGGAGGGAGATGCCATGACAAATGTATTAATGAGAAGGAGTAGGTCTTTAACAGGATTGCAGGCGTGCAGTTGGCTTAAATTCTCTGAAGAGTGGCTGAGCTTTCAGAAGTTTGGGAGACACTGCTCTAGATGGAACGGAACACCACACTCAGGAGGTATGTGGGTTGCATAATACATTTCTGAAATGCAGAGTTCCTGAAATTTGGTTCTGGATTTTCATAAGCACAGTGCACTCTGGAACATCAATACAGGGAAAGCCTCACCAGGAAAGAAAAGGTGAGTGAAAAGTAGTGTCATGACATACGGATGGAATCATAGTCCTTCTTAAACAGAAGGCATTTATTATGGAAAAGAGTTACAACTGAGCTTTCACATGGCTTCAGTTCCAGCTTTGTCTCCCTTGTTTACCAAGAGCTACACTTTGTTTAGAACTCTATACAACACAGAGATATAGTTAGGTTCCTAATTCCATACTCGGGCATTCTCACATGTGGCCAGAATTTCCAGAAGTTCTAGAAGCTCCCATTGATGCTCCCTTTTAAGTGTCTAAATAATATACTGCAAGTGACCCTATCATTAGTCATTCTTTTCCTCTTTTCCTCTCATTTGGCGATAGATATTCATTAGACCAGTGGTTCTCAACCAGGGGTACACAGAAGTCTTCCAGGAGGTACATCAACTCATCTAGATATTTACCTAGTTTTACAATAGGCTACATAAAAAGCACTAGCTAAATCAGTACAAACTAAAATGTAATACAGACAATGACTTGTTTATACTGCTCTATATGCTATACAACTGAAATGTTAATATTTTGAAATTATTAATATTAATATTCCAATTAATTTATTTTATAATTATATGGTAAAAATGAGAAAGTAAGCAATTTTTCAGTAACAGTGTGCTGTGACACTTTTGTATTTTTATATCTGATTTTGTAAGCCAGTAGTTTTTAAATGAGGTGAAACTTGGAGGCACGCAAGACAACTCACACTCCTACAAGGAGTTCAATAGTCTGGAAAGGTTGAGAACCACTGCATTAGACTGGATTTTCTCACTAAACATAACTAAATGATACAGTAGGTTTTACATATGAAGTGAATCCTTCCTTGCTTTCTATGCACCTTTTGTGGTATTAAGCAAAGAGGTTTGCCTCATCAGCTTGTTGAGTGATTTTGGAGAACAGTATGAGAGAACTAAATCATCCCACTTTTGCTTGTGATGCTATAAAAGGTTCTCTCTCGATCTCCTTCACACTCAGGTGATGGAATGCCGAGATAGGCAAAATCAGTTTCAATGCCAAAAAGATGAACAACTGGTGCAGAAGGTCACAAAACACTATGAATTGCTTTATGTCACCCGAATCTTGAAGGATGATCCAAAAATATATACAAGAGTTTTGGAATAATAGTGAGCAACACAGTACCGCTACCCAGGGAACACTGTGCAATACACATAAAGCAACTAAAATTTTAATGGAGAGTGGAATTATCTTTTGCATTAAGTGCAAAAAGAGTTTGTTTTAAAGAGAGAGAGAAAGAGTGAGAAAGAAGCAAGTCCGCTGTTAAGGAAAAGTAAGTTTATGCCTAATGTCCTGGAGAAATAGTTGAAGAATAATTCAACCCTATGCAAAGATTACTGTTCAAGGCTACCAAAGTCAGTGAGATTAGTAGGGAACTTTAGGACCAGATCCCACAAAGGGATCCACTGTACAGACACTCAGGTCTGCATGGAACCCATAGGTTTTAGTGTGACTCCAAAAGGGTCTAAGTAAGAGGGTCTATGTGAGTGGATCCTTTAGTGGGATTGCAGCCTTAATTTGTTTTCCTGATCCTGATGTTTTAGATTTGTGATCTTGTCAGATCTCATAAGCTAAACAGGGACAGACCTAATTATTATTTGGAAGGGTAATTACTTAGGAAGACCCAGGTTCTTACAGAAATGGTGTTGGTGACTCACTGTCTTAGGCTGGCACTCTGACTTCTCAGTCAATATTGAATCAATCCCCATTTTAATACCAGGGATAGTATGGACATAGAACTATGATCCTGACCATTTCTGGTGATTGAAGACTCCATGGAACTTTTTTCACATTCTAAATTCTAGAGCAGATAAACTCCATTCTACTTTCTAAAATTTTTCTTTATAGTGTCACTCACTTATGCTGTTCTGCACTTGCGCTGCTAGATGATTGCTGAGTCATGTTAGCGGTGCAGAACGACTACTGGGCTTCCCTCTCAAAAAAAGCTATGTGAACCTGAATGTTGAAGCCAGTATTCTGAACCAGCAGAAGCAGCATGTACCCAGGTACTTGTGCACACACTATAGCCAAAAGTGTGCCTTTGGCTGCCTTTAAATAGAGTATCATTAATAAACACACATAACTACATATATCTCCACATCTTTCAGAGGTAAGGAAAAAAGACTATTCCCAGATCCACTGCCTCCCACTCCTCTCCAGAACATACCTGAGAAAAATGTACACCAGAGTTCAACCTTATGGGCAAACTGCAAATACAGTAGATACTGTGGATTTAAGATTTCATCTTAAAGTTCTTATCACACATTCCTTCACCAGAATGTCTTGGTCTAGTGCAACATGGGCAGAGTTAAGATATTTGGGAGTACTTTAACAACACATTTCCAGTGTTTAAGGGTTTTTTAAGTGTGTCCTTGACTTTGAATTTCCAGACTTTCTAGTGTTTGTAGTTTTTAGAGTAATACATGTTCTGTGAAGGCTTTTAATTCAACACGGCAGCTGGCAAGCTCGGTCTGAGGATGAGAAGCTAACTCCAGCCCAAGGCCAGCTGCTCCCTTCCAAGACAGAAGGGGGGAAGTCCAACCCCCCGCAACCAGCCAAGAGAAGAGAAGAACTAAGTTGAGCAAAGCTGCAGAGATAAAAGCAAGAACAGTGAAAGAACAGTGAGAGCGAATGAGACACAGAGATGCCGAGATAACAGTGAGAGCGAATGAAACAGCAACAGCAAAGGCCAACAGAGGGGAAAACAAGTCTCCAGAGCTGGGATGTTTTGGGAAACCGGGGAGGCCACAGAAAGCCTGTTTGGACTGGTATAAAGAGCACCAGGAACAGAAGGCCCTGAACAAAAACATCCCCAAAGGAACCAAGGACATATAACCCTCCTGAGAACCAGAGCAAGTTGGAAAGCACAGCAGATCCTTGGACGACCTGGGCCCAGGACAGCACTCCTGTCCACCTTCTGCGCCCCACGCCCCTTTTTCTGACATTACACTCAGACTTGGCCAGTCTGGGTTGTGCATGTGTGAGTATGAAAGTGGGTTAGGGCTTGGGGCATTAATGCTTTCTTTCTTCCCCTGAGTGACATGGGAGCGTTCCCAGCACTCTGCTGTTATTTTATTTTATCAATAAAGCTTTAAAATTTAGACCCTGGGTATGCTTCATCATCTCCTCCCTGAAAAGATTCTGAGGCATCCCCCTGATCAACTGACGCCTTCAGGCAGACTGGTAACGAAAATCTGTCCCAATACAACTCTAGGTCCACGTAAACACAATGTATTTATTTATTTATTTATTGCTAGAAATACAGTAACTCCTCACTTTAAGTCATCCCAGTTAACGTTGTTTCATTGTTACTTTGCTGATCAATTAGGGAACATGCTCATTTAAAGTTGTGCAATGCTCCACTCTTACATTGTTTGGCTGCCTGCTTTCTCCACAGCTGGCAGCCTCCCTCCACCCCCTCCTCCCCAACAGCGCCTCCCGCCTGCTGGCAGACCCCGCGGATCAGTACCTTACCCTCTTCCCCCGCCTCCTGCCTGCAGCAATCAGCTGACTTGTGGCGTTCTGGAGGCAGGAGGGAGTAGGGAGGAGCAAGGACTTGGCATGCCTCATCTCCAGTGCCAGTGGGTTGTGCCTGTGTAGGGTAAGGCAGGGGCACCTCCCAACTATAGTACGGTACCTGTATTAAATTGTTTGTTTAAAATTGTTTAAAACTTATACCTGTATTAAATTGCTTGTTTAAAATGTACATAATGCCTTTTTTCTGGCAAAAAAAATTTTCCCTGGAACCTAATCCCCCCTATTTACATTAATTCTTATGGGGAAATTGGATTCGCTTAACATTGTTTCACTTAAAGTTGCATTTTTCAGGAACATAACTACAATGTTGAGTGAGGAGTTACTGTATGCACTAACAGCCTGATCCAAAGCCAAGGGGAATTTTTCCATTGACTTCAATGGGTGCTAGCTCTCCTGTGTGACATAGGGGTTAGCATGTGTTCTGCTCATTCCTTCCACATACACATACACCTCATTGCCAGATGATGAATAAGGTCGAATGAAATTATTTTGGTACATTGATGGCCTGATTCAAAGCTTCTTGAAGCCCATGGAAATACTCCCACTGATGAACTGAGGAATTTCTCAAGCTTTCTCAGAGCTTCCTCACGCAGTGTCAATCTTTTCTTAAAGAGCGATTACCTCATGGGCCACCTCCCATCCCCTTTGCAATCCCATGGACCACTTCCCTTCCTATTTAGGATCATTTGGTGGCTACCACAGCAATCGCTTACCTGGGAAGGCAACAGCAGGGAAGTGTTTATGTACTTTTTAGCCATCTTGGAATGTGATTTAGCAGCTGGAAACAAAGAGATTCAACACCACATGACCAGCCAGCTTTCCACAGACTATTAGCAAGTGCTTTATAGATCACTGGCTCTCCATGAGCCTCAGTTTGGGGGACATACTAAATAAGAATTAGGAACTAATTAGAGGAAAACTGAAGTACTTTAGTTAAATAAATAAAATACAAAAATCTTACATTTATATAGAATCTTTTAACTTAAAAGATCCCAAAGCATTTTACATACAAACAATCCACATACAGAACAGGAGTACTTGTACTTGTACTTTCGCGAAAGCTCATGCTGAAATAAATTTGTTAGTCTCTAAGGTGCCACAAGTACTCCTGTTCTTTTTGCGGATACAGACTAACACGGCTGCTACTCTGAAATCCACATACAGGACATCATGTCACCAATGAAATGCAGCTCTCTCTGGGCTGGAGGGCATCACCCAAGCAGACAATCTTCAATTGGAAAGAGGAAATTTTGGCCAAATTGGGGCCAGTCCTTTCTCTTATGAAAAGCTATATGGGATGTTTTTACGTCTGCTCTGAGCAGCCAGGAACTCAGTTTTCCGAATCCTATTGAAAGACTCACAGCCTGATGTGCCAATTTTTACACCACGGGAGGATAAAGGGCTGAGATTCTGCTGCGATTAGAATAAACAAGGTTTATTCATTTCTGTCAAACAGTAGATGTCTCCCTTTGCCTGGATTTGATCTGTGTGTAAAATGTGCATAAAATGTCTACAGCCAATATTACTTCTCTTTTTTCCAGCTAACATTCCCATCATGCCTTGTACAAAAATCCACAGGGGAGGAAAGATAACGCTGAGCACAAACCCTGAGAATAGAGCCCCATGAAAGCAACAAATTATAAACTCTACAGAAGAGATTTTCTTCGGAAAGATCATAGGTCTCATGCTTTAGTCATGGCCTGTTCCTTTGCCAGCAGGTTTGGAGAGAGTGATCTGTGAGAGCTAAGTGATTTCTTTCAAGTAAGCTTCTCACGATGACTACAGAAAGCTAAAGGATTACAGTACACAAACAATGGGAGAAAAGCTGCTTCGAATAATACATCCAGACAATAGGGCTGCCATTATGGTAGCAATGCAAAATATGGAAGAGGATTTAAATGAAATGAGTGCTATTTGCACACCTCTGAGGACTCACGTGTGAAAAATTTGGCAGCACTGATGTTTATAGCGCTTGTTGCTCCACCCCTTAAACAATGAGGCTAAACCCCATATGTACAGGAGTTGGTAGGGCACAAGCATTTTTGCTAATCACACTGCATGCAAAATCAGGAAGACAAAGGGAACTAGTAATGCTTATACTAGCATTGGGGAAATAATTAAGCATGAATGAAATATTGTATGTGGATTTGAAATAAATGTGAAGCGCTCTTGGAAACAATTGTGTTGTTTTCAGTTGTGCTGGTTTTCCCCCGTTTCACAAAATAATTTGCATTTCATTTAAATAAGGAACATATATTGTTGCAAACTTTCTATTTTATTTACATAAAACAAAATGCTCATTTCCATTATTGTTTAGATAACCTGGCATCTGAAGAGTTTTTCTGAAGGTAAAGTTTTCTCCCTCCCCAAATTATGACAGACACAATGATTAGTATGGGGCATAGATAGACAGACAGAAATCCACCATAAGCCCTGCTGTACAGTAGGCTAATATCTTTCTGCGGGCATAACAAAGACATGGGACCAAATCATTGATTCCAGCCATGTTCTGCTTTGTGCTCCTGCAATCTCGGAGGCATCTGGTGTTGGTTGGACCATTGCGTAAATTAGAGCAGCCTCCTGGACAGTGATGCTGGCTGGAGTCCAGTGTGTATTGGCTGTGCCCTTTCTTTCCCCAGTTGCATGTTCCCTGAACCAGAACTGGGAGGCAAAAGTCCGTCTTGCAGGTGATCTGCTGAGACAACTAATATTTATACCAGCTTTCTGGGCCCTTTGCACCACTGAAGTGACACAAATGGCCCGGATCAGTGACACAAATGGCCCGGATCAGGGTCAGTCTCTACGATTACTATTCTGTCCAGTTTTTGTTAGAGCAGGGAAGTGCACTGTGACTTTAATTCAATGTTACTGTGAAGAAGTGAACTACCCTTTTAAAGGACAGGCTGGAGCCTACAACTAAGATAGCGTAGGTGTAATCAAGAAGGTCCCCCTTCTCCATTCTGGGGCTTGGCCTGGGATATTTAAACATGAAGTTGGGTAGGAACAGAGAGAGATGAGAAGCCATGCAGCTTACAGTGGAGTCTCTCAGGTTCAGGGGTCTAGCCTGAGTAAGCCCAGAGACTTTGTTTGGGGACTTTAATTTTGGGAGCTCTGCACCGGGGTCTGAACTGCTGTTACAAGTCCTCCTTCCCTGAAAAGGGACAACACATGTCTTTTATAGTTACTTTCAGGAATCTCCCTTTATTGGCATCTGTATATGTTTGAATTCTCATCTTCACTAACCATAAATAATAGGTGATCTTGGATCCTAAACCTTCTCTCATTCCTTATCGTATGTGCGCAAATAGCTCAGTGCCCGGGTTTATTACTGATTCAAATCCACCTCTGCTGAAAGGCTCTTCATCTTCTCTCATCTTGACTATTTTAACTTCCTTCTGTGACCTCCTCAAGCTCATCTCTTCCATCCTCAAACAACTCCACCAGTTCCCCATTTATGTAAAATCCTCCATGAATTTGTTTCAAATCGTCTCACAGGCCTTGTCCGTCTATTTCCCTCCCTGTTCCCATCACTCTTACCTCCCTTCTGTCCTTTCACACCTTATTGCCTTTCTCAGATAACGCTGAGCAATAACAATTCAGTACTCTTCATAAGTAATAAATCCACACTATTAAAAAGAAACCAAATTATTCTGATCCTGCCAAAAGTGAGTTCAATATTGCTTAAAAGTTAAACATATACATATCCCTTTGCCGGATCAGTTAGCTATCTAAACCCATATTTAGGTTCCAAAGGACCTCTGAAAACCAGACTACCTGTTCAGGTACAAAAAGCAGGTATTGCATTGCCTAATTTTAGTTTGAATATTTTAGCTGTAATGCACTATAAGACAACAGAAATATATTAATCATTCTGGTTTCTGCCCCATGCAGAATCTTAAGCATTGGTCTCCTTCAAAATATTGATAATTATTTCATTTTATCCTGCTCCTCTCTGTACACTGTCCTGAGACTTAAAAAATAATCGTTTTCCTCTTTCCACACAGCTATTGCTGCTTTTCCCTGTGCTCTGTTATCAGAATATGCCCAACACTTTAGATTTTCAGAAAAGCAGATGAAGTCATTTAACAGATGCTCTGTTTATAGAAAAATATACTGTAGTCGTATACTTTCATAGATTCATAGATTCATAGACTCTAGGACTGGAAGGGACCTCGGGAGGTCATCAAATCCAGTCCCCTGCCCTCATGGCAGGACCAAATACTGTCTAGACCATCCCTGATAGACATTTATCTAACCTACTCTTAAATATCTCCAGAGATGGAGATTCCACAACCTCCCTAGGCAATTTATTCCAGTGTTTAACTACCCTGACAGTTAGGAACTCTTTCCTAATGTCCAACCTAAATCTCCCTTGCTGCAGTTTAAGCCCATTGCTTCTTGTTCTATCATTAGAGGCTAAGGTGAACAAGTTTTCTCCCTCCTCCTGATGACACCCTTTTAGATACCTGAAAACTGCTATCATGTCCCCTCTCAGTCTTCTCTTTTCCAAACTAAATAAACCCAGTTCTTTCAGCCTTCCTTCATAGGTCATGTTCTTTCCTAAATCTAATTTTTTTTTGTCTTCCTAGAAACAAAAGAATTCAAATGTCTTTTCCAAGTCAGAGCTGAAGGAATCCCTTTAAGTGATATAAGTCCCTCAGTGGGGCCGTATGCTCTGTTTCACCACTGAATAAGCTGAAATGATTGGGTCTACTTCATGATTCCAAGATATCACTAGAGTGTGCTATAGATCATGAAATTTCAGTAAAGCACTTGTTAACAAGGCAATCTATCTGCTATACTAAATATTTTAAATTAATTCCAAACATGAAAGCAATGCACACTGATCCAAATACACATTTAAAACAACATTTAAAACACTTGAGAGAAGTAATATCATAACACTTGTTTAACAGTTTAAAACTTTTTGCTACATACGCTTGGAGAAACATACAATAGTGCATGGCTACAAAGAGTTAGTGAGAGCTAGACAGATGATCAATCAATCTAAAATACCTACAAATCAATAAAACCAAAAAGAAGAGATCTAAATAGTGATTGAAAAATTGGAATGGAACATGTATACATAAGAAGCATAACCAATAAGGGACCTATTGTAGGAAACTTACTTTGGTGTGCACTCATATGGAGATTGGCATCAAATGGGATTATTCACCCGAGCAAGTACTTGCTCATGAGTCAGGGCTGCACATTCAAGCTGTAAATAGTAACGATAAATAACATGTCATTAATGAGTAGATATGAAAAATAGAACTGATCGTACTTCCATGGACGTCAATGGCAAAACTCCTAATAACTCTAGTGGGAGTAGAATCAGGACCATCCTGGGGGATTACATAGCTGAAAGTCGGTAATGGGAAGGGGAACGTACTAGCACTTGCACCTTGATTCAGCAGTATGTAAGCATATGCTTAACTTCAAGCACGTAGCTGGATTTAAAGTTAAGCACATCCTTAAAGACAGGCATGAGCTTAAGTGCTTTGCTGAACTGGGGCCTCCGATACCAATTCAAATCCAGGCTACAGTATGCTGATAGCACCGGAAGAGCACTGCTGTCTGATGGCCTGGTGATTCAATGGCCTATGTGAAATGGATTTGGTGGCCTCAGTCCATTTCCCAGTGCATGATTATTATTTCTATTACTGTGACACCTAAAGCCCCAATCCTGGACCTGCATCGCACTGTGCTAGGTGCTGTACAAACACAGAGCAAAAAGATGGTCCCTGTCCCAATGTGCACATCACGAAACCCATCTCCCTAATTAGCTATCCTGCAAGTCATCTCCAAAGAAGGCCAAACACTGAACATGCTCTGAATCTAAAGTAGTTTCTCCCCTTTTGAGGTGCTCCCCCCACCTCCCCGCATCACAATTGAAACATGTTGGTGGAGCCATGAGAGGAGGCTTATGCTTTCGCTCTCTGAGCTGGTTCTGTCCCAAAGAGCCTTTAGTCTCCAGGACTCTCAATCCAGCTGCTCTCATGAGTTATAGATTCACACCAAATGTCAAAAAATCAGATCTCCCTGGAAGTGTGCGTTGCACAAGTTAGTGGGAATGGTTAGACTGGTGACATTCACATATACACTTACGTACTGTAAAACTGATGTTTGCTGTGACAGTTCAGTGTAAGTGTGTGATACAAAGGCTGGAATTCAGCTGAAACAGAAGAATTAGGGACAGATCCTCAGATGACATGAACTAGCATAGCTCTGTTGACTTCAATGCAGCTACACTCCTTTACACCACCTGAGGATCTGCCTCTTAAAGTTTTAGCTGGATGTTTTCCTCACAGTTTCCCCCCTGCTCTCCACCCTAAGCATTAATTATTCTTCCCCTATGCTGTTGTTAAACTATATGGTGCCAACTACTGCTAGTCAGTGGTGGAACAAATAGGGACAGTTGGCAACTTCTGATCTACTTATACTGGAAAAAGACAACAACAACAACAAAAAATCTGATTCACTTTAACAGAAATCTGAAGTGTGTCCTTAATGGACAAGGGATGTGAAGCATGTGATATATTCTCTATCACTGATCTATGTAGCTCTTGCCAGATCTCTAATTATATGCATCGTCCCGTCCCATGCCCAGGACCTTTTCTCAGGTTTGCCTTGGATCATAAAACAATATGTCCTTTTCAACTGCATGAAAGACAGCACCGGTGGTTCTACTAAAGCTGATAGGAGAAGGTAACATTTTGTAAAATGTAAAATTCCAGAGTAGTTTGTTTTGATCATCTTCATGACATTACCTTCTTTTAGATTTAAAACCTGCATTTCACTGTGAAAAAACAATGTTCCAGCATAATCTTTTCATTGCATAACTGAAGAAAAAGAGGCACCTGGAATTTCACCTCTACATCTTGTAGCATGGAAAATATAAGGCTCTATCCACAGAGAATTTATTTGCACTAGTATTTGGTCCAGTTCTCCATGACACTGCTAATAACACTATCTAAGTCCTTGATCTTGCAAATCCTTGTACTTTACACATGTGTGCGGCATTCCACTGAAGTCAATGGAAGTTTTCACATGATAAGTTCAGCATTTGTATAAGTGTTCGCAGGGTCAGAGCCATAGTTACAGCTGCATATACGCTAGGGAAAGGCCTTGTTTGTGAGTTAGGCTGCAGGGAGGCTCCGGTGTCTTGCTGATTCTTGTTGCTCTAGTTTTGTTAATTTTACCATTTAATTTTTAAGATGCTTCCTTTCAATCTCACTTACTGGGAAACTAAAGATAATTCTATAAAGCCTAAAAATAAACCTGGATCTGCTAAAAAATTCAGCATTTCACTCCTAGGCTTCCACCAGCTGGGCCCGTCTGCTTTAGATTTGACACAATTTATGAAAATTGAACAAGTTTACATGAGGAAGATGAACAGATTCCTTTGTTTATTCATTTTGCCAAAATACTGTGCAGGGCACTTATTACACTTTATTTTTGCTGATCTCTTTCCCTTTATCCCTTTAACACTATGGATGGGTTACATTAGTCTTCCTTCCGTAAAGTATGTCCAAACGCACACTCTTTTGCACTCATATGCCCTTCAGGTTTTGCTCATCACATTTATTAAGCTACTTAATTCTCAAGGATCTATTGTGGATACAGTGAAGACCCCCTGAACACCAGTTAAGAATAAAGGTGTAATGAGAATAAATGACACACACATACCAATTTCCACAAGTCCTACACGGAGTGTGACCTTTTTACATAAACATCTACTGCATAAATAAATCAGATCTATTAATAGGAACCTCCCCCCCCTAAATCAAACAATGAAAGTATAACAGTTAGCAAACCAGTTAAAAGAATCAACCTATTAAATAAATAAATTTGCTCTACACCAATTTGTGTCACGGCTGTACTTAAGGCAAAACCTTTTAAAGGAATAGATTTACTGTGCATACATATCTCCACTGGGTATGTGTAATTATGCAAAGGAAAGGCATTACTTTTTTAAAGTGGATGAATGGGTGATACTTCTTGATTTAGTGCAAGAAACAGAAAAATGGTAATGGCATGAAATAAGCATTTGCAAAACTGTTTTGGCAGACAGAAAATATTTGATTTACCTAGGGCATCCATCAGGTTCTGTATTTTAGATCAAAGTAGATAAATGGCAAAGCAAATGGATATTTGGGGAAAAAAATCTACTGCTTTTCTGGCAACCCTGCAAGTAAGTTAAATGTTTGAAGGTGAAAAAAAAAAGGCTCTCACATGGACAGAATAAAGTAATGATTCATCACTAATCTAGCAAATATGGGAGTTGTGTATTTACCTGGAAAGGTGAGAATTTCATGGAAGAAAATGCTACTCAGGGCCCCACTTGTCACTGATGTCCTGATCCTGAGAGATTTCAATGAGGGTTGAGGTGCCCAGCATTTCCAATGCTTAGACCCCCAAAGGGGAAACATTTTACCTCCTCCCTTTGGCTTCAAGTTGGTTCACAATTATTTTCCTTCCTATGACTTTCAGTTCTGTCTTGAACTCATATGGGTTTATGAAAGATATTCCAATTCAGGGCAAAGGAGCTCTCTACCCCAAAACAGAAATCTGTGCTTCCCTTAGTAACATATATATATATATATATATAAAATAAGACAAAAGGCCAAATTCATCACTTGTCTGATGGGGTGAACTTATCTTTACTTTTCTCAACTATACAGAAATAAAAGTCTGCAAAGATTTTATACATACGAACATACGAAAGGCCATACTGAGTCAGATCAATGGTCCGTCTAGTCCATTATCCTGGCTTTTGATAGTGGCCAATGTCAAATGCTTCAGAGGGAATGAACAAAACAGAACAATTACCGTGTGATTCAGCCCCTGTCATCCAGTACCAGCTTCTGGCAGTTGGAGATTTAGGGTCACCTTGAGCATGGTGTTGCGTCTCTGACCATTTTGGCTAATACCCATTGATGGGCCTATCCTCCATGAACTTAGCTAATTCTTTTTTGAACCCAGTTATAGTTCTGGCCTTCACAACATCCACTGGCAATGAGTTCCACAGGTTGACTGTGCATTGTATGAAGAAATACTTACTTGTGTTTATTTTAAACTTACTGTCTATTAATTTTATTGAGTGGCCCCCGTTTCTTGTGTTGGGAAGGGGTAAACAATACTTCTCTATTAATTCATGATTTTATAGACCTCTAGCATATCCCTCCATAGTAGTTTCTTTTCTAAACTGAACAGTCCCAATCTTTGTAATCTCTCCTCGTATGGAATCTGTTCTATACCCTTAATCATATTTCGTGCTCTTCTCTGTACCTAAAAATAATAGCTCTGGTGTGGGAATCTCCCTCACATCCTCTGCAGTGAAGACCCATGCTAAGAATTCATTTAGTTTCTTTGAAATGGCCTTGTCTTCCTTGCATGCTCCTTTAGTACTTTGATCATCCAGTGGCCCCATTGATTGTTTGGCATGCTTCCCACTTCTGATATACTTGAAAAAAACTGCTGTTAGCTTTTGTGTCTTTTGCTAGTTACTCTTCAAATTCTTTTTTGACCCGCCGAATTACACTTTTACACTTGACTTGCCAGTGTTTATGCTCCTTTCTATTTTCCTCAGTAGGATTTGACTTCCAATTTTTCAAGGCTGCCTTTGTGCCTCTAACCACTTCTTTTACTCTTCTGTTAAGCCATGGTGGCATTTTTTGGTCCTATTATTGGTTTTTTTTTTACTTGGTATACATTTAGTTTGTGCCTCTATTATGGTGTTTTTAAATACTTTTCATTCAGCTTGCAGGCATTTCACCCTTGTGACTGTTCCTTTTGATTTCTGTTTAACTAACTTCCTCATTTTTGTGTGTTTCCCCTTTTTAAAGTTAAATGCTCCTGTGGTGGGTTTATTGTCAAATTTAATTGCATTATAGTTTCTATTATCTGGTGACACAGCTATATTCACCTCTTCGACCGGATCCTGTGCTTCACTTAGGACTAAATCAAGAATTGTCTCTCCCCTTGTGGGTTCCAGGACAAGCTGCTCCAAGAAGTAGTCTTTAATGGGGTCTAGAAATGTTATCTTTGCATCCTGTCCTTAGGTGACACATACCTAGTCAATCGGGGGGATAACTGAAATTCACCATTATTACTGGGTTTTCTGTTTTTGCAGACTCTCTAATCTCTCTGAGCATTTCACAATCACTGTCATCATCCTGGTCAGGTGGTCAGTATATTCTGACTGCTATACTCTTATTGTTCAGGCATGGAATTTCTATCCACACAGATTCTATGATACAGTTTAATTCAATTAAGATGTTTATTATACTCGACTTTATGATTTTTTTAACATACAGTGCCATTCCCTCAACAACCTGATCTTCTCCATCATTCCTATATATTTGGTACCCTGATATTACAATATCCCATTGATTATCATTGTTCTGCCAAGGATCTGTGATGCCCATTATATTAATATTCTCATTTAATACCAGAAATTCAAGTTCACCCATCTTAGTATTTAGACTTCTGGCATTTGTACATGAACACTTACAAAATTTGTCAATATTTAGTTATCTGCCTTCATGCGATATAATTGAATGGAACTCTGTTTTGTTTGACTGTTTCTCTTCAGTTCCTACCTGTATGTTATCAACTTCTGTCTTATCCTCTTTCCTAGGATATAGAATATTCCCTTTAGCAAATCTTCCCTGAAGGGATATCTCTGTCTGAACCATGTGCTCCTCTGCACCTGTCGACTTTCCCCCAGAAAGGCTCAGATGATATGGGGACAGGGACAGCTCTAGCTTTTTTGCCACCCCAAGCATGGCAGGCAGGCTGCCTTCGGTGGTTGTTTGTGGGAGGTCCCCGGTCCCGTGGATTTGGTGGCGCGCCTGCGGGAGGTCCGCTGTTCCCGCAGCTTTGCTGTACTCACCGCCAAATTGCCGCTGAATCCATGGGACCAGCGGACCTCCTGCAGGCAGGCCACCGAAGGCTGCTTGACTGCTGCCCTCGCAGGGACCAGCAGGGCGCCCCCTCATGGCTTGCCGCCCCAGGCACACGCTTGGAGCACTGGTGCCTGGAGTCGCCGCCATATGGGGAAGACTGATAGCCAACTGGGAGGTGCAGCTCTGCAAAACTGTTCCACGCTGTTTCTTAAACAAAGAGAAACTCCTGTGCTCAGGCTCACTGGCAAATTGATTCTTCTGTGCTTCTGTGAGGAGGCCAGGAGGTGGCAGAACCAAGAACCAGCTGCTCTCTATGGCAGAATTCCCCCAGGAGCTCCCCAGTGCACAGAAGAGCACGTCTGCTGTTACACCACTTCAGCATACATCCCCTACTCACCTGACCATCAGAGAATGGAGAAGGGCCTGGGGCCAGGGACTCACTACCCTTCCAGAACTCTTTGAAATGTCTTGCATCACCAGAGGGCAGTAGGAAGTAGCCCCTGCAATCTACGGTGCACAGGAATCACTTATGTAATTGTCTACTGCAAAGAGGTGAGAGAAGCAACCAGGTACAATTTATTTTGCACAGATATGTAAAAGCCCAGCCACACTTTAAAACTTATAATAATAAGGCACAGCTGACCAAGCCCTAGGATACGCACCTTGCACACTTAGAGCAAAAAACACCAGGGTCACTTCAGTGGAGTTACACCCAGGATAGCCTTGGCCCTGTCTGGTTTTTCCCTGGTGCAGTTCTTCGTTTATGCCCTAAAGAGCATGAGGTGTTTCAGTGACGGTTTGAACAAGACTCCTGGCTGAAAATCTGGGAGGGTCTGTTACAGCGGAGGAGTGTGTTTGGTAGATCCTTCTACATCACTATAGCACAGAGGATTCCCTTACCTTCCAAAGTGCTATTTCACAGTTCTTGCCATGGAGTTTGAAATGCCATCTATATCTTGAAGCTTTAATACTATGGTGCTCAGACAGTACAAGGGAGCTCTACTGAGGTGGTAGGCCAGATTCTCCACTGTGATCTGCCCCTTTTGCACTGTTTCCTTGCAAAAAGGGTCTCAAAAGTAGCTGGGTCCCACTCGCAAGAAAGAGGTCATACAAGACGTACTAGGGCCAAGAAGGCTCATGCCAGAGCTCTCCTTTGCTCCCACAATCCCCTATTGGTGGACAGCCCCTAGGGCGTTGTTCTAACTAGCATGCTTTAGAACAGGCTTATATGCCAGGGTCAAGACTGGCACAGAATTTGTCTCAGAATCAAGAAGCCACATCTAATTCTTTTGTAACCTCCCTCCCCTCACCCACTTCAGCTGTGCCTGGTATCTGCTGGGCACAGCTAAGACTTTGGCACACACACAACGAAGTCTGACAAATTTGGGGTCAAGCCTTGTTTGCAGGAAGAATCATAATAGGTGCCAATATAACTCTGAGCCTAGGTATAAAATGAGTGCTAAAACAGTAATCTAGGTAGTAAGGCTGGATTGTATTTCTCCTCCTATAATAAATCTGCATTGTACGTGTATATTAAGGCCAGTCCCTTGAGGCATCCAGTTTCAATGATAAAAACTTGGTGAGGGGCAAAAGTTATTGGACAAGGATTCATATGATTGCTGGTTGTCCTTGATTGGCAACAATGCTACATTTTCTCCTGAACTATAAGAGGTGCCCTTGTGATTTGGGAGCATGAAGAAATTCAGTATTTGACAGATTTATTTAGTAGGAATATGCTAATGTCCTTTGATCCGCTTAAGAATAAATACAACCTATGAAATTGTCATTTTTATGGGTATTTACAACTGAGGCACTTTGTAAACCTAAGAACTAATATTCCCCAAAGGAAATCTGTACTCTTGAATCTTGATAAATTATTGAAAATACAAGCCACTACTAACCCTGCAATCTCGCTCTTCTATATTTCCTGGTTTTGGTTACATAGGAATTGTCATAGTGGACTGGACTGTTGGTCTATTTAATCAGCTATCCTGTCCCAGCTAAGGCTAGTGTCTGACGCTTCAGAGGAAGGGAGAATCTCATATTGCACCCAGCTAATAGATCAATGCGAACAGTACTCTTTCCTGAACCTGGCAGGAGACCAGCATCTGCCTGGAATTACTCACATCATTGTCCTAGCTCGCATATTGCTAGTGTAGAAATGTTATTAATGGTCAAAGAATTCTCCAGTCCTGTTTTGAAATTCAGCTGCAGCATCTGACCCCGTGAATTGCACAGGTTGACTATGGTATGAACAAGAGTTTCTCTTTGTGGGTTCTTAAGTTACTGCCCTTTACAGGCCAGACGGCCCAAGGAACCTCCACTTGACTACTACACCTCAGTCCCACTCTGTCCATCCACCCGCATGCTATGCATCACACTGAAACAAAACTAGAATTTAATCCTTAGATCTCTGCCAAACAGTCCTCTATGCTGATAGTCTCTGCCTCCTTATCTACCTGGGATTTCCTCAGAAAGGTTGAAGAGAAGACAAGCGGGTACCTTTGTGCCTTTTAAAATCTCCCCCTAGAAGCTGAAAGGGTGGTTATATCCCTACCCTATTTGGGGTGCGGCTAGAGGTTATCAGAAAGGATTCAAAGGAGAAAACAGAACTCTTGGACTGGGTTCTAGGTTTGATAAAGGTTCATATAGTTTTGAAACAAGGGATTTAAACATGGTCACCCTTAACAAAGAGTTTATCCTTGCATTTTGGCAGCAGTGTAATGTCCTGCTGCCTTGTCATATGGACACACTAGAGCACAGTAAGAGAGAAGGGTCAGCACACATTCTCCTCTTTTGGAACCTCAGTCATGAAGCCAAAACCTCCCAGAACAACATCTAGAAACCATAAGTCAAATGTTATTTCCCACCAGATGCTTCCCTTATTTTTTTTCTTTATTAGTGATTAACCAGAAACAAAATCAAGATCCTCTCACCCACTGAACTTTCAGGCAGTTTGGATCCCAGCTAAAGCCTGTGATAGAGAGCTAGGAGCTGGAAAGTGAGCCAGCACTCTGATCACTCTGGCACTAATTGGCTCCCCCAGAGAAGTCTGATTGGGAATGAAAGATAATTAATTCACTCATCAGAATGGCAGGCTGAGGAAGTTAAAGGATTGATTAGCCCATCAGCTGAGGACTGACAAAAAAGGCAGAGGAAGGACTTGTAAGGCAGAGGAAGAGGGATAGTGGAGTATGCGGTCAGAGAGGTCTCCAGGCAGGAAGAAATCTTCTCTTGGGCCTTGTGAAAAGAGCTGAGGATGGAAGGGATATTGTACATAGTATTGCTGAACAGAACTGTAGGAGGGAGCATACATAAAAAGCACAGTCTGGATAGTGCACCAGGAGGGTCTGAGCAGGTTTCTATAGTGCAAGAAGGCAGAAGGGCCCATCTCTATTCTTCACTTCATTTCTAAGTGCATCTGCTTTTCTTTTTATTTATATGTATCTGGTGCAAAGAGTCTTTTGTCTATCACAAGAACGTCTTTATTAAGTCAGTTTCTGCCCTTGTAGTATTCCTAGTTCCCCTGCATAGTATGCTTTAGTTTATGTGTATAGATAAGGCAGGGGTGAGAAGCAAAGTGAAAGAACAGGAAACTGGGATAAAGCTAAACTATAAGAGGACAGTTTTGGGGGCAGGGGAAATCTTTCGCTGTGCCTAACATTCACACAGACTCCATCTGGAGACATGGCCAATCGCTTAGCCTCTTTGCCTCAGTTTCCCCATTTGTAATGGGAATGGTAATACTTACCATGCCTACCTCAAACCTCATAGGGCTGTGGGTGTGGGAATAAATTAGATGTTGTTTGTGATACACTAGAATGGTGCTAAATATTATACTCTATAGTTCCACACAAACCTGTTGTTATCTCACTATGCACAGCAAGCTGATCAGCACACACAAATGGGGCGGAAGGGAGGTTGCATTCACAAGTTTTAAATGTTGGTTAAGGATTGAGAGATTGCAAACAATGGGCCAATGAATTTGACCCACTGAATATGCTAACGAAGGGGATTCTGCACTCTTCTGAAATTTCCTCAGTCTAACATTCTGCATAAGCCCTTGATTTTGGTTTTGCAAGGTTAGATGCTGGTTTCAAAAACAATGAAATCCTTTCAACAGAACACATTGTTCGGAGCAGGAACACATGATAATCTAGCATCCCAATCAAGTGAATGGCATCTCTGTCCCATTTATTTCAATGGGAGTTTTGTCCTTTGGGAAAAAAGAAATCCTGTGAAATGCAGTGGCTTGCTGCCCATAGGCTCGACTTTGTGGAACTATGCATTTTTTCCCCCACAGAATTTGTGGGGAGAGAAGGGGGAAGGTTAAGTGGAGAAGGGTGGGGAGTCATCTCAGCCGAAAGCAGCAAAGTCACTTTTTTGATGGCTTGAATACAAAACCACGTCTGAATAAAACAAATAAATATTTAATCCTACCAAAACGATTCCCCTCACACATCTCTGCCCATCTAGAGAGGTTCCACAAAGAGAGCCTCACACTCCCCACAGGTTTACCAGCACTTCTGCAACTTCAAATTGTAAGCAAATAAACAGAGGTTGGGTCGCCCGAGGTGAAAGGTTATCAAATTTGTACTGAGGAACATGTGTTTTCAGTTAGCTGCCTGGTTAAAGGAGGAAAAGATTTCATCCTTTACTCGCTAACATTATGCTGGAGACACCTCTGCTCTGGCCGGTGCTTCAGCTGCTACTCTGTTTTCTGTATGTGATGCAGACTGTACACAGGATGAAAGGCAGCGACAACTGTTCACTGAATGTGAGTAAAGCATAAGGGAGGAAGAGAGTCATCTATAATGAGGGCTGGGATATTTCAATGACCCAAAGACATCGATCTACAATATTATATAGAGGAGAGGAGTGGTAGCACTGTTAGTTGAAGAATAATCTGAGAAGTATTTAATAGCTCTGTCTGGGCTAGAACAAGTGAGTGTCTGAAAGTTTCCTGTTGAAAGAAGAAGTCGGGAATATGAATGGGGCGAAGTGACAATGTTTTCAAACTTGTATTGACTGAGCATAGATTTATCAATAGAAGATTCTGAACTATTCATCATGTTGGAGGGACATGATTGAGGTGGTTAGACCCAAAATGTGTCCCTTTTTCAATTAACTTTTTTAGTAAATGAGTTTTTTCCCCAAAGTAAAGGTTTCAAAGGGTCATATCATCGCTCTCATTGGGAGATGGAAAGGGGGCTGAGATTGGGAAGGACAGACAGGAAAATTCCATAAGGTTCAATGTGCAGAATTTCCTGTAAGGCATTGAGTAGATCCAGGGTAGCCATGAGAGGATGAGATCCCCCATATACATCTGCAGAGACAGGGCTGTCTGCAGTAACAGCTGTTCTTAAACATAGCTCCAGTGGGTCTCCTTCCCCCAGGCACAATGTCTCCTGTAGATGCAAGGCAGCTATAGGTACGTTTCCCTGCAGTGCTTCAATAACACCCCTGGAGGGGACCCAGAGAAACATAACACTACAAACCAGATTTCTGCACTGGGCTCTGCAGGGACAACGCAATGTAGCATGGATTGTCCTCTGCTCCATCCCCCAACGCCAGTGGAGAAGAATCGCTGTTACAGAGACATGAGACCTAGCTGCAAGAAGACATCCCAGTCCAATGATTTGCCCTTTTCAAATCATCAGCAATACTAATCTAAGAAACCTGTGTGCACAATCATCATGAATGCAAGGAAACAATTCAGACAGGAGACAGCTCAGCTGCAAGAACGTAAGAGCTGTTATACTAGGTCAGACAATGGTTTATCTTGACCAGAATTTCATCTCCAACAGGGGGAGTGCACAGAACAGGGAAATAATGCAGTGATACACCTGTCTTCCACTTCTAATTTCTGGTAGTCATTGTTTTAGTGTCACCCCAAGCATGGAGTTGCATCCCTGACCATCTTGGCTAATAGCCAAGGATGGGCCTATCCTCCAGGAACTTATCCAGTTCTCTTTCTAACCCAGTTATACTTTTGGCCAACACAACATCACATGGCAGTGAGCTCCACAGGTTAGCTGTGTGCTGAGTGAAAAAGTACTGCCAAATACTAACTAATAATAGGAGATATACCAATCTCCTAGAACTGGAAGGGACTTTGAAAGGTCATGAAGTCCAGCCCCCTGCCTTCACTAGCAGGACCAATTTTTGCCCCAGATCCCTAAGCAGCCCCCTCAAGCATTGAACTCACAACCCTGGGTTTAGCAGACCAATGCTCAAACCACTGAGCTATCCCTCCCCCCTCTTAATTAAGCCAGGTGATCCCTGGTTTTTTATTGTAGGAAAGGGTAAATAAACCTTCTCTATCTACTTTTTTCCACACCATTCATGATTTTATTGACCTCTATCACATCCACCATGAGTTGTCTCTTTTCTAAGCTGAACATTCCTATTTTTTTAGTCTCGCCTCATGTGGAAGCCATTCCATAGCTGTCATCATCCTTGCTGCTCTTCTCTGAACATTTTCTAATTCCACTATGTGCTTTTTGAGATGGGGCGTCCAGAACGGGACACGACAGTAGCGCTCCATTAATGTATTTTGTGGTAATATGATATTTTCTGTCTGTTTTCTATTTTCTTTGGCCTTTCTTAATAGTCCCTAACATATTGTCAGTCTTTTTGACTGCTGAGGTGTATTTAGCAGAAGCTTTCCTAGAACTATCCACAGTGACACCAAGATCTTTTCTTGGGTGGTAACAGCTAATATAGAGTTCATCACTGCATATGTAGAGTTGGGATTATTTTTTCCAATGTGCATTATTTTACACTTACAAAGGTTTAATTTCATCTGGCATTTTGTTGCCCAGTCATCCAGTTTAGTGTAATCCTTCTGTAAATCCTAGCAGTTTGCTTTGGACTTCACTATCTTGAATAATTTTGATTCGTCTGCAAACTTTGCCTCTACACAGTTCGCCCCCTTTTCCAGATGATTAATGAATATGTTGAATAACACAGGTCTTAGTACAGACCCTTGGGGGCCCACTGTCCATTGTGAAAACTGACCAGTTATTCCTACTCTTTGTTTCCTATCTTTTAACCAGTTACTGATTCATGAGAGGCTCTTCCCCTTTATCCCATGACTACTTACTTGGCTTAAGAGCATTTGGTGATAGACCTTGTCAAAGCTTTCTGAAAGTCTAAGTACACGATATCCACTGGATCACCCTTGTCCATATGCTTGTTGACACCTGTGATGGGTTGGACCCCACTTCTCGGATGCCTCCTGATGTACTGGGATTTCACTGAGCCTCCCCTGCTCAATCAGCCTGGGTTCCCTCTCCCGGCTTTGCTGAATTAGGCTCTCCAGCCTCTTGCAGCACACACACACAGGTAGGGTCACACCCCGATGCAGACATATACTGGAGTTAGCTCTGTGCGAGAGGACTCCCCCAGCACTCAAGTGCACACCCCTTTTTGGGAGATAAACCCAAAATAATACTGTCTTGAGCTGTATAGAAAAATCTGCACAGCGCAAGCTCATAAAAATCCACTCTCTTCCTCATGTGAAGAGAGGTATGCACACTTCTTGCCCGCATAGTTAGATAAATGGGTCATATTATAAACAAGCAATAAGTTTAACAACTACAAAAGGTGAATTTTAAGTGAATATAAGAGATAACAGACAGAACAAAGCAGATTACTGACCAAATAAAACAGAATATGCAAACTAAGCTCAATATACTTAAGAAATAGGTTACAAAATGTAAATTCTCACCCTAAATGTTATTTTAGGCAGGTTGCAAAGTTTCTGTGGTTCAGAGTTCCAGTTATATTACTTTTCAGACTGGACCCCTGTCTCAGTCTGGACTTCCCCCTTGCCTTCCCTTCAGGTGGCTTTTGCAGTCTTTCTTCTTGGGCAGACAGCCATGGAGAGGAGGAGTCCCATTTGCCTTCCTCCCCACCCTTAAATAGGCAGGAATCCTTTTTTTTCTCCCAGACTTGACTTCCCTTCTCTTCCAGTGGAAAGTTACAAGAAGTCCCAGGTAATGTTTAGTATCAGGTGACAAGGCCGATGTCTCTGCAGGGCTGTGGCAGCACTGCTCGTAGGCTGTCTCCAGCGTCCACAGGAAGACTACGCTCTTTCACAGTCCATTGTCTCTGCTAATGTCCCATTAGCCCTGTCCGGCTTTTCCATTGTTGTACCTGAAGCACTGGTTGGGGGTGACACCCAAAGTAACACATTTGAAATACAGATACATAGTTAATATTCCTAACTTCAGATACAGAAATGATACAGGCATACACATTGGATAATCGCATTCAGTAGATCATAACCTTTCCAATGATATCTCACATGAGCCATGGAGGTCCTGGACTTCTTATCTAGCAGCCTAAATCTGGCTCCAGTACCCCTCTCCTACCTTTCCCTAGGTCATTTGTACTTACATGTATCAAGACCACCAGCTCCTCCCCAGTACTACCTGTAAGGCTACCTAGATGTTTTGTGAGATCTGCAACCTTTGCACCCCACAAGCAATTGACCATTCAGTTCTCCCAGTCACCACAAACCCAACTAATAATGGGGATTTTAACAATTGAATCCCCCACTATTATTGCCTGTCTCTTCCTAATAACTGGTGTCTGGCCCTGGATGGATATCCACAATGCGAGAAGATATCATGACAGCATCTGGAAGGTGGGTCCCAACTATTGGGCTGTTTCCCTCTGCTCCAGCTTGATGTTCTCCTGCCATGCAGGGCTGGCTTTATGAACTGCGGGGCCCGATTCGAATGCCCGGTGGCGGACCGGGGCTTCGGCGGCACTTCAGCGGCAGGCGATCCGCTCCAGGTCTTCTGCGGCACCGAAGGATTCCCCGCCACCGAAATGCCACTGAAGATTTGGAGCAGACTGGGTGAGTAAAAAAATTTTTTAAAATTAAAAAGGCGCCTAAGGCACGGGGCCCGATTCCAGGGAGTCGGGGGAATCAACTTAAAGCCGGCCCTGCTGCCATGAGACTTTCATTCTCCTTAACAGCACAAGGGTTGTTAGACAGGTGGTAGGACTGCTCTGCTACGACCCTACAAGTTTCCTGTATGTATCTCTGTCTCTCTTGGCTTCTCCAGTTCAGTCACTCTGGCCTCATTAGCCCGAAATGTCTCTGAAGGCCGTGAGTTGCTTGCACTGCACACACACACACCCCACCTACCCCTGAGGCAGGTAATCATACATGTTGCATTCAATGCATTAAACTGAATAAAGTTTAGGTGTGTTTGTTAGGTGCATTGAGTTGTTTGGGGAATTTTTTTTTCTGTCAGTTTTCTTAGGGATGTGATGCTTTTTTAATTATTATAATTTCTAAGTTTCCGAGGAGTTATTTTTCTTATTCTTCATCATTTATATAGCACCATTACAGGACACCATTCTTTACAACAGGTTAAACACAGGATAGAAGCCATTCCCTCTTTGACGAACTTCCAGTCTAGAAAGCACAGATGACTCTAGCACAGCGAACAAAGAGCAATGTGTGGCTATAAGTGCAGAGGCTTGGGGACAGAACGGGGAAAGAGATTGTGAATTTATTAAAAATGCATTTTAATTTAAGTATAACAAATGCTTTAATGGTTTCTTTTTAAAGATTCCTATAGTTCAGATAAATCTGTTCCTAAAACAGGTCTCCGGGTATTCTATGATCAGGAAATTTGCCACAGAATTAGCCTTGTTGTCACAGAAAGTCCTTCAGCATCTCAGATTTCATTAAAAAAATCTAATGCGTATAGTTGTAGAGATAATCCTGAAAATGTGAACCAAGTGTAAACAGATGCTGTCTCACCTGCCTACTTCTGCAAGTAGCCTGAAACAATAGCTCTGAGAGGTGTGAACATCCCTCTTCACCTCAGTCAGGAACCCCCTGGAATTTAGCATTTTGCTGCAGCCAAATGCTCAGTATTTTGTTTTCTGCTACCCTCCCTATGCCTCTGGCTCTCCAGTTTTCTCACAAGGGGGAGCTGACTGGATTACTCTGCATGTTCCCCATACCGTTTCATGGAGCTTGGCAGAGCAAGGCTGGGAAGCCAGAGATGGTCTCCAGCTTGTAGTGAGGGAGAAAGAAGTGCAAGATGGTGAGGTAGGCAGCCTAGATAACAGTGCAGGAGTTGAGGCTTAGAAAGTGGATCCAAGCCCCCTGGAAAGCATAACGAAAAACTCATCCTTGAAAATGATCAATGATTTACATCCATTAGTATTTGCAACTATATGCCATTGCTATGTGCATTAATGTCAGGGCTGGAGGATGGGAAAGAAGGGTATTTAATGATGTCAAAATAAATTAATGTTGCCACAGAATTTAGAGGTTGCTGCTGTGAAATTTGGCCAATTATGCTGCAGACTACATGGCGTCCTGTTCTACACACCACTTAGAACCAGAACTAAGGCTGAGAGAGTGGCATGATCCAGTCGTTAGTGCACAGGACTGAAAGCCAAGAACTCAAGGCTCCAACTGAGACTCATACAATGACTTCCTTCAGGGGCTTCAGCGAAGTCACTTAGCTTCTCTAACCCAGTTTTCCTATTTCTAACTGAGGATAAAAACACCTACCTAAGCGACCAGAGGAGCTAATAAACGGGAGTTTTGTGAGGGAGTTTACAGGAGGTGTGTGAGGGAGGCTAGATACATTCTCTAAACTTAAAGCCAAAAACACCCCGTGGTAAAAAAAAAAACCTCAGGAAAGGAAAAGACGGTTACTCACCTTTGTAACTGTTGTTCTTCGAGATGTGTTGCTCATATCCATTCCAGGTAGGTGTACGCGCCGCGCGTACACGTCTGCCGGAAACTTTTTACCCTAGCAACTCCAGTGGGCCGGCAGGTCGCCCTCTAGAGTGGCGCCAGTATGGCACTAGATATATACCCCTGCCGGCCCGCCCGCTCCTCAGTTCCTTCTTGCCGGCTACTCCGACAGTGGGGAAGGAGGGCGGGTGTGGAATGGATATGAGCAACACATCTCGAAGAACAACAGTTACAAAGGTGAGTAACCGTCTTTTCTTCTTCGAGTGATTGCTCATATCCATTCCAGGTAGGTGATTCCCAAGCCTTACCTAGGCAGTGGGGTCGGAGTGAGAGGTCGCGGCCTGGAGTACTGCAGAGCCAAAGGCCGCGTCATCTCTGGACTGCTGAACCAGGGCGTAATGGGAAGCGAATGTGTGGACTGATGACCAGGTCGCCGCCCTACAAATCTCTTGGATTGGCACGCGGGCAAGGAAAGCCAGCGATGATGCCTGTGCTCTGGTGGAGTGAGCAGTCACAAGGCCCATCGGAACGTGGGCCAGGTCGTAGCAGGTCCTGATGCAGGAGGTAACCCAGGAAGATAACCTCTGGGAGGAAATCGGCAGCCCCTTGACCCGGTCCGCTACCGCCACAAATAACTGGGGGGACTTACGGAATGGTTTGGTCCTGTCCACGTAAAATGCTAGCGCCCGACGGACATCTAGCGAGTGGAGCTGTTGCTCCCTGCGGGACGAATGGGGCTTTGGGAAAAAGACTGGGAGGAAAATCTCTTGGTTAACATGGAAAGCTGAGACCACCTTGGGAAGAAAGGCAGGGTGAGGCCTCAGCTTTACCTTGTCTTTATGGAAGGCAGTATACAGTGGGTCCACTGTGAGGGCCCTCAGCTCTGACACTCGTCTAGCTGAGGTAATGGCCACTAGGAAGGCGGTCTTCCACGAGAGGTAGAGCAGGGAGCAAGTAGCTAAAGGCTCGAATGGAGGGCCCATGAGCCGAGTTAGGACCAGGTTGAGGTCCCATGAAGGGGCAGGAGGGCGGATTTGTGGATAGAGCCGCTCCAGTCCCTTCAGGAATCTCGCCACCATAGGGTGGGAGAAGACAGAACATCCGTCCATTCCAGGATGAAACGCGGAGATGGCCGCTAGGTGGACCCGGAGGGACGACAACGCCAGACCCTGGGTCTTGAGGGACCAGATGTAGTCTAAAATAGTGGTGACGGGAGTCTCCATAGGGCGAAGAGTTTTCTCTGAACACCAGCAGGAGAAACGCTTCCACTTAGCTGAGTAAGTCGCCCTGGTGGAAGGCTTTGTACTGCCCATGAGAACCTCCCAAAACGGGGTAGAACAGCGCAACTCGGAGCCTGTCAACCACACAGGAGCCATGCCGTAAGGTGTAGAGACGGAAGGTCCGGGTGACAGAGACTGCCGTGGTCCTGGGTGATCAGGTCCCGATGTAGGGGCAGGGTAACTGGGTTGGCTACTGAGAGGTCCAGCAACATGGGGTACCAATGCTGTCTGGCCCATGCTGGAGCTATGAGAATCACCCGGGCTCTGTCTCTGTGCACCTTGAGGAGAACCCTGTGTATCAGCGGAATGGGGGGGAATGCGTAACACAGGTGGGCTGTCCATGGGATCAGGAATGCATCTGCTAGAGACCCTGGTTCCCGACCCTGGAAGGAGCAGAATGCTCGACACTTCCTGTTCTGCCTGGACGCGAAGAGGTCCATCCGGGGATGACCCCACCTCTGGAAGAGTGAGAGGGCGATGTCCAGACGGAGGGACCACTCGTGCGAACGGAAGGATCTGCTCAGCCGATCCGCTAGAGTGTTCCGCACTCCCGGGAGATAGGAGGCGGAAAGGTGAACTGAATGGGCTATGCAAAACTCCCAGAGGCGCATTGCCTCGAGACACAGGGGAGAGGACCTGGTGCCGCCCTGCTTGTTGATGTAAAACATGGTCGTCGTGTTGTCGGTGAACACCGCGACACAACGACCTTGAAGGAGATGGACAAACGCTTGACAAGCAAGGCGGACCGCTCTCAACTCTCGTATGTTGATATGGAGGTTGATCTCTTGAGGTGTCCACAAGCCCTGAGTTCTCTGGGTGCCGCAGTGTGCCCCCCAGCCCAGATCTGAGGCGTCCGTGGTCAGGGATGCCGAGGGTTGGGGCGGATGGAACAGGAGCCCCGCACAGACTACGGACTGGTCCAGCCACCACCGAAGGGAGTCCAGCACCCTCTGAGGAACGGTGACGACTGTGTCCAACGAATGTCTGGCCGGCCGATACTGCGCGATGAGCCAAGATTGAAGAAGCCTCATGCGGAGTTGGGCATATGCCGTCACGAACGTACAGGCTGCCATGTGGCCTAGAAGGGCCAGACATGTTCGTAGAGAGGTCAGCGGGGCCGCCTGCAAGCGCAAAATGATGGCCGACAGCGACTGGAACCTGGGCAAGGGTAGCAAGGCCCTGGCCAGGGTAGAGTCCAGAACGGCCCCGATGAACTCTATCCGCTGCGTGGGGAGCGGAGTAGACTTGTCCACATTGATGACCAGGCCCAAGGCAGCAAAGAGGGTGCTGATCCTGTCGACGTGGTCACGGACCTGCAGCTCCGATGTGCCTCGGATCAGCCAGTCGTCCAGATAGGGGAAGACGTGAATGCGGCAATGTCGAAGGTGTGCGACGACGACTGCCATGCATTTCGTAAACACCCTCAGGGCCGTAGAGAGGCCAAACGGGAGGACCGCAAATTGATAATGTTGGCGGTCGACCACAAAGCGGAGGAAACGTCTGTGTTGGGGGGCAATGGAGATGTGGAAGTAAGTGTCCTGCATGTCGAGGGCGGCGTACCAGTCTCCAGGATCCAGGGATGGGATGATGGTTCCAAGGGATACCAGACGGAACTTCAACTTCACGATATACTTGTTGAGTTCCCGCAGGTCGAGGATGGGCCTGAGGCCGCCCTTGGACTTGGGGATTAGAAAGTAGCGGGAATAAAACCCCTTGCCCTTCTCGTTTTCCGGAACCGCCTCTATGGCTCCCTTGACAAGGAGCGCGTGCACCTCCTGACGGAGGAATTGCTTGTGAGAGGGGTCCCTGAAGAGGGACGGGGATGGTGGGTGGGTGGGGGGGGGGGCGAAGAAAACTGCAGGCGATAACCGGCCTGCACCGTACGCAAGACCCAATGGTCCGACGTTATTCGGGTCCACGCCGGGAGGAAAAAAGAAAGACGGTTGGAAAACTGCGGGGAGGGATCCGGAGGGGAAACTGGTACTGCGCCCTCGGGTGCACCTTCAAAATGAAGGCTTAGGTCCTGGAGGGGCCTTGGCGGAGCCTTGGTTCTGCCCCATTTGGCCACCGGACTGCCTGCGGCAGTTCCTGCCGCGGCACCTAGAGAGGTCCTGCCGCGGGCGGAACTGAGGGTACGGCCGCCGCTGCTGCTGCTGGTTCTGCTGCCGGAATGGCCTGCGCTGTGTCGCAGGCGTATGCATTCCCAGCAACCGAATTATGACCCTGTTGTCCTTGAGGTCTTTTAGTCTGGGGTCTGTTTGATCAGAAAACAGGCCCTGGCCTTCAAAGGGGAGGTCCTGGATAGTATGTTGGAGCTCCGGTGGAAGGCCAGAGACCTGCAGCCAAGAAATTCGGCGCATCGTGAGCCCCGAGGCCAGGGTCCGAGCGGCCGAGTCGGCAGCATCAAGGGAGGCCTGTAGCGATGTTCTTGCTACTTTCTTGCCCTCATCCAGGATGGTGGAAAACTCCTGGCGGGCGTCCTGTGGCAAGAGCTCCGCGAACTTCCCCGCCGCTACCCATGAGTTGAAGGAGTAGCGGCTGAGGAGGGCCTGCTGGTTTGAGACCCTGAGCTGCAGCGCCCCCGCCGAATAGACCTTGCGGCCCAGGAGGTCCATTCGTCTCGCCTCCTTCGACTTGGGCGCTGGGGCCTCTTGCCCGTGGCGCTCCCTGTCGTTCACTGACTGGACCACCAATGAGCAGGGTGTCGGGTGAACGTAGAGGTATTCATAGCCCTTCGAGGGGGCCATGTACTTTTGTTCCACCCCTCGAGCGGTCGGAGGGATGGAGGCCGGTGACTGCCAGATGTTAGTGGCGTTGGCCTGGATTGTCTTTATAAAGGGCAGGCCACTCTGGTGGGCGCATCGGAGGAAAGGATGCTCACCACCGGGTCCTCAATTTCAGACACTTCCTCCGCTTGCAAGTCCAGGTTCTGTGCCACCTGGCGGAGGAGGTCTTGGTGTGCCCTAAGATCCAGTGGGGGAGGACTGGAGGACGACGTATCCGCCACTGCCTCATCCGGAGAAGACGACGAGGAAACCCCCGGCAACAAAGTGTCCACGGGGGGTTCCGTGTGGGGCTGCACCTCCGTCTCTGGAGGGAGCTCTGGGTCCCGGTTACTGGACCTGCCGTCTGCTTCCGGGGAGGGAGGGGGTCTAGACACCGTCGCCTCCGGTGGCCTGCGTTCCCCCGTAGGGCGGGGGGTAATGTGTTGCGGACCCTGGGCTTGGCAATACACCCATGAGGTCCAAAACCTCCACTGTTGAGGCCCTCGCTCTTGTGGTGGAGGGTCCTGGAACAGGGCCGAGTGTCTGTCCTGGCCCATGGCATAGGCGCTGTCAGCCTGGGAAGATACCGATGGCTCCCTAGAAGGCCACGGAGGCGCTGAGCCTGATTGGTATGCGACTCTGTGCGCCGAGACCGACGCTCCCTTCGGTGCCGAGGGTCGGTGCCGCGACCCACATCGGTGCCGGGATCGGGAACGGCGTGATGACCGGTGCCGGGATCCAGATCAGGATCGGGAGCGATGTCGGTGCTGGGAGCGGGACCGTGACCTTCGATGAGCGCGGTGCCGGGACGGCAGCGGAGACCGGGACCTGCCACCGGCGCGGTGCCGGGAGGTCGACCGGGATCGGGACCTACCACCGGTTTGGTGCCGGGAGGTCGACCGAGGAGCCGAACGTCGAGGTGAACGTCTCCTGGAGTCTCGGTGCCGGCGGTGAGAGGAGCCCGACCGGGACCGTGCAGATGGCGATCGGTGCCGCGAGTACGACCGGTACCGCCTGGGAGAATGGTGCCGGGACTCCGAGCGGCGCCCCGAGCGCGAGCGTTCACGCCTCCGGGGTGATCGGTGCCGGGACTCAGGAGACAGCGCTCGAAGCATCGGTTTACCCCTGGAGGTTACCCGTCCCGGGGGTGCCGGCTGAGGCTGCGATGGCTCCGTCATCGCGATCAAGTCCCGTGCTGAGGCAAAGGTCTCCGGCGTAGACGGTACCTGTAGCTCGACCCCTGATCTTAAGGGGGAGCTAGGAGGGGCTGGACTCGACGGACCTTCCGGGCCCGGAGTCGACAGCAGCCCTGCAGGCGGTGCCGCGGCCAGGGTAGGTGCCGGGCGCTCCATTCGGGCCTGCCTCGATGGTGTTGCAGACGCCGAGGGACGTGAGTCTGCTCCCGGTGCCGGAGATGGTCAGTGCCGGGGACTCTTGCCGGTGCCGGCGCGGTCCGGTGCCGGAGTAGAACTGGCCGACTGCGCCGCCGGTGCCGGAGACAGAGCCGCTTCCATGAGGAGAGCGCGGAGTCTTTGGTCTCTCTTGTTCTTCATGCGAGGCTTAAAAGCCTTGCAAATGCGGTACATCTCGCTGATGTGCGATTCCCCCAGGCACTTAAGGCACACATCGTGGGGATCGCTCGTAGGCATCGGCTTCTTGCATGCCGAGCACTGCTTGAAGCCCGGCGAGCCAGGCATGGGCCCGGTGCCGGGCGCCGGGGAGGGCAACGGCCCATCCGCGAGCGATGTTAGACAACTAGATACAAGATTCTAACTAACTACTATGCTAACAGTCTATCTACTACTTATCTATGAACTATTTACAACTAAGACGACGAACAAGTACAGGAGAGCTAGGGACGTGGAGGTCAGCAAGCTGCACTCCACAGTTCCAGCAACCAACACGGCGGTAAGAAGGAACTGAGGAGCGGGCGGGCCAGCAGGGGTATATATCTAGTGCCATACTGGCGCCACTCTAGGGGGCGACCTGCCGGCCCACTGGAGTTGCTAGGGTAAAAAGTTTCCGGCAGACGTGCACGCACGGCGCGTACACCTACCTGGAATGGATATGAGCAATCACTGGAAGAAGAACTAACTTTAGGAGTAAAAAGAGAATGCAGGCAGAAGTCCAGCAACAGAGTTGGGGCTATTCAGTTTATTGCACCCAATGCAGCATGTATGATTACATGCCCTATGGGCAGGTGGCATATGTGTGCATTCAGAACAAGATGCTCCTGGCCCTCAGTGACCATGTACAGGCTTTGGAGACCAGAGTGGCTGAATTGGAGGAGCTAAGAGAGACGAGAGGTACATAGATGAGACTTTCCAGGACTCAGCAGAATGGCCCCACCCCCAGTCTGACGGACTCTGTGCTGTTGAGGAAGATGAAAGTCTCAGGGAACGAGAACATCCAACTGGAGCAGAGGGAAACCATCCTTCCAGATGATATTGTGGTATCCTCTCGCACTGAAGATACCTCTCCAGGGGAGGGAACTCCAGTTATTAGGAAGAGACAGGTATTAGTAATGGGCGATTCAATCATTAGAAACATAGATAGCTCGGTTTGCCATGACCGGGAGAACTGCATCGTGACTTGCCTGCCTGGTGCGAAGGTTGTGGCTCTCTCGAGACATCTAGATAGCCTTATGTGTAGTGCTAGGGAGAAGCTGGTGGTCGTGGTTAATATAGGTACCAATGACATAGGCAGGATAGGAGAGAGGTCCTGGAAGCCATATTTAGATTGCTAGGTAAGAGTTTGCAGTCCAGGACCTCTATGGTAGCATTCTCTGAAATGGTTCCAGTTCCATGAGCAGGGCCAGGTAGACAGGCAGAACTGCAGGGTCTCAATGTGTGGATGAGACAATAGTGTAGGGAGGAGGGATTTAGATTAGGAACTGGGGAACTTTTGGGAAAGAGAGAGCCTATACAAGAAAGATAGGATCCACCTAAACCAAAATGGAACCAAATTCCCGGCACTTAAAAAGGTTGTAGAGCAGTTTTTAAACTAGGGGCTGGGGGGAAACCAAGTGGTGTGCAGAAACATCCCTTAGAGAATCTCCCTAGTAGATCCTCCCCTATGTCCTAGTAAGGCGTAGAGGATGGAAGATGATAAAATACAGGTAGGATCTGATGAGAGAGTCAAATGAAAAAAAATCCCATTCAATTACATCATGTAATGGCAGACAGCTAAAAAGTGACAAGTTTTTAACATGCATATATACCAATGCTAGAAGTCTAAATAATAAGATAGGTGAACTAGAGTGCCATGTATTAAATGAGGATATTGATATAATAGGCAAATTAATTGCAGAACTACTAACTGTAGTTGGTAATCTATCATTTAAATCAGCTTCTGTACCAAATGACTGGAGGATAGCTAATGTGATGCCAATTTTTAAAAAGGGCTCCAGAGCCAATCCTGGCAATTACAGGCCAGTAAACCTGACTTCAGTACCAGATAAACTGGTTGAAATGACAGTAAAGAACAAAATTGTCAGACACATAGATGAACATAACTTGTTGGGGAAGGGTCATGTTTTTTATAAAGGGAAATCATGCCTCACCAACCTGCTAGAATTCTTTGAGGGGGCCAACAAGGGGGATCTAGTGGATATAGTGTATTTCGATTTTCAGAAAGCTTTTGACAAAGTTCCTCACCAAAGGCTCTTAAGCAAAGTAAGCTGACACGGGATAAGAGGGAAGATCCTCTCATGCATTGGTAACTGGTTAAAAGATAGGAAACAAAGTGTAGGAATAAATGGTCAATTTTCAGAATGGAGAGAGGTAAATAGTGGTGTCCCCCAGAGGTCTGTACTGGGAACAGTCCTCTTCAACATATTCATAAATGATCTGGAAAAACAGGCAAACAGTGAGGTGGCAAAATTTGCAGGCGATACAAAACTACTCAAGATAGTTAAGTCTCAGGCAGATTGTGAAAAGCTACAAAAGGATCTCTCAAAATTGAGTGACTGGGCAACACAATGGCAGATGAAATTCAGTGTTGATAAATGCAAAGTAATGCACATTGGAAAACATAATCCCAACTATACATATAATGTGATGGAGTTTAAATTAGCTGTTACCACTCAAGAAAGAGATCTTGGAGTCATTGTGGATAATTCTCTTAAAACTCAATGTGCAGCGGCAGCCAAAAAAGGAAACAGAATGTTGGGAAACATTAAGAAAGGGATAGATAATAAGACAAAAATATCATATTGCCTCTATATAAATTCATCGTAGGCCCACATCTTGAATACTGCATGCAGATATGTTGGAATTGGAAAAGGTCAGAAAAGAGCAACAAAAATGTTTAGGGGTATGCACTGGCTGCCATATGAGAACAGATTAATAAGACCGGGACTTTTCAGCTTGGAAATGAGAAAACTAAGAGGGATGTGATTGAGGTCTATAAAATCATGACTGGTGTGGAGAAAGTAAATAGGAAGTGTTATTTACTCCTTCTTATAACACAAGAACTAGGTGTCACCAAATGAAATTAATAAGCATCAGGTTTAAAACAAACAAAAGGAAGTATTTCTTCATGCAATGAAGAGTCAATCTGTGGAACTCTTTGCCAGAGGATGTTGTGAAGACCAAGACTATAACAGGGTTCAAAAAAGAACTAGATAAGTTCATGGAGGATAGGTCCATCAATGACTATTAGCCTGGATGGGCAGGGATGGTGTCCCTAGCTCTGTTTGTCAGAAGCTGGGCATGAGCAACAGGGAATGGATCATTTGATGATTATCGGTTCATTCCCTCTGAAACACTTGGCACTGGTCACTGTCAGAAGACAGGATACTGAGCTAGATGGACCTTTGGTCTGACCCAGTATAGCCGTTCTTATGTTCTTACCTCTACAGATTTAATGAGGATTAGTCAAAGTTTGTACATTGATTTAACTACAGAAAGTAAATACTATTAACCAATTTTGTAAGTTTCACAATTGCAATGCTTATAGTGTCACATCAACTCCTTGAACCCCATTTACAGGGCTGTGTACGAAGCCATATTTTCACATGTTCTCTTTGTCTGAAGTTTCTTCAAACAGTTTGGCTCATTATTTGTGTCCATTCTATGCTCAGAAGAAAGTGCAGTATCTATGCAAGAACAAATCCAACAAGAAAGAGGCCACTGACATTTTAAAAGGGCAAATCGAAAACAATCAACACACAACAAAATGCTCCAGCGTAGGCTGAGGTAGTACTTTAGGATACTATAATGAAGCTAACAAGTGCTGTAATGTTTTAATGTAAATTAACACAAGATAATCTCTTCACATATTTAAGTGATGCACTTCAAATTAATTAATACATATTTAATATAAGTCTTCTTGAACAGCTGTTATTCACTTCTAGAGCTTCTACGCATAACACTGGCTGCTTTGTTCTACAGTAAAGCTATTCATGCTCTGCAGTACTCTGAGAACTTGTGTAAAATTGAGCATTCTTCCCAAAAGACACAGCCTTCCTGATAACTTAATATTTTTACATTAAATATTCAAGCATTTTCTAAACAAAAAGGTCAAATTCTATTTACAGCATCTGTGTGCAACAGACAAGCAGATGCTTAAAGCTGCTAGATAAATACTTTCAACAGAAAGAATGATAAACAGTTGGTGATCAATCCCTCTCAGACTTTAAAATCAGCTTTTCTTTGACAAGGGTCCCTAAATCCTGCAGTTACATTTTTATATAATAATTTAGGGCCAAATTATGGTCTTGGTCCTCTTAAGAGCAGTACAGTGGGGTGCAGAGCTGTAATAATCACTGAGTGAAGATGCTCTGTCTGAGACATTCAGTGCATATTCGGAGTATTGCACAAACTCACTAGAAGGTTTCTCTCTCACAAGGTTGTGATGTACCTGATGTTATTTCATTTTAGACCTTATAGACATTACTAAAACGTGCAGATTCCTTGGTTCCTAAGAATAGCTATTGCAGAAATAGGGCATGTTGTGTTCTTCACTTAGTTCACAGCAAGGTATTAAACACATTGAGCCTGATTCGCTTCTCACTTAACCCCTCCTTCTTTAATCTTGTAACTCCACTGATGTCATTAGAGTTACTCTTGACTAACATGGTATAAGTGAGTATAAAATCAGGCCAAGTAATTTTATTTTTCTTTGTTTCTCCTAACACTACAGTAACACATTAGATTTTCACCTTCACAGTAATTAATGTGACTTTTAGCAACTGTAATCAGTGTCTTTAAAAACAATCATCGCTGCACAGTCATTATCAATGAATTTGTTGCACTTTCCGATTGGCTGCGTTAAAATATTTCCAACACTAGATTGATTAGTAGCTGATGCTCTTTGTTCACATGCTAGTCTTTCTAGTTGCATCATTTTCTTAACAATGAATTTCAAAGTTGGTGATAATTCCACTAGAAAATGTGTGACACTACAAGAAGAACTTCATCTACTGTGCAATCAGGTATGGATATATATGCAAGTTGTGAATTGCTTGAAACCTCCCCAGAAACACACAGGTGGGAAAAAAATCATTATTAACTTTAAAACATGGAAATCAGTTGTTTTTACTGAATTCTAAACACATTGCTTTTTAATTTTATACAGCATGTGCCTTTGTAAACAGGACAAGTACTATATAATATGGGTCTCATAATTTAGTATTAAGGACTTAAAAAATAAACAAAGTGAACATCCTGGCTAGCATATAGATTAATATGTTACAATATGCAGACTGTAAATGGGTGAAAAATAATTTAAATATGAAGGACCCCAAGCTTCCCAATACTTTTGCTCACAGCCTGTGCGTGCAGACTCTGCTTGGGGGCTGGGGATGTATAAAAAGGTAAGAGTATCATCTTTAGGACATAGCCTACTCTTCCCTGCAAATGTTCTGTAGTTCTGGAGGGAATAGATGAGCCAGTCCCACCAAATCGCAGGGGAAGGAGTGCAAGTTACTGCAGACACAGAAATTTGTAACCATACACACATGCTTCTGAAGCATCTGTGCTTTCTACAGACCACAGCAAGTCAGAGGACTCAACAGCTTTTGGGGAACCATGGGACAGACAGGTAAGTCCAGAGAGAAGGAACCATGAGAGAAGGCTTACGTTGAATTTCATGCTGTGTTTTTTGGAATTACCTGTATCTTTACAAAACAAAACCTCTGGGAGATGATATTTTTGCTCTACAAGGAGTGTGCTGCATTTGTTTGGAGATGGATGGAGACTCCACCAGCTTAAAAAGGGTTTACACATTTATCCTTTGATATACACAACATCATTTACATTAGCATTAATGGAAGCTATGCACAGATGTCACAGATGTCAAGAGAGAGATCTCAGTGGACAGATTTCACTCCCAAAGAATGAAAACACACATACATTCATGACACTTCAGATTCTGGGTTTTATCCCCTTTAGAGTCAAATTATCAAAAATGAAAGAGTAAAATCTCTCAAAATATAATCAGAAATTGTCATTTTTTTATTTTCATTTGACTGTTATTTCACAAGATAGTTCACGAAGTGAATACATTTCCAACCCAACCCAATGAATCTGCAAAATACAATAAAGATAATTATAAACATAGTATCGTGCACAATTTCTTCTCTTTCATTTGGGTGCTCATATGAAAACACCTCTCTGAAATGTATCCATGTAGAACATGTCTGGGTCCACACCATTCTCATTAAAACATCACACAAGATTTTCACACTATGAACCCAAATAACAAAAAAGATTTTTAAAAAATCTTTTAGTACTTCTATCATTCTCTGATTTTACATAAGCACACAATGACTTCTAGACCTTTTTTTGGCTAAGGAAAATCATTTTTATATGTGATAATTTTAGTTTTAAGAGATGGCTGAATCTATCCAATATTGTTTCCTATGATGATTAATTCTTTGTGAAAAAATGAAAATCTGTGTTTACCCCTCAGTACTACAAGAAAGGCTTCCATCATAATTATTTCTGTGTGTATTAGGAAGGATCTTGGCAGTCTTCAACATCACTAATACTAATTATGAGAGGTGCGGAGCTGTATTAACTGGTCTGGAAACAGCATTAAATCTTCATTTCAAATGTTTTTTATTACAATATTTTGTCAAAATTTCAAAAAAAAAATTCCAGAAGCTCTATTTAAAATATATTTAAATATTTACACTTACTATTCATTAAGTAAGTGAATCCATTTCCCTTTTTTTTTTTTTTTTAATTTTGGTGGTGGTACAGCATTTTCAAGTCAGCCTGTTGCTGTAATGGTAGTAGACTGTACCACCTACAACTGCCTGAAACCTCAGAAAGTACTAATAGCTTCAGATAGATGAACTCCTGTGGAGAATACTGGGACCTCCAATGGAGGAAATGCATTCAACAGGGAGAAGTTATTAAACAGCAACTACAAACCAGAGGGAGTAGGCAATAGGAAATAGGAAGCCACTCCCTGTATTTTCTCCCATGAGACCAATCATGGCAGAACAAAGGCAACATGATCCATGTGTGGCACAGGATGGTGAGATACCTCCCATGCCAAAAGGCTCATCAAATTACCTGGGGAGGAGGTTCCAGCCATCAAGAGTACCCAGCTGCAGTTAGATGGTGCTGTACCAGTTCCTTTGGGAAGTACAGTACCTGATGTTTGTACCAAAGAAAAGAATAATTTGAACCTTCGTAAAAGAATTATCAGAACAGGAAGATGGATTGTGAGGAGTATGTACGAAGGGAACTTTGCCATTGTGATCAAAGATGTATATATATATATATATATATATATATATATATGGAATCTGAATTGTGATGGAATGGTAGAGATCATTTCATGATGATGGATGGGTATGTGGTGTGCACTCATGTTCCAAGAAAGTGAGAGAAAAGGGGTTGCATTTATTTTATTTAAGGAGACACCAAAGTGTGCACTTGGATATAATCCAATCAGCGATACAATCATTAAAATTTGCCTTCAAGCAAAGTCAGTTAAAATGTTGATCATACAGGTTCATGCCTCGATGCAGCTGACAAGCGAACAATTTATGGCATTCTATGAATGATTTGAAGAGACACTTATTAAAACACCAAGTGAAGACATCACCCTTGTAATTGAAGATCTGAACATGAAAGTTGGAGCTGTAAGCTCTTAACGAAATAAGGGAGACAATGGTCTGGGTTTACAATTGAGAGGAAGATGTTTAGTCGAAGTCTGTTACTGTAGTCATCTGGTCATTACAAACACTATCTCCACCCAACTTCCTATATGTTTACATATATGGAGGTCACCTGACAGTGTGACAAAGAACCAGATCAACTATGTAATGATACAGGGACACTGGAGATAAAGTGTCCAATGGACAAAGATGTCCCTGAGTGCACACCGTGGCTCAGACCATCAACTGCTACCCTCAAACATAATTTTTTTAAATATAAAAAGATAAGACATTTGGCAGGTCTGCTGTGTCTGCACTTGTCCTGAAAACTACATGTCAAGAACAGGTTTGAGTCACTATCATAGGTAAAAGAGAAGAACCACCCAAATGAATTTTGGGATAAAATGAAAACTATCATGCTTGAAGCTGCCAAAGCACACATTCCAAAAAGCCAGTGTCGGACAGCACTATAATTAACAGAGAAGGTGACTGAGCTGCCGAAATGACTATGCAGAGTGGGAGTGGCTTGGAGACTGAAGAATGCAGGACAGAAAATACACTGTAAGAACTGAGCAGACAGATTGAAAGGCAGACTAGAAGAGACAAGAGCAAATACATTAAAGCAAAATGTGAGGAACTTGAGGATTAAAATAATAAAATAAAAAGGTATGTTCACAGTGGTCAGATACAGTAAGAAGTTTTCCCTGCAACCAAGCATAATAAAAGATAGTGATGGCAGTTTTTATTGAAGGTGGTGATTTCAAACACAGAGAGATTACTGTGCCAACTTCTATGCCTCATCAGAGCCACTTACAATACAGGATGACAGAAAAGAGAGTACAGAGCCAGAGCCATCAATCCTGAGCGAGGAAGTGGTGCGTGCTTTTATGAAAATGAAGCCTGAGAAAGCACCAGGGGTAGATAATGTGCCAGCAGAATTGCTGAAAGTGATTGGTGATGGTGGTATTGATCTCATGTGGAAAATTTGCAACAATGCGTGAATGACTAGAAATTGACTGGATGATTGGACAAAGAGAATTTTTCTGCTCTTACCAAAGAAAGGAAATATAACAGTACAGTGACAATCGTATCATCTCCCTGATATAGCATGCAAGTAAAAAGTGTTCCTCTGTATAATTCAGGACGGCACGAAGCAAATGACAGAAGCAGAACTACCATCACCACAAGTTGATTTCAGAGAGGGCCGAGGCAAATATGATCAAACTGTGAATATCCAGCAATCCACTGATTAGGCGTTTCTCTGGCTACACCAAGGCATTTGATATCATCCATCATAGCACCCTCTGGAGGATACTGGCACATATGGGGATTCCAAAGCATCTAACTGAATTCATCACAAGTCTCCACCATCAACAGATCATGGTGCAAACATCAGTAGGTTTTCCACTGGAACATGGGAGACAAGGGCGCCTTCTGTCCCCAAGTCTTTTTAATATGGATGTAGAATTTATTCTGAGACAAGCCCTGAAAGTTTTGATAAAGTGGAAGGAACTCAGAAATGTTTTTCATTGCAGCCATCCATGGAATTCAACAAATGTTGGAGTCTGTTAAAAACAGCTAATGAGAAATATGGACTATTCCTGAAAGGGGCAAAAATAAAAATGCATGTATCTTGACACTATCAATAACATCAGGATGCAGGGGGACATCAAGAATAATGGTCAAGATGTAGAGGTAGTAGATTCATTTAATTACCTGCGATCAGACATATTCCAACCAAGAAGGCTATTCTAGAGAAATCGGAAGAAGACTAGGGATGGTTTGTTCAGCCATGGCCTCCTTTTTAAAAGTGTGGAAAAACGGTGGCCTCTAGAAGCATACAAAGGTTCAACTAGTGAAAAGTTTAATTTTTTGCCATAGCGACTTATGGAGGTGAATCTTAGGGAACTAATGTGGATTACTAGAAGAAAACGGAAGCCTTTGAAATGGGGTGCTGGCATAGACTCTTATGTTTGAAATATTATTGGAGAAAAGAGGACTCTCTGCTCTCAGAAATCAACAGGCTTGTAGTTTGCTCACATCAGCCATAGAGATGGAAATAATCTTGAGAAAGTTATCATGGAAGGAGTTCATGATGGGTCATCAGAGTAAAGGCCCAGCAAGGAGATAAATAGATGGGGTGCCACTCATAACTGGGAGAGGCAACTGCTGAGTGTCCGAAGTTAGTGATAGATCAAGACTTCCAAAAATTCTGCTATGATGTCACCAGTATTCAGACATGAATAAATGGACTTTACTAACTTATAGCATTTTTACTGTACTTTTGACAGTTTGATTATTATTTTATTAGAAGAAACTGCTTTATAAAAACTCATTCATTATGTCCTAAAACATTTTTTAAAATAGGTATTATCCCGATTTTACAGATGGAGAAACTGAGGCACACAGAGGCTAACTGACCTGCCCAATTTACAATTCTGGTGGCTGCAATCTTAGGGTGTCCTATTATATTCCACACATAAAACAAAACTCAGCTAATTCTTTAGCTGAACAAATTCTTTACCTATTGTAAAGAATATATTCCTGAAAACTTCTAAGAGATAATTTAGTATTGGAATACGGGAGTAGAGATGCAGAAATGTGCCTACAAATGAAACTGAGAACAACTGTTGTCTTTAAAATGCCACCTGATTTATGGGCTAGCCATGGAGAAGATTTCCGCCCCTCATATTGTATTAACCAGTTCTAACTCCCATGCAACTCCCAAGAATGCTAATGGAGGTTACTTGTGCATGGTAATGTATATCATATTGGATGTGTATGGTAACCCCACAAAAGTTCTCCTGTGGCCAGATTTTATTTTGCACAAACACAATACTATATGATGATAAATTCATTCTCTCAGTTTACCTATATGATCCATAAATTTCTTTACTCGGTCAGGATCAACACTATTTGCCCAGTAACCTTCTTTCTTGAAATATGAACCAATTATTAAAGCATTTGCATCCAAGTAGCTCCTTACATTCTCCAGCGTCACTCCAGACCCAATCAGCACTGGAATCTTCACAGCATGTTCAACTTCTAAGGTGAAGAAAGCCACGTATGTCAATCCAACATTAGGATTAAGCCTGCTCTACAATCATTCTCCCTTCTCCCACCTTTAAAATTACAGAGATGAAATTAACCAGCCTTGACTTATCCAATTTCCAGCTGATATTTTGCTAAAAAATGATACTGATTGTCAGCAACACATGGTCTTGGTTTCTCTGGTAAAGAATTACATGGCTTGTCTATTGAAACCACTTGTAATGACTGCTAACAAAAGAAGAGCTCTGTGTAAGCTTTCGAACTTGTCTCTCTCACCAACTAAGAATAAATAAAAGCTATTACCTGACCCACCTTGTCTTTCTAATCTTCTGGGACCAACATAGCTACAACAAAACTGCATACTAACAAAACTGCATTTGTTTTGTATAGCACTATTCAAGCAAAGGAAACTGAGAGTTGGGGTCACACGAGACCACCATTGGCCATGCATCACATGGCAGTTTCAGTGCTGAGGAAAAGGCAAAGCCTGGGACTGAAATAATTAATGGCCACTCTTGTGACTCCCACTCCACATGGGGCAATGAGTGAATCCACTGGCTTCACTTGCACTAGCTCTTTCTTCTCCTGCCCCCACAAACCAGGCTGCACAAAGATGCCCAAGAAGTAGGATTGCCAACCCTCCCGATTTTGCTGGGAGTCTACTGGAATCACACTCTGTCTCCCAGAGGCTACTGCAGCCAAACAGAGATTTTAAGCACTGACAGTCTGGCGGCGCAGCTGGGCTAAGGCAGGCTCCCTACCTGCCTTGGCTCCGCACTGCTCCCAGAAACGGTTGGCACATCCCTCTGGCTCCTGGGGGGAGATCGGGGTGTGTGTGTGTCTCCGCATGCTGCCCCCACCTAGGAGCCACTGCCAGTGTGATGTGCTGGTCGCTTTCAGGAGCCAGCCGAGGTAAGCACCGTCCCCCTCACCTCTTCCAGCACCCCAACCCCCTGCCCCAGCCCACACCCAAACTCCCTCCCAGAGCTTGCACCCCCTCCTGCAGCCAAACTCCCTCCCAGAGACTGGATCCTGCACACACACCCACACCCCAAGGGTGTTTGGGTTTGTGCGATTAGGCAGTTGGCAACCCTACCAAGAAGTCTCTGCTGAACTGAGCTTTTGAGGGAGCTCCCTTGCACAGCAGAAGTATAATGATTCTACTGCATCTTGGATTCCCTTGTTACTAATATTACAGCAGTACCTAGCATCCAAATGAGATCAGAGCCTCATTTTATTAGATGCTGTACAAACACATAGAAAGAGGCAGTCATTTATATTGCTGTAGAACCTAAAATAGAACCCAGATCACTCAAGTCTGAACCCAGTGTCTTGGGGACAGAATTTATTCCTGTGGGAGTTACTTAAACATCAAAATACGGATTTTTAATGGTGTTATCAATTTCTCTCTTATCCCAAAAGGAAAAGAATAAAAACAAATCTTTCTATATGATAATTAAAGTGTAACAGTAACAAGAAGATGACGTTATTCTTGTTTCCATTTATATCAGCACAGATGGGTTTTTTTGGGTGGAGGCAGTGAGATTATTAAAATGGCAGAACTATTCAATAGTGCTGTGTTCATTACAATTCTTTAGTTATCAGTTTAAATCACAATAATGGTAGTTGGAGAAGTGTATGTTTCTACCAGGTCTCTTTGCTGAATTCATGCTATACAGACGGCTAGAAAAAGATTTTCAGAGAAGAGGCAGCAAAACAGTGTTATTCCCCATGAAAGGAAAAATGAACAGGCTCGCTAGTTGATCTTCTAATTTAGGGGAAGGGAAGTAGAGAAGCAAACAGTGGCCCTGAGGACTATTTGGACAACTCCATCTACTTTATTTGCAGGCCAAAGGCAGTGCTAGTAGAGATTGTTTTTGTTTTAAAAAGGCAATGGGACATAAAAGCAGCACATTATTTTATCTAGAAATAACACGTCACTTAAGAAGTCGAACCTTTGCCAGGTTGCATATGGTGAAATTCACCCCTGGGCAGAAGACAAGGCTTATGCAACACTGAAGTCCCTCTTCAGCCCTTGCACAGTCCCTGTGCATAAGGATGAATTTCCCTCAGATTTATTCAAGTGACTGTGTTCACTGTGAGATGTAAGCATTCTGAGCTTTGGGGTTTTTTTTTATATAACAGAAATTGATACAAGGCCCAGAGAAAGTAGTTTGTAGTTCAGATCACAAATTTATTATTATGTTCAGTTTCTTTTATGGAGAAAGGACAGATGGTTAACAGGAGTCTCTCAAAGGCACAAGTCAGTATCTAGCTATGACAAAATAAAGGTCCAATTCTAATAGGTGCTGAACTTCCTCATGACCATTAACTTCAAATTGGATCTCACAGAAATGACTCGGTGCCTTGCAGGATTGGATGCTCTATTTGCTTCCTCAAAGAAAATGGAGTAGAGCATTATTTCTGACCTTTACAGACATATAAAAATTGCTTTACTTGGTGATAACAAGCTGGCATAGGTGGTTAAAGCATCAGGGAGCTAAGGGAAAGGATACACACGTGAAATATAAAACTGCAAGAAAATGCTGTTTACTTAAAAGTTTCATAAGAACTGTAACTTGTTAATGATGCTACAGGAAAGACTATTTACTACCATTCTGCTTCACCAAGAGAAGAACTACCTATACAAATGTTACTGAAGCTTTCTCTAGGTCAGATGTGCTAGCATTCTGCTATCTAAAACAAACACCATCTGTCACATGATGTAAAGCCAGAAGAATAGGACCATCCTACAGTGGAAGACAATTTTAAGCAAAGCCTTGCCCTGAATTAGACACATCAGATGAGTCCGGCTATAGCCCTTTTCATGCCTATTTTATATCCTGACAGGAGTCCTGCTCACAAAAATATTCATTAGGTTTCCACTATATTACCAAACAAAAACAAAATCAGAATTTTATTTATACAATGCCCTATCTATTAAGCGTACCATATCAGCTTTACTTAGGCTCAAATACAGATTTAATGTGACATTCTTTTCACAGATATGTGTTGCAGTACTCAACTGCTCTCCTAGGAGAATTTGGCCACAAGTCTATTTGTTTTTATGAAAAGTGCACAGGACACATTGCAGGCACTATATAATTATATTATGTTAATAAGTAAACTGATCATGCAGGAGGAGTAGAATATCTAAACTGATATATGGGCCTGAGAGAAGCTCTAAGAAGCAAAGACTAAGACAATGAAAACTGAAATGTGCTATTTCAAAGGGTTCCTTAAATAACAAAGGATCAAGCATCCTGCTATAATCTGTGTGTGAAATAGACCCTCCACGCACAGATCTGTCCCTTCCTGTACAGAAGATGGAGCCAGCCAGAAAGTGCCAGGAGAGGGAACATACACCATCCATACTACTCACTTTGGCATTAGATTTGGTTACCAAATTGAGTGTGAAGTCACTCAAATTATTTTAAATAGATTCTTTCACGCAGTAAAACATAATGTTGATCCATATCAAATGGTTTACATTTTGGTATTGTTTAATAAGACTCGCACTATACCACTGCCCAAATTCTAACTTTTTATTTTTTAAATAGGCAACAGCAGTAAGGGAATCAGTACGGTATGATGTTTCTGCGAAGTAGAATTAAACAACTATTACGTTTGTAAATTGTCTCTAAACTCAAAACCTTGTTTATAACTCTTAAGCCAACTCTTCTCAAGCTACTGTACTTTTTCAGATAATTTTGTGACTATGTATTCTATGTGATGAGATCTCAAAGTTTATACAATTATACTTAGACATTCCTCTGCTTCAATAAACGATAACGAGAGGGCACTGTGCTCTTTCTTGTGACAGTACATCTACATACATGTCTAATAAAAATCAGATGAAACAGGATTTAGTTGCAAAGCATAATGAAAGCTTTTGAACTAGGATATGCACAAGTTGCATGAAATAAAGGCCAAAAATTCATACCTTTAAAAAAAAGGCCAACAGTGTAAAACTAAACAATGTCCCAATAACTTGAACAAATACTTTTCTTTAACATGTTTTTTCATATGCAATAATCATTGTACCATACAGACTGTGTTTATCGTATATCCTGCACTGTGACACATTTCAGTTATTTGAATTCAAAGGTTTTTTTTTCATCATTATGCTTAGCGCTTGTAAAAAGTGCGGATTAGAGACAGAAGTCCTCTCTTTATCTATAGAAAAAGTACAGCACAGGCAGCAGCAATGTGCCTCTACCCCAACATAAGTGAACCACCTATGTGCAGAAAGGTAAATTGGTCTCCAGGTCCCCACTGTGAACAATGCCAACAAAGGTGCAAATTATTACTATCTACGCTGGTGGTTTCTGTGACATAGGCACTTCTCCAGTGGTTATTTGACTACAGCCACTAACTCATTTTCCCACAGTTCATCAAATAGTCATCAGATAGTAAAAACTTTTTAGTCACTTCCAACCTGGACTGGATATGGACTAGAGATCTAAAGATGAAAGCACCTATCCTCCAAAAGCAAACCTTGAGCTATTTAGACTTGGACAAGTCTCCCACCATAGATATTTTTATAATATAATTTTGCCTATCTGAAAGATAAAACACATTCTGAAACAGAAATATAATCTGCTAAGAAATTAAGTGCAACATAAAATGCTCAGCATTCTAGGCTTCTTAATGGCCTGGCAGGGGCAGAATGCAAGAGCACAAGGGACTTTGGGTCCCTCCCTTCCTAGACTAGCGCTGCTTAGGTACTTCGTAGAACCGAAGTAGCTGGGTACTACAGAGAGGCCAATAGTTACTGACAGTATAAGCAATGCCTGCCAGCTGCTGTGTGGAATGGACTGGTAGTTGCCTCAGAGGAGCCTGCTTGCCTGCACTCATAAACAGAGGAAAAGCGACATAGCAGGGCCGGTGCAACCATTTAGGCAACCTAGGCGGTTGTCTAGGGCACTAGGATTTGGGGGGCACCATTTTCTTTGGCAGCGACCGCGGCGGCTGGCTCTTCGGCCACCCCGGTCGCCGCTGGTATTTAGGCGGAGGGAGCTGGGGGAGGGGGTCGCAGGGAGGGCCCCCTGCAGCAAGTAAGGGAGGGGAGTGGCACGCAGGGGAACTCCTCGCCCCAGCTCACCCCTGCCCCGCCTCCTCCCCGAGCATGCCGTCACTGCTTCACTTCTCGCAGCACCTAAACTGATTGGCACTGCAAGCCTGGGAGACGGGAGAAGTGAAGCAGTGATGGCGTGCTCAGGAAGGAGGCAGAGCAGGGGTGAGCTGGGGTGGGGGGGTGCCTCAGGGCGGAGGGTAGGGAGCTGCCGCAAGGGGGGCGCCTCATGGCAGAGGGGGGAAGCTGCCTCGGTGGGGGGGGGGGAAAGAGGGCTCAGGGCGGGGGCTCGGGGACGGAGGAGGGCGCAAGGTGGAAGTTTCGCCTAGGGCACAAAACATCCTTGCACTGGCCCTGCATATCTATAGTCATCTATAAAAGATTTACAGAGATTAATACATGAGAGATCCTCAGGATAGCATGTGGAAGGACCTTTGGTCAGGGCTGGTTATGGCAAAGCATCACCACATTAGGAGGCTTGAATTAAGGTATTGACACAAACTAAAAACAAAATTCTAGCCCCTACACACAGTTTCTTTGTTTGACAGAAATACTTCTTTCCTACCTCAAATCAGTCAATTCAATACATCAGAGACAAAGGCACTCGCATTTCTGTATAGTTGCATAACAAATCTGAAAAAGGATATGGCAAAATCTCATTTCCCTTTTCAGTGCTGCCTTCAGGAGACAGCTGATCAGATCAAACCTTAAGTTGGCATAAAATGTTTTAAATTATACATTTTGTAACATGATGAAAAGTGTCCAATTTTGTCTACATTTAGTCTTCATTGTAACACAGTACTTCTAACAACACAGAAACTTGTGAAATGCAAAACTTCACTCACATGAACACTCAACTTTGTGTACTGTAGGTCTGATTCCTTTAGAGAGATTACCACCACTGATGTGCTTAAACTGTCATTTCCTACCCTATACTGATTTTTAAGAGGTCCCTCCCCAATTAACAATTCAAAATTACCAGCCCTCTTAAATGAGGGATTGCCACACGGTCACAAAATCTCAGTATTTAGCTGTGTGACCCAACCAAAACAAACCCAGGATACTAGGTTTGTTGTATTCATGACACAAAAGTGAAAGCCACACAAATGGGTATACTTTGTGTCATTTCTCAAGTCAAGGGAAGCTATGTGTACACATCCGAGAACAGAATTTTGCCTTCTGGTTTTTATGACTTTTTGAGACTCATTTGTTTTTTCCACTGAAGAAAGGGGAAAAAAAACCAAAAAACTAATTTAAGGGTGTCAGATATCAGAGGGGTAGCCATGTTAGTCTGGATCTGTAAAAGCAGTAAAGAGTCCTGTGGCACCTTATAGACTAACAGACATTTTGGAGCATGAGCTTTCGTAGGTGAATACCCACTTGATGCATCCAACGAAGTGGGTATTCACCCACGAAAGCTCATGCTCCAAAACGTTCTGTTAGTCTATAAGGTGCCACAGGACTCTTTGTTGCTAATTTAAGGGTGCAGGTGATACAAAGGTTTGGTCTGTCAAACTTTATATTCACATTGTTTTCAGAAGGTTCTGTTTCATGAAACAATTTTTGTTTAATACTGAGAAAATCTATTACTTTAAGAGGCCTATCTTCATAGGCCAACGTTCCACTGCAGTTTACCTAATCATGGGCTGAAATGTAGTCATTATTCTTTGGCAAGGGCTTCGTTTTAATTCTGTATATGCATATGAAAACCTGTTCTGACAAGTTTAATATGCCTTGTAACAACATAGTGTTGAACTTGTATTATATGGATAAATACTGGAAATTTCCAATAACTATGTAACATTCTGAATGTGGTCTGATACACAGATCTCTGCTAAATATGTAAAACATGTAGTATGTTTTTCACCTGCCTTTTCTTCTTTAGAATTGTAATAAGGAAGGATGAATGACTGACTGTCTTTAGACCAGAAAGAGCCATGTTTAAAGCAGTAAGAATGCAACCCATAAAAGCAGCCTTCTTGTTTCTTCACATGATTTTTGCTAAAAAGGTGCTAAAAATGTTCCCTGTCTTGGTTGAGCATATGATGATTATTTTTAGAGCCTGATCCTGGGAGGTGATGAACACCAGCCATGTTGATGGGAGCCGACTTCAAATGAAAGTTGCGGGTGCTCAGCATTTCTCAGATTCAAGCCATTCACCTATGTGAGTATCAGTCCTTAACAGAATCAGCTGTAACAGAGGAACAATCCAATCTGTTGAAGACAATTCAAACCTGTGCCAATATAGTAACATTAGGCACCACACATGATACCTACACAGGTCAGGATTCATGGGTCAAGTTGTTCTCCCTTAGAAACAAATATGCCATTTAAAAGTAATTTAAATGTCACACACTTTTCCATTTATCAGTGAAAGAGAATTCTTTTTCAAATCTTAAAGGCTACACTTCCCCTAGTATTACTGCACTGAAATGTCTAAGGGCATGACTAACTTGCAGATGTAGAGCGCTTTGAGTTAAACCAGCCTTCGTAGAGCGCAGTAGGGAAAGCGATGCAGTCTGTCCACACTGACAGCTGCCAGCGCACTGGAGTGGCCACATTAGCACTTCTTGCAAGTGCCACAGAGAGTAGTAAATTGTGGTAGCTATCCCAGCATGCAAGTGGCTGCAAGGTGCTTTTCAAATGAGGTGAGGTGGAGTGTGACAGGGAATGTGTTGTGTGCATGTGGGGGGAAGGAAGAGAGTGGGTTTTTGGGGGGCTGAGAGCATGTCAGCATGCAGTCTTGTAAGTTCAGACAGCAACAGACCTTCCCCTCCACCTCCCCCCCCCCCGCCTCTCTCTCTCACACACAGCATTCCACAGTAATGGTTGCTTTGTCTCAGAGCAGATAAGCAGCCGGCTGTCAAACTGAGCTTTCAAAAGGCATATCCAAAACAATGACAAGAGTGGCCACTTGATTTAAGGGGATTATGGGACATTTCCGGAGGCTGATCAGAGTGCAGTAATGCAACACCTCGTTCACATTGACGCTGGGGCGCTCCAGTGGGGGCGCATCCAACGTTATTCTACTTGCCGAGGTGGAAAACCAGGAGCGCTCTAGCCATGGAGTCAGAGCGCTCTACGTGCCTTGCCAGTGTGGATGGGTAGTGAGCTAGTGTGCCCGGGGTTCCTTTAATGCGCTGTAACTTGCAAGTGTAGCCAAGCCCTTAATCTCAGCAGATTCCTCTCTTCCTGCTGGAATATCAGTTTCACAATGAGAAATCCAATTATAAATATTCGTTCCATGTTAATAGTTAAGTATTTTTAGTTAGCCTAGTTATTAGCCTTTTTTTAAAGAAGGCTATGGACAATCTCATTCTTAAATTATAATCATGTAGAAATTGAGCCTTCCTTTTCTCACAGGATGCCAATATGAATAACAATTTTACCAAACATATTTTCTCAATATTTACAATAATTTTAACTTTTATGCTATAAAAATTGTTTTTATAAACATGCTACTGTACATCCAACCAGAACCCAAATCGCTATGGTTTGTGCTAGACCAAATCAAATGCTACAGTGAAAGAAAGCTTCTCTGTTTTTAGGACAGAGAACGTATAGATTTCTCTCTATATTAATCCAGAAAATGATTCACTGGTTGTTGCCCGACCTTCGTGACAGCTCTCACCTTTCAATTCTTTAGGATCTGCCTGCATTCCAGTAGCTGTTCCAGTCAATACAATCCCATCAGCGAGGAAGAGCTCAGCAGCCTTAGCAGTCTCTGATATACTGACATCTGCTGTCAGAGCGTGAGCACTGTAAACAGCAGAAACATAACCTGTTGTTATTCTCAGCATATACACTTGCTATCCACCTTGTTTCATGTCAGACTGCTTTTCTTACAACTCATGACTGTATTTCAGTTCCCTGTTGTCAGAAAAACGGAAGATTGCCTTTTTGAGTGTTAAGAGCCCTTTTTTACAGTTGAAATTAAAAACACAATGTGAGGAAGAAAAAAAAGTTTTGCCATTCTAGTCCCCATAATCCATTTGTCTCTTCGTCTGGGTCTCACCCTGTCTACCCAGTGACTGCTAAATGTGCCAGACTGTCACCCCGGAGTACCAACTGAGCTGGCAGCTTTTATATTGAATGCCTAATTTTCATAGATGCTGAACTCTCCTAATTTCAAGTGGAGTTCTAGGTGCTCGGCTCTTCTGTAAATCAGGTCCTTGTCCTTTAGGAATTGGACTAAGAGCATCATCTCATTTCATAAAGGCCAACAAAAAGTACTAACTTTCAGTCATTAGCAAGCACTATCTCCTGGATATCTGTCTTTGGAGAAAAAATGAGAGCAGCTATCTTCAAACAGTATTTGCTTCATGCATCCAAAGATGTGCCATTCAAATTTTAAGCAGTAACTGTCAGTAAGATGTGTAAGCTAGCCTCTTTTTCCGAAACCTACATCTATCTACGGCAACTTCAGCTTTAGACAGCTTCAAAAATTTGAGAAAGCTTTAGCCTTTGAAACATCAACTTTTACATTTATAATTTTCCCTTAACTTTTCTACTATAGAATCAGGAAATATGATAGTTACGAAAGACAATATTATACAGTAACCTGATACCCTGTTCTGGTAGTACTGAGCAGTAACCACAAAAGACCAGTAGTCCTGGGACTAGAGTCTTTCTTTTTGGGCCAACCAGATCTGGGAATGGAATAGAAGGAACTTGCTTCACTAATATTGAGAGGCAGTGCCTCTTCCGGCATATTCACTCTGCCATGACCCTCTCCAGTAGTGTGACTGTGCTACAAAAAGAATATCAAACTACTTTTTGCAGCCAGAAGATAGTCATTGTGATGTCAGGGCCTTGATGAGGTTGTGCATATGTAAAAATACAGAGGGAAAAAACAGAGTGAAAGGAAACGGAAATCCCTGACGCTAGTAACAGAGGATAACCTGGGAAACAGTTTGTCAAGTTAGAGAATTGGATACTGCTAATTCTTGGCACTGGGCATTTTGTTGTTGTTGTTGTTAGGGAAAATACCACAGCCCTTTAACTCTTGCCCTTTAGTTCAATAATCCTGTGAATATTTGTTTCCCATAAACTGGTTAGATCACATTCTCCTTTCCACTATTAACTAAGCAAATAACACACACCACATTGCATCAGATGATGAACAACTCAGTGTACATTCTAAATATCAGTATCTCATATGACAAAGATGAGAATACATGTACAAAGTACCACGTTCTGGGACTTCTCAGGAGAAGAAATATCACTGTGCGGATGTTCAAATATGCAGAAGTGAAGCTAGAAAGAAAATGCTTTGAAGGAACCTTTAAACTTACGTTGAAAATGCTGCATTTCATTTATTATAATGAAATGTTTCTTTTTTTAAAATCAGATATTAAATACGCCCCAAACTTAGCTATTTCCATGACTTTTCCCCACACTCTGTACAAACATCATTCTTGAATTCAAGTTACTTGATACACGCAATTCGCAGCTTTTTGGTTCTCTCTTTTTCTGAGCTAAATTTCAAAGGAACATCTAATAATGGAAAGGACTGTGTGACAATTGTGATGAAATGTCAGCTGGAATTCACATAGCTGTCATAAGATGCTGCTGTCTGATAATCATAAAACATACTCCATATCCACATACAGCATTGATTTAAAATTGAAAAAACCAATATTAGATGGAGGGGAAGGGATAAGAGCTTTTAACGTGGCAAAAATCTCATGATTTCTATGTGTCACATTTGGTAGCCACCCATATAACTTGAAATAGCCATTTTAGATGCGTAACCTCATGAAACATGATTTATTTGTAAACCTAATAGGGAGATACATCTAACTGATATAAAGCATCACGTTATGTCACACATAAGACATTTACAAATTCTGAAAGTTAAACAAATGCAATTTCTACAGACGCAGAAAGCTGCAGTTTATAGGTGCAAGTTTAATAGTTTTGCAAGACCCTGTGTGAGCAGTAAAGTTCTCCCAATATTCACTTTCTGAGCAATTAATAAAATGAATGTAAAATGAACATCAGATCATTTTTACATTAACACATATGTAAACAGTGCTCATATTTACCTGTGTTTCTTTTTAATATCGGCAAAAATTTGAACATGCTGTGCTCCAATTTGTTTTCGGTATCTTAGCAGATCACCTGCACAGGCATTTATCATCCCTTCATCAGCAACATGAGAAAAAACAAACCCTTCAACTCGGATAAAATCAAGACCTAGAAAAGAAATTTGAAATCTGAAGATGAAATTGAACTGCAAAGAGAAATTACATTTCTCCTAAATCTCATCCTGTAATTACATTTTCGTCTATTCTGATACAGTAATGAGAGGTTCTCAGACATTGGCACAAAAAGCAAATCTCTCCTGATAAGCAGTTTGTCAAGCCTAGTTAAAACATGTGTTAATGATTTTTAGTGCAACCCATCACTGTGGCCTTTGGGTGCAGGGCATACATCAAGAGCAACACAAACTGAATTTCCACAAAAGGCCCCCCACACACACGTTGTACCTCCCAGGCCCACTACAAGATAAAATCCGTAAGCTGGATGGTGAGATATCTCCTAATTGCAGCTAAGATACAATCTTTGGATTTTGATGTACAAATTTCAAATTTTAAAAATCGATTTCTAAAACCTTCTGCAGTTTTTTTTAATTGGTCAAATTTAGAGATCTGGACCCGCAATCCTTACAGAGGTTGAATGCCCTATTAAAATCGGGCCCAATTAAAAATGATTTTCAGTTGTGAATTTAGAACATTACTGGTTAACCCAGTAAAATGGCAGTTCTCAAACATTTGCACACTGTGGGGCACTATTTAAGACAATGACTTTCATTTTTCCCTTTCCCCCACATTCTCTCCCCTCCCAGCATACCAAACTCACATCTGCCTTGCATCTACTATAGTGTTTGATTCTATGAAGAAGCAACAATAGGTAGTAAAGGAACAAGATGAATCTACCGTAATTATATGGCTCCCTGCACTGTAGTATCTGAGCACCTCCCTATCTTTAACTTATCTATCCTGTGATGTAGGAAAGTGCTATTATCTCCTGTGACAGGGTGTGCACCCCACATTGGCCCTGCAAGAGCTGAATTGGACCAGGTGGAGAAAATCACCTAATTAGGCTGCAAAATTAGGCTCCCTAATTAGGGAGCTTTAGGATGGGGATAGCTAATTAGAGAGAAGCTCACCTGCGAGAGACAGGCATGGCTTCTATAAAAGACAAGAAAATGGAAACACAAGGGGTAGCAGGAAGAAGTGTTTGAGAGGCTGCAGAAGCAAGTTGCCTAGTTATTCCCTGGGAGGAGGGAGTGAGGAGATTGGCAAACCCAGAGAAGTGGGGAAGGCCAGGGGATATAGAAGCATCTCAGGGAAAAGCAGCAAGATATAGGGACTGGACTTCAGCTGCTGTGTAGAGGGAACCTGAGCCAAACCTGAACTAGAGGGTGGGCCTGGGTTCCCTTGCCAGCTACTGCAGTAGTGGCACTGTGAGGAAATGAAACAGAAGACTGCTTGAGATTGCTGGAGAGCAGGACCCTTGATTCATCCACCTGAAAGGGAAACCAGGATAGTGACCTGGCTGGAGGGCTAAGTCAGGACAGCTGTGGCTCCTGAGAGCAAGAGAGGAACTGCAGAGGAGAAGCTAACTGGGTATAACCGCTGGAAGGTGTTGGCCTGACCAAGCTAATCCCCAGAACTGCCAGGAGGTGGTGCTATCCACGGGTTGGCAGAGCACTTTGTCCCATCCCCATTTTACAAATGGGGAACTGAGGCACAAAACGGCTAAATGACATTGCTTTCTGTTTTGTCTTCTTAAAACTGTCAGGTTCAATCTCATCTCTTGTGGTCAGGAGTTTCACAGAAGGAATCCGACACCGAGAATGTTGTCCCCAGCCCCTCAGAGACTCACCCCTGCATCATCCTTGTGCAGTAAGCAGTCATGTTGAGTTGCGGCGAAAAAGACTGTCTTAAAAACAGTGAGGCCCCAGCCTATTAAAGGCCATAAAGATAAGGACTAGGCCTTGGAATTGCCTCTGGAAATGTCTATGTATCAGTCAATGATTGGTTTGCTTAATAAACTACCAGATGCTTGTTATGCAAATTGACATTTGTGTGTGAATTTCACCCCAAGTCGAATGAGTTGCTGCTGTCTATCTCTGCAGTGATGACTGCACAAACTTCAGAGGCACCATGCTCATCAGATGGGAAAGGGCAATTTCCTGGCTAGACGGAGGTGAAAGAGGACAGTACCTTTCACAAACTGCATGTTTTAAACAGTGAAGAGTCCAAAATAAGACTCTATACTTCCTGGATGATGAGTGGCACATACTGTCAGCAGAGGACAATGTCAATATTCCAGCAGCTTCTCAAACTGTTTCCTTCATCCTTTGCAGCATTAATTTAAACTTCCCTGGATTAATCATGAGTCAGCTGTTTTTAATCCACATTTATTTCTTCTAAGCACTGCCTTCTGGTAACAGTGATGACTCAGTTTGTTTAACAGTTTAGTGTTGTCAGCATGCTGACCAAGCATCTCTTTCACAAATGCTAAAATCTTGATTAATATTAGGGGAGAGGAGTATATTTCACCAGCCCAGTAAAAAAAGATAATAAGTGTGTTGTAAATTCAGATTGTTGGCTCTATTTTGATCATTCCTCTAGCTAACAGTAAGAGCCTGGCCTCCTCTCCGATATAGCTACTGCTCCATTTTGAAAAATGTTTGGTGTTTCTTTGGTAAATTTGCAAAGAAAACCCTAGTTATGAACCATGCTATGAGGAACAGCACAACAGCAAAGAACAGCACTGGCTTATGGAATCTAGCAGATATTGGTACATATCTGAAATAAGAAACCAGGCACACTGCCCATCTAGAAAAGGCTGACAGCATGCTGCTCCAAACATATACTGAACATTCCTAAGCACATACAAAAAGATATCCAGCGATGCTTGCTGATCAGTAAGAGGCAATAATACATGTATTTTTGTCTCCTCCATAAATGTTCCTGAGAGCTGATTATATGCATCATTCCATGTAAGCCTCAAACAGATGTAGTTAATTATACCAGGATCTACAAACAGGAAAACATGGTAGGAATACATGGTACACCTGTTAATAATGAACCAATTGAGAACTAACTGTAGCTAACAAATTCAGACACAGAAGTTCTTTGTTTCTCCACAAAGAGCATTTCAAGTTTAATAAAAACAGAACAGAATGTAGATGACGTGATGTTCTGATGAGGGTATTAAAATCAACTCTTACAAGGCTGTGTTTTTGATGTGAAAATGCATTGGATATAAAGATATCCTCCAAACAAGAAAATGAAGAGAGAACTACACAACATTGTATTATCTCCAAGTATTACGGTCTATGTTGTTTGCTTACAGATATTACTATTTTACATTTAAAAAAAATTCTATGTTAAAACAAAGTGAAGAAGTCAAGCAATCACTTTAGGAAATGCCAAAAGTAAGGTTGCACATGCAATCTTAATTTGGCCTCCTCATATGTATGGATTATGTTAGCCTTTATTTACATGTTTCAGAGTAGCAGCTGTGTTGTTCTTTTTGCGGATACAGACTAGGAGTACTTGTGGCACCTTAGAGACTAACAAATGTATTTGATCATAAGCTTTCTTGGGCTACAGCCCACTTCATCAGATGCATGCAGTGGAAAATAAAGTAGGAAGATATATACACACACACACACCATGAAACAGTGGGTGTCTTTTCACCACTCTGCTTTTATCCAACTCCTCCCCATCCTACTCTGCTCTTCCCAACTCCTATCACTCTGTGCTCCCCCTCACTACTTTCCAGCAACTGTCCCTTCCCTCTGCTTCTCCCCATCTGTTAACTCCTGCAAGCCATAGCCAATTCTTCATCCTTCTCCCCGCTCCCTGGGCACCAGCAGGGAGGCACTGAGAGCGCAGGAAAGACAGTTTACTTGCTTTCAGTTTTGGTGCTCAGTGCCAGAGTGGTCCAGAAGAGCAAATGTGGGAAAATCCTTCAGTCCCTCCAGCCCCATGCTTAGTCACTCTCTGAGGATGGCATAAGGGTGACTAGATTTTATAGGGACAGTCCTGATTTTTGGGGCTTTTTCTTAAATAGGCACCTATTACCCCCATCCTGATTTTTTACACTTGCTATCTGGACACTCTAGATGGCACACATGCACTCTGATCATAAACTCTTGAGAAGGGTTGGAGCATGCTCACTACAGACATAACCTTCAGAGAATTTAGCAGTGAAACTAACAACTCTCTACTGAACATGTGCAAACTGCAATTTTTTTTTTAAAGAAGCCAATAAATTGGTCTTATTAGGGCAGTTTTTCACAGAAACAGTGAAAAGCACATTCCTGATACCATGGAGACCCCTCCTAACAAGGTAGTCCCTGCTCCAAAGTATAGATGCTAGAACATCTAAAAAGACACTCTTAAAACTAATTTGTTAATATGGCAAAAATGTATTTTTCTAGTCTCATTCTTGGAAATAGTTCAATCATTTCTGCTGAAACTTTCCAAAACAATTCAGCCTGAAGTAATTGCCCGGCATAGAAAATTTCAGCCTGAAGGGTTTAAGTTTGGGAAATTTTAAGAAACTGAGAACAGGGTCCTGTAACAAGAATCTTAGCTATAGGTGGCACTATCAACTCCATATAGAAGTACACAGCAGTTTCTTTTGCTACTACAGTTATTTTTCCAGAGACCTCTTAGAACAGATTTTCACCACAGCTGCCAACTTTCATGTGATAAATAAGCACCTCGACTTCCACAATAAGTACAAAATCATTCTAATTCCATTTCAAAACAAGACCAAAACAAGTCAATCCCTAAGAACCACAACACTCTATGTGACTAGATCCTCCTGGTGTATAGTTTGGGACTGTGGTGGGCCCACTGTGCATCCCTGGCTCTCTTCCTCACTCCCACCCCCTCACTGGCCCCTGCTTGCCTCTCTCTGCCGGAAGCTGATTAAAAAAAAAAAAAAAAAAAAAGCCACAGGCTACAAGCCAAAAACTAGCCAACAAGCAACTCACAAGCCAATTAAGCCAAAAACAAGCCCAATTTCTGCATTTTTTTCCACGGGTTTGGCATGTCTGATGTCCACAGTTATTTACCTAACCATTATTGTTTTCTGCATAATCAGCAGACTGCATTGCATTTTCTTGAGGCTGCTTGAAACTGATGCATGTCGTCATGCACCTTGATCTCTCTTTTACAGAGCTGTAGAATTAATAAATATATAGGTCTGTAAAGAAACCAAGTTCCACCAAGTGGGTGTATTTATGATAGGTTTTTTTCTTTTAGTCCATGTTCCTTTCTGTGACCATTACTCTTACACAATAAAAAAAGGGAGGAGGTGCCTTCCTTTAACTTTCTTAAATGTAGCACCATATGACTGTCAATGTCAGATTTATCCGAGAATTCCTTTGAGTTAAAATATTGGGGGGAAATAGAGCATTTCATCTCTGCTTCATTCCTCACCTACATCCAAAATGTTTGTGTGAGTGACAAAGTGCTAGTACTTCTGATTTCCTCCCACTTTCTCAAAAAAAAATAAAAATAAAATTATATATATATATTCCTGGGAGGTGAAGGGCAGTAATGCCACTGTATGCACCAAGAAGCCAACTGCTGGGGTACGTCCAGACTACCCGCCGTATCGGCGGGTTAAAATCGATTGCTCGGGGATCGATATATCGCGTCTAATCTAGACGCGATATATCGATCCCCGAGCGAGCTTATATCGATTCCGGAACTCCATCAACCCCAACGGAGTTCCGGAATCGACACGGAGAGCTGCGAACATCGATCCCGCGCCGTCTGGACGGGTGAGTAATCCGATCTTAGATATTCGACTTCAGCTACGTTATTCACGTAGCTGAAGTTGCGTATCTAAGATCGATTTCCCCCCCCCTAGTGTGGACCAGCCCCTGGTTTCCAGCACAATTCTGTTCAAAGGTATTATTACTGACAGAGAGAAGACAGACACATTCCCCAAAGGGAATGAAATGGCTGCATAATAGCAGGAGATGTTACTACTGCTGCATCTGCTTTTTCAAGTACCACATCTTTAAGTATTTTTGTAACAAAGACTAAAATGTGCGGTGCTCTGTTTATTAATAGTCACCTCTATTCACCATTAAAACTTCAGCATTACACAATCAAGTCACTACTGTATCACTACAGAAATACTTATCAAAGATGTGGTATCTACAAAGCAACATTCACTTAAATGAAGAGTTGTTGAAAGGGGCTCTTCAGATTACAGTGATTCCCTCTTTCTTCTTGCTTTCCTGTTCATGGAGCTTGAGACAATCATTTTTGCAGTAGTTGAATGAAATGCATTAAACACAGGTTCTTCAGAGCTCCAGTCCCCCAGTTACAGAGCAAGTAGTGCAGAACAGCAGCAGAGATGTGCAAAACTCTAACAGTACCTTCAGGAATTCTCTCCCTCATTAATAATGACTAAGAAGTTGTAGAAATACATTGCTCCTTCAATATATTCTCCTTTTGGTACTGCAACATGTCCCTAAATGAACCCCAGTTAACTTAAAGCATTCAGTTCAGGTTTTTTGAAATACAATAAACTGATGTGTTTGCAAGCACTTAAGCACATCAAGTATCCTTACATGGAAACTGTATCTAAAAATTAGAAGAGAATGGGATTTTGTTAGTTAATTTTTATTGCAGCCATGGCTTTTCCTATAGGCTTTAGGGCAGCAATGAAAATGGATTAAGCTTTCTAGTTTACCAACCAGATCAACAGAAAAAATTCAGTTTTCAGTTTTTAAAATGTTAAAAATAAATCACAGTTCAAAACACTTCTATTAATAAAAACTCCCTTAAAAACAGACTATTAAGATTTTCAGAGAAAAATTCAACCAAATTACAGCTGTCACTCTAATCGACAAATCTACATTTTTTGAATAGTGTTTTTAATTTTTTTTAAACCACAAAGTTAAAATAAACATCTTTTAATTTTGTCGGTCTTGCAAAAGAAAGTGCCAGGTTTTTGGAACTATATATGCAAAAATATGTGAATAAACTGCTATTGCATGGGCAATCTGGGTAAATGCACATGCCACCCACCAGTCAGAGCAGTTTAAATGGTCCTTTACATGTGAGTCCTGTGATTTTAAATGCATCAAAGAAAAGTGCGTGCGCATATTTTTGTATGCACACAATTCATTGACATGGAATGGTACGTGCTGCCTGCCTGGCTCTGCAGCAGTAGACATTATTTCCAAAAAAAAAAAATCAGAGAAGCTCAATCACCAACAAAAATATTACGATATGACAAGAATCTTAGTAATCAAAGTTGCTGTCATTCGTATTAAAATTAAAACAATGATACTCTGATGAACTCCATTCAAAATACAGGGAGAAAAGAAAAGCGTTTTCTCAACAAAAAGGATAAAATCATTAGGGGAAAGTTTCTAAAATATTACAAAAGCATTAGAAACAAAAGCTGGTAAAAACAACCATTTAAATGGTATGATATTATAAGAAGATGCATCTGCTCTCCACTCACCATGACTCTGTAGCTAAAAGACTGCGGTGGTTCAAAGAAGCCTGAGAACTTACCTGCAACAGAGTGCGTTGTGAAGCATGGAAGAAAAAGGCAATACCACAATGCAAGAAGATAAAATAGATCATGGAAAATATACTTGCAAGCTAGAAAAGAGCATGCCAATATAACCTGAGATTTGTTTGTCACTACTTAAAGGTAATGATAGGAAATGCAAGCTTTCAGTGTTAATTCAGCCATCAGCTTTAAACCAAGAAACAAACATGGGGAACACAAATTGTTTTAACCAAACTTGCAGCAGAGAGGAATAGACAGTACAATCTTTGCTAGCCTTGCTGTTTCTTATAGGATTCATGTAGCAAGGGAAGTTGAATTTATATTTAACTTTTCTAAGCACAATTTAAATTGCTTAATATTTTGGTTAAGAGTAAAGACAGTTCTTCAAGATGTGTTGCTCATGTCCATTCAACTTAGGTGTTTGTGCTCGCCACATGCACTGGTGTCGGAAGTTTTTCCCTCAGCAGTATCTGTAGGTGACCAGCTCTGGTGCCTCCTGGAGTGGTGCGCATATGCTGCGGCATATAGGGCACTGCCGGCCACCACCACCTTCAGTTCCTTCTAGCCGGAAACTCCGTTCGTGGGGAAGGAGGGCACATTCTGGAACTATCATGAGCAACACATCTCGAAGAACGCCAGTTACGGAAAAAGGTAACTGTCTTTTTTTCTTCGAGTGATTGCTCATGTCCATTCAGCTTAGGTGACTCCCAGCAGTACCCAGGGAGGCAGGTAAGGAGTTCAGGGACATGTAGATTGCAATACAGCTCTGCCAAACCCAGCATCGTCCCTGGCCTGCTGCATGATGGCACAGTGAGCCACGAATGTGTGTACCAAGGACTATGTTGCGGCTCGACAGATGTCCTGGATCAGGAGGTGTGCCAGGAAGGCCGCTGAGAATGCCTGCGCTGTAGTCGAGTGGGCTCTCACAACTGGCGGCGGTAGGACTCCTGCTAACTTGTAGCAGGTCCAAATGCAAGAGGTGATTCAGTTAGAAATCTTTTGCATGAACACTGGGAGGCCCTTCATCCTAACAGCTGTAGAGAGGAAAAGTTAAGTCGATTTACGGAAAGGCTTTGTACAATCTAGGTAGAAAGCCAGAGCCCTTCCTATGTTCAAAGCGTGAAGGCGACTCTCTTCACTAGTCTCATGGGGCTTAAGGTAGAAGACCAGAAGAAAGATGTCCTGGCTCATGTGGAGGAGAGTAGACACCACTTTGGGAAGGAAGGCCGGGTGGGGCCGGAACTGGACCCTGTCCTTACAGAAGACCATGTACGCTAGTTCTGAGGTCAGGGCTCGCAACTTGGAGACTCGCCTCGCCGACATTACCACCACCGGGAAAGCTGCCTTCTGTAATAGGTGAGAGAGAGAGAGCATGAGGCCAAAGACTCAAAGGGTGGGCCCATGAGCCTGGACAGAACCAAGCTGAGATCTCACTGTGGGACTAGGGACTGGACTTGAGGAACGAACCTCTTGAGGCCTCTAAGGAACCTGACCGTCATGTCGGGGAGAACACAGTCTGCCCCTGGATTGGCGGATGAAAGGGCGAAATGGCTGCCAGGTGCATCCTGACAGAGCAGTGCACCAAGCCCTGGTTCCTTAAATGAAGTCCAAGATCGACTGCACTGAAGAATGCGAAAGGGAGATGCATTGCTCAGCCTCCCAGCAGGAGAACCTCACCCACTATGCCAGATATATCTGCCTAGTCCAGGGCTTTCTACTCTTGAGGACCTTCTTGACCCTGTCCGAACAGGCCCGTTCATCGGGGTTCAGCCATGCAACATCCACGCCAAGAGGTGGAGGGACGTGAGGTTAAGGTGCAAAAGTCGGCCATGATCCTGTCACAGCAGGTCCGGTCATTTCGACATTGCCCATGGAGGGATCATTGACAACCTTGACAGTGTCCAAAACCAGTGCTGGTGAGGCCACGGCGGGGCAATCATGACAAGCTGTGCCTTGTCCCTCTTGATTTTCACTACGACCTTGCTGATGAGCGGAATCAGAGGAAACGCATATGTCATAAACATACAGCTAAGGGTAGCATAAAATCCCTCTTTACCCTGTAAGGGGTTAAGACGCTCAGGTAACCTATCTGACACCTGACCAAAAGGACCAATGAGGGGACAAGATACTTTCAGATCGGAGGCGGGGGGAACAGGCTTTGTCTCTCTGTTCTGTGGGCTTTTGCCGGACACAGATCAAGGAAGCAAGCAATCCAGCTCCTATAAAGTTAGTAAATATTTAGCAAGGAAATGTGTTAGTTTACTTTTATTTTGGCTTGTGTTTTCCTTTGTGTAAGAGGGAGGTTTATGCCTGTTTTTGTAACTTTAAGGTTTTGCCTAAAGGGGAGATCCTCTGTGTTCTTGAGCCTTTTGTTATTCTGTAAAGTACTTACCATCCCGATTTTACGCAGGTAATTCTTTTGCCTTTTCTTTAATTAAAATTCTTCTTTTAAGAACCTGATTGATTCTTCATTGGTTTAAGATCCAAGGGTTTAGGTCTGTGTTCACCTGTACCAATTGGTGAGGATATTATTCTCAAGCCTTCCCAGGAAAAGGGATGTAGGGGATTGGAGGATTATTTCAAGCCTGCCCAGGAAAAGGAGTGTTGGGGCTTAGGGAGATATTTGGGGAAGGTAGAGCTCCAAGTGATCCTCCCTAAATGTTTGTTTAAATCACTTGGTGGTGGCAGCGTTACTTAATCCAAGGTATAAGAGAGAAATTGTGCCTTGGGGAGTTTTTAACCTAAACTGGTAAAAATAAGCTTAGGGGGTCTTTCATTCTGGTTCCCACATCTGTACCCTAGAGTTCAGAGTGGAGAAGGAACCCTGACAGCATACATCAGGCTCCCTGACCACGGCAGGAGGAAGGCATCAGAGAGGAAGCCCTTGCCCAGACCCCATCTGAAGCAAAACCTGTGGCACTTTCCGTTCTGCCTGGTAGTGAACAAATCCACCCGGGGAGTTCCCCACCTCTGGAAAATCATGCTGGCTACCTTCGGGTGAAGCACTCACTCATGGTGAGAGAAGTCCCTGCTTAGGCGATCTGCTTGCGTGTTCCTGGCCCCTGGAAGGTGACAAGCCTCTAGATGGATTCCGTGGTCGATGCAGAAGTCCCAGAGATGGAGTGCCTCTTGGCAAAGGGCCGAGGATTGCGCTTCCCTTTGCCTGCTGATGTAGAACATCAAGGCCATGTTGTCTGCGAGGACTTTGACCACTCTGTCCGACAGGTGAGGCCAGAAGACTGTGCGTGCTCTATGCACCACCCATAGCTCTTTGATGTTTATATGTAGGTGCACCTCGCATGTGAGGTCTGAGGCGTCCGAAACCAACTCGACTGAGTGAGGAGTGCTGACGATGGGAACGCCTTCCAGGACTTTCCCGGGGCCAGTTCGCCATTGCAGTGAGGTAAGTACCGTCGCAGGGATGCTGAAAACCTTCTCCAGATGGTCCCTGGACTGGGAGTAGACTGTTGCTGGCCATTGCGTAAGGGATCACATCCAGAGCCTGGTGTGGTGCACCACATATGCACACGTCGCCATGTGACCTAGTATGAGGAGGCAAACCCTGGCCGTGGTCAGGGAAAACACAGATTTCCACGATGAGGTCTGGTACCCTGAATCTTTCCAGCGACAGGAATGCCCTGGCACAGGTCGAGTCGAGCACTGCTCCGATGAACCCTATCCTCTGTACCGGAACTAACATGAATATTTTGTCGTTCATCAACAGGCCGAGATGACTACACTTGGCTAGCAGCACCGCAATGTCTCCTTGGTCCTAGAGTTGCCCTTGACGAGCCAGTTGTCAAGGTACAGGTAGATCTGGATACCCCGATGTCTGAGGTAAGCCGCCACCACCGACATGCACTTGGTAAATACTCATGGTGCTACCGCTAGGCCAAACGGGAGGACTGCAACCTGATAGTGGTTGGGACCTACCGTGAACCGGAGGACGCATCTGTGTCCCTCAAAGATAGCGATGTGGAAGTATGCATCTTTCAGATCGAGGGCAGCATACCAGTCTCCTGGATCCAGGGAGGGGATGATGGAAGCCATGGAGACCATGAGGAACTTCAGTTTCGCTAAGTTGAGGTTCAAGCCCCGCAGACAGCCATTGGCTTTGGGGATTAAAAAGTATCAGGAATAGAACCCCATGTTCCTGTACTCCACAGGAACTACCTCCACCACACCCAGCTGCAGTAGACCCTCCACCTCCTGCACAAGAAGATTTTCATGAGACGGGTCCCTGAAGAGGGATGGGGAGGGGTGGGTGGGAAGGGGGGGTAGAAAGTAACTGAAGGGTATAACCCTGGGCCACCGTATTGAGGACCCATCGGTCCAATGTTATAGATGCCATGCAGGGAGGAAGGAAAAAAGGTGATTAGCAAACAGAAGGGAGGAAGGATCTGGGGAAAGTCTGGTAGGTCACCCAAGGGTGTACCCTCAAAACAGGTGCATGCCCATCAGCTTACTGCAGATTGAGCCCGTCTGAGATGTAGACTGGGGTTGGTTGCCAGGGTGCTTCTTGTAGCCCCTGAATCTTTTGTGGGTAGGCTCCTGGTGAGGGTGGTTCCCCTGACTTTGAGGCTGCTGTGGCTTAAACTGTTTGCGGGCAGGGCCAGGGACGTAGAGGACCAGTGTTTTCAGGGTCGTATGGGAATCTTTAAGGCCATGGAGCATAATGTCCATCTGTTCTACGAACAGGGTGTGCCCGTCAAAAGGGAGGTATTGCATTGACTGCTGAGTCTCCGCGGAAAGGCCAGAGAGGAGCAGCCACAAAGCCCTGCACAAGTCCAGTCTCCTGGAATCTTTATTCTTAGGGGTAGCCCCCAGCTGACCCTGTCTCTCCCTGTGGTTGACTGCCTCTACCACTAGGAAATAGGGAGCAGGGTGGGTATAAAAGGTACTCATGGCCCTTGGATGGCACTAACTACTTGTGCCATACCCTCTTGGAGATCAGAGGCAAGGAGAAGGTGGTTTGCCAGAGGGCATTTGTAATTTTAGTGACCCTCTCATGTAGGGACAAGGCTACCCTGGCCGAGGCCATGGGGAAGAGAACATTAAACAGGGAGTCTGCAGGTTTCTTTAACTCCTCCACCTGGAGGCCCAGGTTGGCGGCAACTCTCTTTAGCAACTCCTTATGTGCCTTAGCATCATCCTGAAGCACCAGTGGAGGGGGCATTACTATCGTCTGGCAACGATGAGGAGGAAGCCGGTACCAAGTGGCCCTCCACAACCATAGGTGGTCCAGCGGCTTACTCGCCCACTTCTTCCTGTGCCTGCAGTGTGCCTGCACCCGAGGCCTCTTGGGCTGTAGGTGGGTGGGAGAGGGCTGTAACCAGTCTCTCTGAAGCTCCAGATACCGAGCGGGCGGCCTGAGTGAACCCCCATGGGTTCCATGGGTACTGCTATGCTGACCACAGAGTCTGAGGCCACGGGTCTGGCTGCAGTGCTGCCCACATATTCTGCATCGTAGGTGTCAGAGCCTTGCTCCCACGCCTAGGAAATCTTGTGCCAGAGCCCGAGTGATCGCTCCCCTGCGACTAAGACGGGGCTGATTGGTGGCTCTGTCGGGATCGGTACCAATCGCCCGTCCCAAAGTTGGATGTGGCTGACCTTGAGGAGTGTCTGGATAGGGGCCTTGGTGACCGGCAGTGCTCGGCGGATCCACGATGGCCCCTGGCTGGCGATCTATGCCTCACACTTAAAGAGGAGTACCGGGATGTGGAGCGGGATCGGGAACTAGATGCAGCTGCACGTGGTGACACCGCTCTGAGGGATCAGCGACAGTCTGGGGAATGGTACCATTGGTCCCTCAACCTGTCCCTGGAGCAGTACTGGTGCCACAGAAATTCTGGGTGCTGACTCAAACTCCTGCAGGGAGGCACATGCCTTCAGGTGCATGCACTCGGTTAACGGCAAGCCACGCCTCAAGTCTCTCTACCCTTGTCTTAAGTCCGGAGACCGGATGGGGCTAAGAAGCTTCTGCTTACCACAGCCAGAAGCGTGTCAGCTGCAAGAGGGTGACCGCTGGCAGGATGTCCCCTGCAACGGGGAGTGCTGCCAGAAAGGTGAAGACTGTGATGGTCCCAAAGCGAGTTTACCCCAGGACCCGCAGGGACAGGAGGGGGTGGCACCGGGAGGGACATAACGTCTTGCACTCCTTGGAGGGCCTCCAGTGTGGACGGCACCCAGAGGAGACGAGGACCTCCACCGCTGCAGGCTGGGCTACACTACTCAACCTAGGCTGGGGCCCAGGATCCCGAAGGGGGTGAAAAGGCTCCCGAGACAGAGCCTTGGTCCACCCCAGACTTGTCCTTTCCCTTGCGGGAAGCTAGAGATGTTCCTCACCCCATCATCCTGGGCTTCTTGGCTGGAGCCATGGAAGGCAGCCGGTGCAGGCTCATAGGCAGTACTGGCGGGGCACTGGGCACCGAAGTCATGGTGCTTGGCGCAGAATCGAAGTGCTTCTCCGGCATCGGGGTAAGGGCAGACTCCATCAGGGGCACCTTCAAGCGAATGTCACGCTCCTTCTTTGTCCTGGGCTTGAAGGACTTGCAGATTTTGCTCTTATCACTAATGTGACCTTCTCCTAAGCACTGTAAACAACTATTATATGGATCGCTAATGGGCATGGGCCTTTTACAGCAATTGCAGGGTTTAAATCCTGGGGACCGGGGCATGCCCCATTCTGAGGCGAAGTCCCTTTAGGGACCTACTAAGTCTCTAACTTAAATAGGTTGAGCTAAACTAGAGGGAAACTATATACAGTAATATTTGCAAGACGCAAAAGAGTTTGAACGAAAAGCAACAACTCTAGCTGAAGCAGCACCAGTTCCATGCAGCGGCAGCGGCAGCAAGAAGGAACTGAGGGTGGAGGGGACTGGTGGCGCCCTACATGTTGCGGCACACGCGCACCACGCCAGGGGACGCCAGACCTGATCCCCTACAGATACTGCTGAGGGAAAAACTTCTGGCACCAGCGCATGTGGCGAGCACACACACCTAAGTTGAATGGACATGACCAATCACTTGAAGAAGACTATCTTCTTCTTAATTACCACATCAAAACATTCATTTCATTCATTTACAAAAATGAAATGATAGTTACAGTAGCTACCAAGAGTATCCCAAGATATAACTGAAATCAGATGTTTAACCATTGTAGATTAAATTAATCTTTATTTGCCTCTCACTGGGACAATGAATAGGGATCATCTCTTAATATGAAGTTGGCATCTTTTATACAACCCTCTTCCTGACTTTTCAGACGAGAGAGAGTACTGAAGGATCTGTGCCCTTCCTGTCTCCTTCTTGAGGGTGTCTATGTTAGCACACAAGTTTCAGAGAGGAAATATTACATCAATTACCAGTACCAATTTATGAGTTATTTCTATTACCTGCAGCAAGAGCAACAGCTACAGCCTGTTGATTTGCAGAACACAGAATCTGGATACCCAATGGGAGACGTGGGCAGGTGTGTTTCACTGCAGCACTAATGACTGACATTGCTGCAGTTATTTCTGGCCCAACATAAACCGTGTAAGGAAGGTCGTGCATATTTTCCACTATCAAGCCATCCTGTGGAGATTATTATAGAGAAATCTGATTAAACTGAGAAGAGCCATTTCAAAAAAATCATAGCTATTTTGATATTAGACAAAGACTTGTATTAAAAAGAAACACTATATTTAAAGATTTTTCTTCAAAGAAGGGATTATCTACAGTAAATTGTTGATGCAAATACCCACTTGCAAAAATGCTTTAATCAACATCATGATATCTGTAATCACAAAATGAAATAAATGTGATTTCAATTACACATTTTGTCAACTAGATTTCCTTTGAATCTGTACTACAATGTGAACTATAGAGGAGCAGGTTAAATCATAAATCTAATTTAAAATACATACTGCAGAGTCAAACCTCAATTATTCAGATGGAATAGGGTATACTGAGTAAGTTTGGACAACTGCATTTTTATATAATCAAGGAAATTTTCAAATTAATTAATATCAAGAGATTAAACTTATTTTGGATAAACAAAGGTTTCTTTGTTTCTTTTTTTTTTTAAACTGTATCAATGAAAATGTTTTCAAATGACTAAAATTTGAGGGAGAAGAGGAGGAATTAAATCTCTATCTATAGTCTTTTTAAGGTGCCTATAACTTTGGTATTAAGCTTCAACACTGCTCATATTTTAGACTCAAGATTGCTTAACAGAAGATGTTGCCAATTATTGTCTACTATATATGTCTCATTTGGTAGAAACACATATTTGGTAAACAATGGAGTGGCTATAAACTATTCTGCTGATTCAACCTGTGTGATTTATTTAACCTCTTTGTATATTATATGGGACATGGGTTGTTTTTTTTAATCATCAGTATGGTATACATTAGAAAACTGTCAGTAGCTGAAAATCATATATAATTATGTCCAGGACTAATAAGTTTAAACATGTATCCTTGAAAGATCAATTCAAATCTAATGTTTTGCCTTCACATACAGATTCTTAAAAGAATTTGGAACTCCCTAACCTATCTTCACTTAAATCTAAAAGTACAGAAGGGAAAAATTTGAAAAAAAATACATAACTCCTATTTTCTTTACAACTCCATAATTGGGGAAAGTGAGATTGTTCTAAGAGGACTTAGCCTATCAAGGGTGTCCTAACTGAACTATATGTGTTTGGAAGGCACCAGAGACAGCATTTCAACAAAGAAAATTTTACCATAGGGACAATAACAGGTGAAATAACAATCTATGATGGTGCGGCTAATGGTAACTTAAGAATGTAGAACCAGGAAGAAAGACAAATATTTTTAAGGAAACATTACATTTGTACTTTTTTTCATTTTAACGGTATTTTTTAATGCAGAAGCTATTTCTGCAACAAAAGGTACAATATCATAAATGTGCAGCCAGCATGTGATGACCGAGTTGAAGACTAAATATCTGACATTACAGACAGACACCTAAAATGAAGGAATGGGAAAACAAATTTGAGCATTTAAACAGTCTCTTGAAAGTGTGATAAAACCAAATACATGAACCATACAAAAATAAATTTGATAGAAAATAACATAATAGGATACTGCTGATGTCCCCAAGTGACTGACAGTTAAATACCTAAATAAATAGAAGACATCTCCTTAAAGGCAACAGGTCACAGTTTTATTAGTTGGCTAACAAATGGTTATTCAGCAATGGACCTAGTCCTAGAACTTAAACCAATTAATGGAGCCATTCACCATTTGATGTTTCTTCACCGGGAGGACTCAGCTTTGCAAGTCAAGGATCCCCCAACCATGAGAAACAGTACAGGTATTGTGAAGAAACCTCAAATCTGTTCTTAATCATGTCCAATTCAACTGCACAATTTAACAGCTTTAACACCTTCACTTCTCATCCTGTGCTCATACTTTGGGATAAAGGTGACTGACTAACCATCAATCACTATATAGGGTTCTCAGAATTACACAATTAAAAACATTTCATAAAAATCTCTGAGATGCAGCAATTAATTGTCCCAGAAATTCCAACTTGATCAAATGTTCTCTAGTCTACTCATTCAAGAAGGTCTGCTGAACCCAGCTGACGTCAAAGGAAAGGTAAATCCCTCACCCTTCTCTCTCACACACCCATGTTAATCTACTTTAAAAGACAGAATTTCTTTCTGGTCCCAAAGTTCCTGATTTGTAGAGCTCTGCAATTCCATTTTGCAGAGGATTTAAGATATTTCAAAATTTGGTTTTATTAAATTTCACAACTCTCTTCAAAACAGACTGGAGTCCCAACTCTGGGCAGTCCTCTCAGTGGGTTGCCCCACAGCTGCAGACCCTGAAAGCTCTGGGACCCTGGCTGAGCAGGAACCTTGTAAGTTGGGACTTGAAAACCCTAAGACCACCTATTCCATGGTACTCTGCCAGGCAAGCTATGGAAGGACCAAGGAGCCTGGGAGTTTAGGAGCTGGGGATCCCAACGCTTGTAGGCTCTCGGCTGCTGAAAAAACTAGGAGCCTGGGCTGCTGAAGAACCGGGTGGATGAGCTGGTAGGAAGCCAGAAATATTTCCAAAAATTGCAAATTTGTCAAAGTCTCTGCAAAAAGTTTGCCAATTTGTCAAAATTGAAATTCTCTGACTGAAAAAGTTTCCATTAAAGAACTTCTGATCAGCTCTATCAGTCAGTTTACTTTTTTTTATTTAAACGTCTGGCCACGACAGAAAGGGTGTTGTGCATGAAACAAAAACTTCTTGTATTGAAATGCTACTGGCATGGTCTCTCTTTGCTTAGCATGATGTATATGCTGCTGAATTCTTTGATGGCTGCTCAGTCCAATGCACAAGTGACAGTCCCATCCTCAGGTAGGGCACACTAGCAATGCTCTGAATCAGAGCAGCAGATTATTTCCTCCTCTAACATCACAAAGCTCAATCCAGTCCGCCTCACAATGCCTCACTCCATCTACAAGCTGACTCCGACAACCAGAACAGCATTTCCCAATCATCCAGAGAGATTCCAAAGGATACTAAATAATCCTTGTAAGCACCCTGAAATCTATGCAGCAGTCTGCCTCTCTTTTTAGACCCATTGCAATCTTCAGAGTACAGCACACACTTTGGGATCCTGTTATCCCGCATTTGGTTGACATATCCAAACTACCTTAGTCTTTTTTTACTAATCAACATTGCTATGAATGACATACCAGCACAATTTAACACTTCCACATTTATCAGCCTATCTTGTGATTTTATTCGAAGAATTTTACACAAGCATTTGATATTAAAGCTGTTTAGTCTTTTGATACATTTGATGCAAGCTGTCCATGTTTCTGAGCCATATAGAAGAGTGGATAAAGCACATCTCATAAATACAGGTTTTCACTTTAGTTGACAATTTATTATTGTACCAGGCTCTGTCTTGCAAAAGACCAAAGTTCCTGGCTGCTTTGCCAATTTTTCTAGTCAGCTCAGCATCAAGATCTACAATGCTGGTAACAGTAGAGTCAACATAGCAAAATTGGGCAACAACATCCAGATGAGTACCATTTAAGGTGATATCTGGAATTGGTTCTGAAGAGCCTTGGTGCATGATAGGTCTTCTTCAAGCTTATTGCTAGCCCAAAGATTTTACATGAATCAGAGAACTTAGTAATAAGATGTAGGGTATCAACACTGTGAGCCACAAGGGCTGCATCATCTGCAAACATGAAATACAGCCTTGCACTACACTCTGATCCATCACCAAGCAGATAACAGCCACCATGAGGAACCAGAAGGTGGCCAACAGATAGAATATAGAAGGATTCCTTGCTTCCACTGGCAGCATCATATCTCCCTCCAAAACGGTGAGGAAGTCAGTCACCTTGGCAAGCAGTTTCCAAACTTTCCAATCTCACAGAAGGCCTTTTCCTGGATCACAGGCAATGAGGTGGCTGCCCGCTGCGAGATTCAAGTCACCTGCCAGGACCTTGGGCACAACAAAAATGATCACCATGGAGGGAGAAATTATGCTATTAGATTTTTATTTGCTTGAGCAGCCGGAGGGCAAAAGTCCACACAGTTTTAAGAATAACTAATACAGAACACCCTAAAACTGAAAGGGAAAAACCAACCCCTAATTATGTGGAGAGTTTATACCAGGGGTTGGCAACCTTTCAGAAGTAGTGTGCCGAGTCTTCAGCTATTCACTCTGATTTAAGGTTTCGCGTGCCAGTAATACATTTTAATGTTTTTAAAAGGTCTCTTTCTATAAATCTATAATATATAACTAAACTATTGCTGTATGTTTAAGAAGCTTCATTTAAAATTAAATTAAAATGCAGAGCCCCTCCGGACCAGTGGCCAGGCCCTGGGCAGTGTGAGTGCCACTGAAAATCAGCTTGCGTGCCGCCTTCGGCACCCGTGCCATAGGTTGCCTACCCCTGGTTTATACTGTTGTACAGGATGTAGAAGCTAGTAGAGCCCTAGAACTGTAAAAATAATGATTTATTGTGTGTATGCATCATTTGAGAGGCGAAAAGGACCCCAGCCAGTGGTTGTTTGTGGGTTTGGTTTTTTTTAATTATATTACAGATTCTTAGAACTCATGAGATGGGAATTCTCTTCTTTACCCCAGAGTTACAGGAAAGTCTCTTCTTCACTGCAGAGTTACAGGAGAAGGGCTAGAACTCCTACCCTCCCAGGGCGAGAAGCCCCCACTCCCATATTCCTATTGTGGTAGGAAGGGTTCCCAAGTCCTGATCACTGCCATGGAGTAAGAAGAGAAACATTAGTTCAATGAGCCCAACATCAGCGTCTCCTCTCCCTTTCTCAATTCCACCCTGTTAGCCAGTCTCACCAATATACCCGCCACCAACATACAGCCTTGGAAGATGCACTGCTTTGTGTATGCACTGACCAAGCTCAATCCACCCCAAAAGATCATTCTCATGAACCATAAAACAAATAGGAAGAACAGTGTCTACGTCTGTTCCTATGAAGAGAGCAGACATGAGGGACTGGACTGTGTAACAGGTGGCATTTCACAGCAGCTTCTAAGAAGAGAGGAAGCAGACTATGTGCTGACTCACAGTTTGAGAGGGAAGTCATAGAGCGCTATCTCTAGGCCTCAAATTAATGCTGTCCACACTGTGCTTCATGATGGGAAAAAAACAAAACAAAAACACTCAATAGCTCAAGTGGTAATTTTTGATTGTGTGGTTTGTACGGGAGCGGCGCCAGGGTTTTTGGCACCCTACGCGAGGGTCCTTCTGCGCTCCCGGTCGTTGGTGGCAATTCTGCGGCGGGGGGTTCCTTCCGCAGCTCCCGGTATTCGGGGCACTTTGGCGGCGGGTCCCGGAGCGAGTGAAGGACCCGCCGCAGAATTGCTGCCGAAGACCAGGAGCGCGGAAGGATCCTCCGCCGCCGAATTGCCACCAAGGGTGGCAAAATGCCACCCCCCCAAATCCTAGTGCCCTAGGCGACCGCCTAGGTCGCCTAAATGGAAGCACCGGCCCTGGGTTTGTAGACATACAGCACATTAGGTGATCCAGAGAATACAAATATTTTATATTGATAACAGTTCAGATAGAAAATTCTCACTAAAATTATTTATGAAAACTTCTGAAATTCTTCTATGAGCATTAAAAAAACACAGTATGTCATTTATTCATTAAAATCCAAAAATGAAAGCCTCTCCTATTACCGTTCTGAAGATCCCGTGTATACTATTTATGGAGGCATTACCAAAATCAGTAGGACTTTGCATTTTATTATTGCAACAGCTCCTGCCACAAGATATTAAAGCACAACAGCTCCAATCAAAAGCGTACATGCCGTTATGCACAAAAATTGACCTTTCCCATTAACCCACCTATAGCCAGACACTTCAGTAGATCTGTTCCTCTGCCAGAGTGCCCCTAAGCCCTGGGCAATGCCATAGGCTCTGGGTATTACTTTAATAACATGTTATTCTCTGGGTACCATCAGATAGAACTGTGTTCTTTTGCACATCATGTTGTTTCATTAAAAAAAGAGAACATATGTTCTGCAATATAGTGAGCTGAATTACAGATATATTAACTCAAAGCTTTCTTTCTTATTTTTGTGTCAAAATTATAACACTTACAGATTTTTGTGTTTTTACTGAATTCATGTGTATATAAAACAGATTTCATTATCATCAGACAGCTAATTAAAATGGTGGAGAGAAAACAGTTATGCTGTATTAAAGTTCTTGGAACTTAAGCTTATAGAGCAGAAATCTATGGCAACAGTTACTGTATTACATATTTCAAAACAGAATGTATTTGGATAGGAACAGATAAAACTCTTCTAATTATTTCTCTAGCATTTCTTTTTAGTTGAATATTAAGATTATTTATGTCTTACTTATTCAGACAATTGCCTCCCTTCTCATATAAAAAATTGCCTGTAATCCCTTTCATTCTGAGTGATGTGTTTGTGTGTCTAAAATGTATTACGTGCAAAATATTGTAACAACAAAAAGCTCTCCTTTTGTTACAATTAGCTATTGGATATTTGTTCTTCTGACTCCAGGGCAAGTCTACCATTTCCCTTAATACTGATATAGTTACACAAACAACAGTCTAGTAGAAAACTAACTTTCACTTAGAAATCATCAGTTTATATCTCCTTTCCAGCACTCGGGTACTTTCTGGACAAATCAATGCCTCTAGCTCTGCCTCAGTCCCTCCACTATAAACAGGATATCACTTGGTGACCGCTGTTGTTGGATAATGTGCCAACCCGTCAATCGATCCTGGAGCCTCTGCCGCTAAAAGTCTAGAGGCGCAGCAGGGCTAAGGCAGGCTCCACGCCATCCCCGGAAGCACCCAGCATGCTGGGGGGTGCAGGAGTCTCCGCGCACTGCTCCTGCAGCTCCCACTGGCAGAAACGGGGAACTGAGGTCAATGGGAGCTGCAGGGGTAGTGCCTGCAGAGAGGGGCAGTGTGTGGAGCCATGTGCCCCCGCCAGGGGCCACAGGGGCATGCTAGCCACTTCTGGGAGCGGCCCCGGGCCTGTGCAGGAGGGAGCCTGCCTTAGCCCTGCTGTGCCGCCAACCGGTAGTCGACCAAGGTAAATGTCACCCGAGCCCACACCTCTCCCGCACCCCCAGCCCTGAACCCCCTCGTGGAGCCAGCATTCCGTACACCCCCCTGCTCCATGCTGAGCCTCCTCCCAGAGCCAACACCCCATACCCCTCCTGCATTCCAACCCCCTTCTCTAGCCCTGAGCCCTCTCCCAGAGCCAGCACCCTGTACCCCTTCCTGCACCCCAACAATCTGACCCAGGCCAGAGCCCCCTCCTCCACCCAAACTTCCTCCCAGAACTTGCACCCCTTACCCCTCCTGCATCCCAATCCCTGCCACAGACTCAGCCCAGACCCCCCTCCCACACTTCAAACCCCTCGGACCCAGCACAGAGCCCACACCCCAACCTCCTACTCCAGCCAGGTGAAAGTGAGGGTTGGGGAGAGCAAGCGATTGGGGAGGTGGACTGAGTGGAGCGGGACCTTGGGGAAGGGGTGGGGCAGATCTTGGGTTGCACTTAAATTCAAAAAGTGATCATGTGTAAAAAGGTTGGAGATCACTGTCCTACAAGATCTATTTTCTTATTGTAGGAATAATCTACCCTAAACACAAGACCGGCTTTCCTTCAAAAGCTCTGCTTGAACAAAAAGATTTCTTCTTTATCTAAAGTAAGGGGTCTTTTGTGTACTACTCTGTTACTAAATCAAGGTACATCAGATAATAATTATGCAAGATTCCACCACACTGTAGTGTAGATGGGACTTAAGAAACTGGCCACTGCAAGGATTATTCCTGGGGAAATAAAAAATTCTGTGCACAATATTTTAAAATTCTGCATATTTTATTTGTCAAAATAACACAATATAATCATGCCAGTTTCAATTATTTTGACAATTTATTTCAAAATACCTGTCAGCAAGTGTATCTGTAACAATACAGACAACAAAAAATATTCAGAGATGTTTTTTGACAAACAGGTTTCTTACTAGGCATATTAATATAGACTTTGAGTAATAATTCATTTAAATTACAATACAGAAATGTATTCCCCACACCTCTCAGAAGCAGTGCAAAGACTTGGGGGTGTCAGCGGTAACGTCCCTGCACCCCCACTCAGCCAGCCTGCTGCCCCCATCCTCATGTGCCCCTGAACCTCCACTCCCGTTCAGACCCTGTGATCCCCACTAGCCCTTCTGAACCCCAGTTTAGGTGACCCCCTAGCAGCACCATGTGCCTCAGTCTGTTCCCCTCCCCCATGTCCTGTGCCTCCTCACCTGGCCCTGTGGGCAGGGCACTGTGAGAAAGGCGGCCATTGCTGTCTCCCTCTCCATGGCTGGCTGCTCAGCCTAGAGCCATCTGCCTTTTCTTTTGGTGCCATAGCAGTCTCTGGTGGGCAAAAGGAGTAATTGCAGCACTTCCCTGGCAAAATCTATTTTCTACCAGGTAGAAAAGGGAATCTGCGAGGGACATGAATTCTCTGTCTGCAGGGGCTCAGAATTCCCTCAGGAGTAAAGGATACTTACAAAGACTTTTCTCCATGCTAAAGTGCAGGATCCACTAAGACTCTAACCATCATTCCTTACCATATCCATGCAGCAGTTTTTAACTGCAGTTAAAAAACTAATACAAATTAGGCATATAGATGTAAAACTTTCCAAGTACAAAGGGGGTAGGAAGAATCCCAAATTCTTTACAAGGAGTCAGTGAGACAAGACAACTTGTTTGGGAAACTATATGGGTAAAAATTGACAACAGAGTCCATGTTTCTTTAGCAATGTTCTCATGCTAGCTGAGTATTTTGCTGTATTTTTAAATTGCCTATACTTCATTTTAGTATTTAAATAGTCTCAACTAGGTGATTAAAGTAATTGTTAATGAAAGTAAATGATGTGAAGAAGGAAACTTGAACCTTTGTTGTTTCAATGTAGAAGCTTTCTGTGAGGCTGAGTTAACGTAGGTCCAGTGATTTACACTGTGAACTCTGTATTTTTGCTATAAACACTTTCTTAAAATGAAAGCAGAATACTGGAAAAATTGCAGAGACCTTAAAGTCTTAGAATCTGTCACTTATAAAATCTTGTGTAGGCAACCTGGTTATTTGGCAATACAAGAACATGGTATTTGATATTTTTCAGCACAGATAGCCTCCTATCTGAGCACTCACTTGTCTTCATTATTGTGCTCCAACATTATAAATCCTTCATATTTACTATGTTAAAAAACTGCTAATGGACTGGGCAAGTCACCTTCTAAAGATGCAGGACTTCCTTTAATCAATGATGTGTATACAGAGTGCTTTGAAAATTTAGAACTGTCTGTAGCTTTGTCTACACTAAGCAATTTTAACAATTCTCAGCCTTGAAGTCACGGAAAGCCTTATCTACAATGGGAGTGGTGATAGCCTAGTGAAAAATGCTTGCTAAAAGGTCTATTGTAGATAGAATTCATGAGCAATAGTGGTAAAATCCTGTGTTTCCCCATGGGTGACCAAAGTATGAATCTTAAAATCCAACCTCTGCAGTAGGGCTGATGGGGCTTAGGATTGTTGCTGTGTAAGCACCTCTTCCAAAAGAGGAAGAGTCACTTCAGTGGTAAAGCCTGCCAGCTGATCTTGCCAATTTTCTACTATGGTAATGGGCACATTAGGAATGCCTATGATAGATGGTGCTGCTTCAAGATCAGCTAGCTCAAAAGCAGTTATGTCCAATTCACTTAGCCAGAGAAACGTTACAATATTGTGAAGATTCTTAGCATGGAGGAAATAGTTATATGCAAATGATGTAGGGGATCAAAGGGGGAAGACCTTTTATGAGGACCCATAGCTATTGTTCAGGATTTCTGATTCTAAACCATAGATACTAAATTCTTAATTGGCTTGGGTACACAGGGCACTCCTGCCTACGTAAACAAGTAATTATCAACAGGTAGTTGCCAGACAGCAGTTGGGTACATTTGAGTTTCACTCCCAGTGTCTGAGGCACTAAAGAACATCCATCTTCTAGTGGGAGAGGAGAACCATCAGGACCCTTCAAGAGAAGTGAAGAGGCAGTCTAACCATTCACCTCAAGTCCCCATGGGGGAGAGAGACAATAGATTCCTTGCCCCCCAAGAGGAAGCTGAGTTTGGAGGAGTTGAGCGCTCTCTCAATATCCAGAAACTAGGAATCCTTTGAGGTATCATGAGAACCAGTATACCATTCAAAGTGCTAAAGAAAATGGTTCAAGTGATATAGGGTAGCAGAAGGAAAGCATTATCAGGGTTCTCAGCACAATTTGATAACAGCCTCCTTATTGATATTCACAGTTATTACTGACCCTCATTATCAAAAAAGTAGGTGTGTGGTTTTCATTGTTTTTTCAGAGTTCTCACGTGTTTGGTGTTGCAATCACAATGCAATAAGGTATTTCAACTGTAAAGCCTATCTCAAATGTTCAGCTTGTGAATGCTACATGGAATGTTTGTGCTCCTACTTCTGCTTTGAGTGAATATAAGATTTAATATGCAGAGAAATTACTGCATTAACCTTTCATCTATCTACAGAGCGAGTTTTAAAGCTTGTAAGTGAAGAGCTTAGCAATTTTGATACTGTAAAGTATGGCAGCCCAGTCAGCCCAGGATTTGTTACATTAATTGAAGAAGGGGAATTGAGGATCCAGCAAAGAAAGGCAAAAAGTAAAAAAAAAAATGTTTTAACAAACATATATAATAATACTAGTATACATTTTCTTCATCAGATTTTTTAAAATGTATTTTTGATGCTGTTTCAGTTCTGTCCCTAAAGGCTTCAATATATAACTCCTTACACAAGGGAAACAAAATTTCCCCTGCTAAATGTTAATTTAAGCTCCAGTAGTATAGTCAAATAATGGAATGTGTGACAGTGGCTTTAAGAGAACTACAGATTACCTTTGTACCCAAACCCTCTACCACAATGTTCATCTCTAGCTTCCCTACTCCGGCCATTCTACACAAAGCCCTTCTGCTGGTCTTTTTCCTCTCCTGCCACTCTAACCACATCACACTCTAGTTGCCTTAATTCTGTCGCTTATTTCCTGTCGTATTTTCAGCAAGTGCTCAGAGTGGTTTGTGCTGTAGAATGGCAGATCTTAACTGGGAGGTCCACAAGCAGGTTTCAGGGCCAGCGCTAGACTCACTGGGGTGCAGGGCAGAGACTAAGGAGCCAAAGCCCTCGTACCGCCACTTGGGTCTCAAGCCGAAGCCCGCATCCTGCCAGATTTACACTAACAAAAATAATATTGTTTTTTATTTTTGTGCCTATTATATATGTGTGTGTTTAACTTTATAAATATCAATTTAATACATCTTTTAATCTATTAGATATGCAGAAAAACAGTTGTGGTACAGGTGGGCTGTGGCGTTTTTATAGCATGTTGAAGGGCCTCAGAAAGAAAAAGGTTCAGAACCCTTGCTGTAGAAGACAGAAGAAAACCCCCCAAACCCATAGATCCTGCCTCAACTATCTTACAGCCTGAGGCATCAGTCCAGAAAAATCTGCATGGGTAAACTCTGTGAAGCCAATGGCCCTCTTTGTAGGCACAGAGATCTGCCTCCATGGAGCAGTTCACATGGTTTGGGCGTAAGTTTTTAACATCTCAAATTCTACTTCGGTCTCTGCCTTCAAGGCCATACATAACCTTGTGCCCACTAACAACTGACATGTCTTCTACTCCTCACAGATTTCTTCTTAATACTCCCTTTCATCTCATTCTTTCACTTTCATGCACCCTGCTCTCCTTCCCCACTTTTACCATGACTCCTTCTAGTTTATCCATCCAATACTCTGCACACTCTTCTTTACATTAAATGTTGTTCTGTGTCTCATTTCTAGCTTTCTGTAATTTGAGATTATGCTCTCAGATTCAATCTTACGCTGACTGTAAAGTACCATGTGAATTTATGATACTATATAAAAATAAAACATATTCAAAAGGTTACGCAGAAAATAAAAGTATTTCACAGGAGTGACTATTTATCCATTTAAGCCCTGTTTAAAGCCCAGTCACTGAGACCCTGCATTATTGCCATGCCAGAAACTTGAAAGTCAAAGCAAAAAGTGCAGCAACGCATGGATACAGAGCGCAATGAAATGTTTAAAACATACCTTGACCTTTTAAAAGGACATGCACCCTGTTAAAAATCTGCTGAACTATGGAAATTACTACAACACCTGAGGTTCATAGAAATTCAGTCACTAGTACCTGCATTTTGTTGCCTTTGGCTGAGACTGGCCTTTCAGATCTTCTCTTCTAGATATGCAAAGTAGACGAGCACTTACTGCCAGGGGTACATCATGGAAGGATTACACTTAGCAGAAACGGACACAGGTGCTTTTTGTACCCTGCATAATATAGACTACAAAGGGGCAAGCACAACCAGAACAGGTTGAATCTGCTTAGAGGGGAAGTGGAGATGCTTGATCTGCTGCCTGGGCATACTCCATTCTCCAGTGAGACGACAAAACAGAGCATTTTAATGATATTAAAATACGATATGTAGGGCAAACAAATATACCACTTTGTCAGACCAGTTGTGCAATTTTATCTAAGAACAGAGTTAACTAGATTTTTTGCAATAATCAACTTTTCTTAATCATATTAATTAATATTTGTGTTATCATAGTGCCTAAGAGACCTGTTTATGTAACAGGAACCCATGTGGTAGGCACTGTACAAACACAAAACAAGAGATGACAATCTGACTTCCTTAACTGGTCTGATTCTTCTAGGAGTTGATTGTAGATATGCTTAAGTGATTGGCCCTGAGCTGCAAAGTGCTGATCCAGATTCTTTCAAAGTTCAGGAATACTGAGATCTAGACTATTATAGAAATTGAGGCCATCTGCAAAATGTGGATCTAGGATTGAATTTCAAACATCTTCTAACAATCTGCATGTCAGTCTGGATCCAGGTTTTGGCAAGAACTCTAATATAAATGTGATCTTGAAAATATTAGCTCCACAGAACCAAGATCTGTTGTGTTCTAACATAGCAATATCTTTATTCAAAAATTAAAAGAGAAGGATGAAAAATGGAACTTACAACTCCAGCATCCTTATAAATCTCAGCCTCATGACAGGCTTTATCAGTGATCTGGGTCAATGGCAAACTGCTCCGTGGTGTCCCTGCAAAGAACAATAATCTTATATGCCATGATACAAGCAGAAATCAAAACCAAGTCAGAGCTAGATTAAGATTATTGCAAGCACTGACAGAAATGCCAAGTAGGCATAAATTGCCAGAGTAAATAATGAGTAGTAGGCTGTTGCATAGTGTCTCATACCTTAATGGCATCTTGTCCCTAGTAGAACTTGACTGACATGCTTTTACTACTGAGTTCCTAAAAATGGTTTAAAAGCGCTTATACTTCAGGAATATCAAACGTAACCTTACACTGAAGCAGACCAGCACCTAGCTTGTCATTCTTGCCTGTAATTGTGATCACACCTCATTCTTTACCAGTGACAATGCATGTATTTCAATCAGTGGCAATGTCACAGGCAATTACGCTGCACCGGTGATGGGAAATTAATACGAAGAAGACCAAAGAAATTGACAGGTAGGGATCCTTGGTAGGGATTCTCCAATGATTCATGAGAAGTGGAGGTTAAGTCTTGCATTCCAATTTTCCCAGAGGTACACAAACAGGAATGATGCACAGGAGAAAATTTAAAGACTGCATTAGTGCTAGAAGGAAGGTTCTTAGCACACAGGACTGTATCCAAGACACAGAGATACAACTGCAATAGTAAACTGTTGCAAAATAAGTCATTGATGAGTAACAGGCAAAAAGCAGTGAAGTCTGCTATTTTTCTGTCTATTCTCCCTAAAGATAAGATGGAGCCCAAAAACTTTCAAGTGTCCTCTGATATTTTCATGCCTAACTTTAGGCTTTATTTTCAGAGGTGCTGAACACACAATACCAACAGAAGAGGCTCATAGACTCATAGACTTTAAGGTCAGAAGGGACCAATATGATCATCTAGTCTGATCTCCTGCATAAAGCAGGCCACAGAATCCTACCTATCCACTTCTATAACAAACCCCTAACCTATGTCTGAGTTATTGAAGTCCTCAAATTGTGGTTTGAAGACCTCAAGCTGCAGAGAATCCACCAGCAAGTGACCCATGCCCCATGCTGCAGAGAAAGGCGAAAAACCTCCAGGGCCTCTGCCAATCTGCCCCGGAGAAAAATTCCTTCCCGACCCCAAATATGGCGATCAGCTAAACCCTGAGCATGTGGGCAAGAGGCATTCAGCATCTCTGAAAATCAGGCTGTAGGTGTCACAAAATTGGGCAACCAAACTCAGAAGCCACTCTAAAAATACTGAGCCTAGTGCATGCTCACCTTCAATTTGTCTGCCACAGCCCTAAGACCACTCTGGGCAGGGCCTGAAGAATTTGCCTGATACTGACTAGCTAATATTACAGATGCTCCATTGTGGAGTCAAGGACAAATGTCTCAGTGAAAAACCTGCATGCTCATCTCAGCTATTGGGCTTCCAGATAAGTCACTGTCACTGTATCCTGACAAGAAACCCTGATCTTTTGTCTCCCACTCCCGCCCATAAATTCTCAGTTCCCCCCAGTCACTCTCCATCACCTTCCCTCCATGGGAACGGTGAGCTCAGCAACAATGTTAACTTCCAATCTTCCCTAAAAACAAAACAACAAAACGAACAAACAAAACCCACACAACAACAGGGACTGCAGTTCTTCTGGCTCCCTTCCCAGGAGCTCAAGCTGTGGAAGCTTAAATGTCCCACTCAGCCAGGGCTGCATGGGGATCTCAGAAAATGTCACTTATTCTAATGTTCTGGACAGCAGAGCAAATCCAGTCAACAAACTTGTGCAACTTAGGTAAAGTCCAGGGAGCGGACTCCTATGCAAAGACTGGATCTGGTTACGCGTAACAGCACCTGCTATGTTGTGATCATATAGTGAATAGTGCATTTCTACCTTGCTAGATTACAGACATATGGAGGTAGGCAAGAGGCAGCAAGGTGGACAGTGTGGAAGAATGTCAATATGCTAACTCCTCCCTACTTCTCTTCTGTGCCTTCTTGGATGTTGAGAAATAGCAAACATAGGTCAGTGAGGTAGTTCTTAAATCAGACTCACTGGAAACAGGTTTATCTGAGCTGCAATCAATATAAAAACTCTTTTTTTTTACCTGGCAATGCCCTCACGTGCACCATCCCAATGACAACTGATTTTAATCGCCCAAAGAGCTTCAGAAACTTCATGACCTATGGAAAAACGGACCGGGGGTATCAGTCAGTCTCAGGGGGGCAAGCTCTGAACACTCATGTGGCTCATTACTGAGAGCTACAGCCCAGTGTGACTGCGGCAATCCACGGGAAGGGAAGAGATGCGATTTAAAGCTCAGGAGCTTCCCAGCGTGGAAAGCCGGGACGTACTGAGCCAGGGCAGGCAAATGGCCCACCCAGGCAGGCGCTATGAAGCTCGGCCGGGCCGCCTGCCCCAGTCAGCTCCCCCCGGGCTCTTCCCCTCCTAGTGCGGCCCTGCCCCGGCGGCTCCCCGTTACCTGAGCAGGTCTCTCGGAGAAGCCCGGCGGTGCGACCCCCTCGGCACGGCCCTGCCGCCCTGTTTACATCCAGGGGAAGCCACGCTGCTTTCTCCCGCTTCCGCGTCTGGGCCGCCGGCTCCTCCCCCGCGCCCGCAGGCCCCGCCCGAGCCGGCTGCCCGCCGAGCCGGGTGGCCGCGCAGGCTGGCCCCCGCCCCTCTCCTCCTGCCCCCGGGCCCAGCCCCCTGCGCCCCGCCGCCTCCCCGCGCAGACCCCGCCTCGGCCGGGTGCCGGCGGTGCCCCGCGCGGGGCCACGTGTGCGGGCCGGGCAGGGAGGAGGCCCCGCGCCCTCTAATTTAAATGTCCCGCTCGGCCGGGGCCGCTCTCTGCGCAGGGACGGGAGCGACCGCGCTGTGAGGCAGGAGGCGCCCAGCGGAGCCCGCCCGCGCTTCGCTCCCCGCCCGCCCTGCCCTGCTGCGCTCCGCTCCGCGCCCAGTCCGCAGCCGCCGGGCAGCGCCTCGCACAGGGCTCGCGCGTCCCGGGCACCCTCTCCCCGGGTAAGGCGGGGGTGGGCGGTGAGGAGCGGGGGCTTGTGCCCGGGGCTCCCCCTCGGCCATTTCCTGGAGGTGCCCCAGTTAGGGGGCAGGGGAGGGGGAGGTCCCGGCCCCATCCGATCGCCCCCTCCCCATGCACCCCGCATCCGACCCCAGCGGACTCCGCTCAGGTGCCCCCGCCCGGCGATGAGGGCCACCCCCGCCCCCACCGCGCGCGTCCGGAGCCCTTTGTGGGGCTGGGGAGCTGCAGCTGCTGCCGCCTTCGCCTTTGTGAGGAGGTGACCTGCCCCCCCTAACCCTCTGCCTTTCCCTCCTCCTAGGGTCGGAGCCAGCCTCACCCCGTCCCATCCAGGCACCATGCGCGGGGAGAGGTGAGTCTCTCCCCAGCCCTCTGCAGGGCGGGTGGGGGTGGAAGTGGGGTAGGCCACGGTCTCCATTAGGCAGATCCCAGAGGAGACTCCCTCGAGGGGTTTATGGCCCTGTATCTCTCTTTTTTGGCAGTGACTACGTGGATGAGAAGGTTCCCTCCAAGGGCGAGGGTGCTGCTGATCTTGCCATGCGAGCCCGAAAGAGGAAAGCTGATGTGGCCACTGTAAGTACAAAATGGCTCACTTTGATCCTCTAGGGCCAAGTCCTGCACTGTCATTCCAGTGTAAATGTGGATTCTCTCTGCTGAAATATTTGGACCATGGCCTCTTGTGCCCTTGCTGGATTGTGAATGTCCATGTGGCATTTTGAGTGTACAGTAACTGGGTCAAGTGCTGTGCTCTGTCGCATGGGCGTAATGTGCTGGGAGTAACAACGGGATTTACACCAGTGTGCCTCAGAGTGGCAGAGTTTGGCCTGGAGTCTGTATTCGTGTTAGCACATGGCTCTCTTTTTTTCTTTTCTCCCCACTGTAGTTCTTACAGGATCCTGATGAAGAAATTGCTAAAATGGAAATGAACAAGAAAAAGCAATATGAAAGCCAGGTAATTGATTTGGCTGTGGATACATAGTTACTGATACTACTGTAGTATTTTTAATTTATACAGTTTTCTTCGAACTTAGAGAATTTCACCAACTCTGTACCATGCAGCATGTTAGTGGTGCATGGTAATGGGGGAGGGGAGACTTTTGGCCAGGAACACTAAGATAAACCCCTTCAATTTACACAAGGTGACATGGGATCTTTAACATTCACATAAAACAGATGAGGTCCGTCTGAATTCTTGTAGTATTACTCTAGCATGACTAAATGTCCTGGGTTTGCATGGGCTTCATGTATTAAGGCCTTACTTTTGCATGAGTAGAGAGCTGCACAGAACCCCATTTACCTCATTAAAGAGTTGTACGCTGCAGGACTGAAGTCTAGGACACATGTCCTAGCCACTTTCATATAATTGACAGTCTGGACCCTCTTGCAGCTGTCTCCCTACTTTAAATATGAATGTGGAAAAGAGGACATCTGTATTCCTCCTCCAGCCCATTAATGATTTGTTGTTGCTGTGACACTGAATGTTGTCTGAGTGCCAAAAAATCAGAAGATGCACAGTTAGGATTTGGAAGCTTTTTATGTTATATACTAGGCCTAGGGGGTGTACACTTCAGTGGCATTACTGGGTCTGAAGCTTCTAGATAAGGCATAGTAATCCCTATAAAGGCACTAGGGGTTCAGATAGATAGCACTAACTGGGCTAGGAGGAGTGGAGATGGGGAGGAGAAACAATGTCCTTAGCAGGCAGTGCTAGCTTTTTAAATCTCCCTGTGATAATATTAAGATGACTTAACTTTGATTTTGAAACAGTAGTATTCTAAACTTCATTTGTTCGTTCCATTCTTCCATTCCACTTCTATTCTTCCTTTGTTCCACAAACTTGGGTATGCTATCAGTTAATGCCCTACACTTTCATACACAATATGAGATGTGTACTGAGTTTGTGAAGTTGCACTTGCTGTACACCTTTAAGGTATGTGCAGATTAAATTTGGCTGAGGCACGAAGAAATAGAATATACATACATGCTCTTTCTTGTTAGGATTTCAGCTAATTAATGCACATGTAGAAGGATATTTAAGCTACAAAAGTCATAGGTAGGGAATACAGTACCCTGTTCATTCAGTAATAGGGTTACTTATGCATAGGGAGCTACCAAATTCACGGCCATGAAAAACACGTCGCAGACTGTGAAATCTGGTCTTTTTATGTGCTTTTACCCTATACTATACAGATTGCACTGGGGAGAGCAGCGTTTCTCAAATTGGGGGTCCTGACACAAAAGGGGGGGTCACAAGGCTATTTTAGGGGGGTTGCGGTATTGCCACCCTATGTCTGTGCTTTTCAGAGCAGGGCGGCCGGAGAATGTTGGCTGTTAGCCGTGCACCCAGCTCTGAAGGCAGCGCCTTGCCAGCAGCAGCACAGAAGTAAGGGTGGCAATCCCATACCATGCCATCATTTACTTCTGTGCTACTGCCTTCGGAGCTGGGTGGCCAGGCATGCAGAAGTAATGGTGGCAATACCATCTCATGCCATCCTTACTCCTGCACTAGTGCTGGCAGTGGTTCTGCCTTCAGAGCTAGACTCCAGGCCAGCAACTGCCTCTCTCCAGTTGCCAAGCTCTGAAGGCAGCACCGCTTCCAGCAGCAGTGCAGAAGTAAAGGTAGAAGTAGTGCAATCCTCCCTATAATAACCTTGCGATGCCCCCCCCCCACACACACACAAAACTTCTTTTTGGGTCAGGACCCCTACAATTACAACACCGTGAAATTTCAGATTTAAATAGCTGAAATCATGAAATTTATGATTTTTAAAATCCCATGACTCTGAAATTGACCAAAATGGACTGTGAATTTGGTAGGGCCCTACTTATGCATAATATGGTACATCTAACCAGAAGTGGTAACTGCAAATTTGAAGACTGAAGTGCTACATAGCAGATGGACATCATTGTTTGGAATGGTCTCTGCTTGTTGCAACCATATATACTAGTTATCACTCAACATATTAAGCAAGGCTCAAATGGTGAGCATTTAATGAGGGAATCTCTCCTTCCCGTCTGTCTTCCTTTTATGCAATATATTAAACTAACTTCTCACTTTTGACAAGGGGGAGCTGTCTGTCCTTCATTACAATTCCTTTTCTCCATTCTCCCAAAAAGCATCCCTCAATTTGAGGTATGTGTGTGGTTGTTTGTTTGTTTTTTAATATTACATAGTTTATTTTAGTAAGTAGCTACTAACATGTACCCAGGTATTTATCCCCTCTCCCCAAAATGGCAATAGAAATAAAGTTGACAGGTTTAGCATAAAATGTACTTACTGTAACTCCTCTTATTCCAGAACTAGAAATGGAATTACAGTCCTGTCTTAACATGAAAATCAGATTTTTTAATAGATTCTGAGGCAATTCCTTCGTGAATGATTGGTATATTGAAATACAGTTAAAGCACCAATTTCTGAAGTGTAAATTAAAGACTTAGCTTTCTATAAACCCACTTGGCACTGATGATAAGGCCCTGCAACTCTGTACCTCATAAATAAGAGGTACCTGAGTATCAGTCTGTACATTGAGAAGATTCTTTGGATACTTTGTTATAACTGTTATCCTTTGATAAATCCAGGAAGCTAACATTTGGTTGCACAGCAGCAGCTCTTCAGTCTGTGTGTGACACAAGCTATTCTCTGATATAAATTGCCATAGGCCACTAATGAGACTGTGTGCAGTTCCACCAGGAGTAGAGCAAGCTTGTATGATTTCTAGTGAGAAAGCAAGATGGTGCACAATAATAGCATAGCAAACTTCAGCGGGCAGGTAGCCGTAAATCCTATGCAACATACACTGCTTGGCTTTTTGCTTTAAATAAATTATTGTATACTAGTTGAAGCTCCATTTGGCTCCATGTGTAAAGTAGCACAGTCACATCCCACTTGTGGCATGTTAATACCCAATTCATTAGTTTGTTTCTGCTGAACATAAGGCCTGAGCTTTTAATTAGGATGCGGTTAGCCTTTATGTGATGAAAGGGTGGTTATATTAGGCTGATGGAAGCAGAGTACTGCAGAAATTCTGTATTTGGTTTTGAAGTAAAATAAGAGGCACTGTTCGCAATTCTCAGTCTAATTTTCATCATACCTAACGTGAGTGTTGATACATTAGCAGGATGTCTTGTGAAACAAAAGTCCTTTAAACTGGGATTATTTTTTCACATAACATACCAAAGGGAGACCCGGATGGAGAGTTTAGTAGCCAACATAATCTTTGATATAAATTATGTGGATTATCAAATTTAGGGTTGGGAATTGAAGCGTTAATCACAATGATACCTTCCCTTGTCTGACTTTTTTAACGTTTCTCTTCACTTCTTGAAGCTGGCTGGTAGAACTGCCTTGTATATCTTTCCTGTGCCATAATACTTGTCTCTAGTGCAGTGGTTCTCAACCTACTTATCGTTGTGGGCCACATCCAGTACTGTCTGTATGGCTCTGAGGATGTCACATGGGCAGCAGCTGTATGCTGATTGGGTTGCAAGTGCTCCACGGGCCTGCCGGTTGAGAACCGCGGCCTAGTGCCTTCAGGGAATGAAACTAACTAGAATTACTTTACATGTCACTTTCTGTAGGCAAATTGCAGGAAAACAGCATTATTCCTAAAACTTGGCTTAAGGCACTAGTTGCTAGCACATGCTGGGTTTGGTGCGGGGAAGGGCTAAGTATATATCCCTCTTTCTCTTCTGATCCCACCTTCATGTTTGGTAACTTCAGCTTCCATGCTGATGATCCATCTAATCTTCTGCTTCTTATTTCCTCTGTTCTTCAGTAGTTCTGAGTCAGCCTCCTACATACAGCCATGGTCTGGACTTTATTCGGAGCTGTGCATTGCTGCTTGTTCTCTGATGGATAGATTTCTTCATTCTTCATCTACCTTCTGCCTTCTTTTTGTCCTATGACTGCCAAGCCATTAACTTCCTTGAATTCTTCAACTCCTCTTTTCTGTTGATATAGGTAGCATATAAATAAAATTCAGGTTTTTTTACTGCAGCCATCATAGCAGTATCTGAGCCTTGCCAAAAAGCTCCATGGACCTCACTTATAAAACCACTTCTCTTCCACACTAGATTCTTTTGCTTCCCGTTCTTGCTGAATCATGGTCTAGGCTTACATCCCACTTCGGCTCCTGCTCTAGCATTGCAGAGTGCCTTTGGAGGAGCCCACGAACCATAGAATTTCCTTTGCTACGCTGCCAAGATTTTCAGCTGCACCTGCCATCCTGGACAAGGGGGGATCCCTGCAGAGGAGCTGATTGCAGCTCCAGGATTTGGAGACTAGTTAACTTTATACAAACCTAAACTAAGCTTGGCAAAAATTGAACTAGTTTTTCCACCTAAGCCTTTACCCATTTTTTTTTTCACAAATGGCAACCTGACAATCCTCTCAGTTGATGTAATACAACTCTTCTGATACATTTCCTCATCTGAAATTGGTGCTGTCACAAAATCTGTAGCCATCTCCATCTCCCCTGCAAAAACCCTTTTCTAAGCAATAATAATCCCTCACTTAAATGACTATAGCCTCTTCCTCCTCACTAGCTTGTTAGATAGCCATCTTGCTTCTCTTTAGCCTATCTAAAATGCTGCCTCTAAAGATAATCTGCCTTGCTTGCTGCTCTGACCACACCTAGCCCCTCACCTATCATTTCACTTTTAAACAGCATTTTGCTCTTAAACCCTAGCATGTCCTCTCATTCCAGTCCTGTTGAGGTTTGTTTACATTTTTTATTTAAAAACACCCACTGTACTGTAGTGCACTGATGAATTGCATTGCCTTTTTTTGATCCCCTTTGCCCTCATTTTGTCTACATGTTTAGATTGTGAGCTCTTTGGGGCAGGGACCTTGTCTTTCTGAGGTGCTGAGCATGTGCCATATACAGAAAGAATATAATTCTCCTTCCTTACAGCTCTTATCCAACACAGTCTGTTTGATTAACCGCGCTCAAAGGACTGTCATCCATACCTTCCATGTAATTGGAGAACAAGATGTGACTCAAATCTAACTTGGAGGAAGGGCAAAAATTAACTTAAGTGCTGATGTGACACTTCAAACTTTCAGTTCATAGGGAATCTACTGTCATCTTACTCAGAATGATACATCTCCCTCCCACCCCCACCCCAGTTGCTGTTTGTGTTACTATTCATTGGGATCTTGGACACAGCTGGGCACATGGCTGTGATCGATTTGCATGCACAATTTTGAGACCTCTTTTTAAAGAGGAAAACTGCCTAGCTTTTTCAGGCAGTGGCTCAAATAGTACAAAGCAATTTTCACTATGAATAAACCAAAATGTGGTTATGAGCATTTTGAATCTAGTGCTGGAAAGCATTGTCAGTTGTGACAAAGGCAGATGGAAAAACCCAGGTTTGGAAACTAATTCATAAGTCTTTATTTTTAACTTGTAAAACAAGTGTCTTCTATTTAAAGCAGGTTGGGGACTTGCTGGAGCTTTTTGACCCTGCCACTGATACTGAAAAAGGGATATAATTTGTAAGATGGCTGTCTCCAGTACTAGGCTCAAATGCCAAGTTTTAGTTAAAATAAAAATAAATGTGCTTATTCATGGTCATAGGATTTTCTTACTTTGTGAACTTTCAGAACATTGGGCTAAGCAAAATGGGTTCTATCTTTCTTTAGGAACTGGGATAATAACTTTATACCAATATCTTGCTTTTTAAAAAAATCTAGTTTGCCAGGATAAGCCTTCTTTAAAGGAAAGTAGCGTTAGGTCTGTGTACTGTTCCAAATACATAAATGACAAGTTATAATAGCTGGAATCTCAGGTGTCTTAACATTTACAGATTTGTTAGTATCTATTCTGTATGTGAATGGACTAGTTGTTATGAGTTTGTTCGCTCTTTTCTAAGAGGGAACATCCTTGGGCAAATAAAATGTATACAAAGTCATTTTCATATGTCTGAAGTGATAGCAAAGTGTTAGCTTTGTGCTTAACCAACTTCACAAGATGAGCAGTCAATAACCTCTAAATCTTGAAAGACAAAACAAAATCAGCATTCCTCCTCTGTGTTCATTACCAAGGACATTTTGCACAAAAGCAGGCTTTGTCTGAGAATCCCATTTGCTTATTCCTCACCTGAGTCATAATCCTTGATTGTCTTTTTAGCATATGTACAACATGCCTCATGTGGCATATGACCAACATTCATCACTGAATTTGCTCTGCTGGTGTTGGATCATTAGTGCCTGGCCCAGGCCAGGAAAGCTGGCTGGGATTGTGATGCCATAAACCAGGGGTAGGCAACCTATGGCACTCGTGCCGAAGGCGGCACGTGAGCTGATTTTCAGTGGCACTCACGCTGCCCAGGTCCTGGCCACCAGTCCAAGAGGCTCTACATTTTAGTTTAATGAAGCTTCTTAAACATCTTGAAAACTTTATTTACTTTGTATACAACAATAGTTTAGTTATATATTATAGACTTATAGAAAGAAACCTTCTAAAAATGTATTACCGGCACGCGAAACCTTAACTTGGAGTGAATAAATGAAGACTCGGCACGCCATTTCTGAAAGGTTGCCAGCTCCTGCCATAAACCAAGGGATTAGAACTTCAGATGGGGAATAAGCAGATGCCACTCCTAGACAAAAATCCTACTTTCATGCAAAATCTCCTTCCATCTGAAACATAGCGACAGAACTCTCTCTTTATAGAACACTTGTCTTTCTATGGGACATCTGCGACCCTTCAAGCCCGAAACATGGAAAGTAAATGACTTGTTTAAGATCAGCAATTGAAAGTCTTTCTTATGTGAAAATTAAACCTTTAAATTTGTTCTGAATTTTAGCTGCCTACAGGAGTGATCACCTCTCTGATGTAATATGTCTTGTGTGGAGTCTGTGTGCATTAATAGCCCTAGAAACTAAAAAAACAGTTATAGTGCAACATTTTTTTCTTTCCTTTTAATAGCCATCTTGGAATAAGGATGTCCAGAAAAGTCCCCATATGCTGATTCCCACACCAGATAAAGATGAGCCAGTTAATATTGGCTTCTCTCATTTTGTAGACCTCAGACTTAGTCCAGCTAGAACTTCACCGCTACCAATTCTGGGGTAATTGTATTTCATTCCCCCTTCTTTGTCTGTTCCATTCACCACTTAACAGTTGATACTTAACATGTTTATATTTTTTCCTTAGCTGGGCAAATAGAGATGATGTATGGAAAAACATGCTAAACAAAGAACAGACATATGTGAAAGATAAACATTATATGCAAAAGCACCCTCTCTTGCAACCTAAAATGCGAACAATTCTTCTAGACTGGCTAATGGAGGTGAGCTTTGCTGTTCTTGCTAACACTTTAAGCATGCTGTAGGTAGGTATAGAGATGTCCTGAATAACATGGATTTTTCTAAATACCTAGTATGATCTGCATTTTCATGAACTTTACATAATGCATAAAGCACCAGAATATTAGTGGAATTTGTTTACGCAGTGCACATCTAAGAAATTGTACTTGAGTGTTAGATCCAAATAAGTAGAACTTAATGGTTCCAAGTTTCAAGTGTGCAATTTGATAAACTATCCTTATATTAGATATGAAATTATCAAACTTGTACTCCATGATTGTGAATGATTAATTCTGCCTGGAACTTGCATAAAATGTTTTATTGCAGCATTTTGTGTTCTAGGCTAAAGCAAAACAAATGAAGATGAAATTATGGTGGAGGGGAAGTGACGGTGTGTGTAGAGAAGTTGGGAACCCTGATGTAACGCCTAATGTTTCATAATTCTAATAGTTTCAGCATACACTACATGATATACAACTGTTTCTAACATGATAATCTTAGAATTGAAAAGATGCTATTTTTAAACATTCTTGTTGCACAGTATTTTCCTGTTGGCCACCTACTGGCTTAGAGGATTGAAGAGTTCTGTCTCAGTCACAACCAACTTGTGAGAATTCTTTTTTCCGTTATGAACTGTGGAGAAGCTACCTTTTTATTTATTTTTTTTTTCCTTTTTTTCTTTATATATATGAAGACCTGATGGCCTGGTCTTGTAACATACATGCTTTCCCACATGTGGGGTTTTTTGTTTTATACGCGACAGCCTTGTCCCACTGATGTAAGTGCCATTCTACACTGACATAACTCCACTTTCATGAGAGCACTTCTACTGGGCTTATGTTACTGTAGTTAGGGTAATGCAGTGTCTGTGCAGACATTGTGTGAAAACTGACAAGACAGTCAGGCAGTTAGCTCCCAGCTGCCTCCAGCTCCCCACTCCCAGTTGGGCTACTGCCCAGAGGCTCCGTGCTTAGGGAGCCAAGAAGCCTGGGTAGCTGCTCCTCCACTCCTGATGGGGAGCAGGGAGGCAAAAGCCTGGGGGGCAGCTGGGCTCCCAACTGAGAGCGGTGTGGAGCTGAGAGCCTTGGCTCTAAACCTCTTATGCTGCTCCTCTTCAGTTGGCATCAGTCACTGCAGAATTACTAGGACTGAAGGGTCATAGATGTCCCCTGGAAAGACATTACTGTGGCGGCTGCAAGTTGACCTACCATAGGACATGCCACCACTCTTCTTACCCCATATTTGATTTCAGCTCTTTATATTAAAAGCTACTGTATGAAAAATATCCCTAGATTTGTCTTATTAAATGTTATATGCTGCTTGAGACAGAACCACCATTGTAGGTACATGATTTGGTTTGATACCTAAAAGGACTTGTTTGTAGTATGTGTGCTTTCCTTATGAATATTCATTACTGTTTATCTCTTGCAGGTTTGTGAGGTCTACAAGCTTCACAGAGAGACTTTTTACTTGGCACAAGATTTCTTTGATCGGTTTATGGCAACACAACAAAATGTTGTAAAAACACTGTTGCAGCTTATTGGCATTTCATCTTTATTCATAGCTGCAAAGCTTGAGGTAAAAGTCTTTAGCTTCTACCCAAACATGAGTGGCAAGGAAATGCTTGCTTCTGTTGTGTGCTGGGCACATCTTTGTTTTATGGAAGTCATTAAGGGGAAAATAATTTTTGGAGGGGTTTGTGGGAAGAAAGAAGACTCAACTCTTGCTACAGTCCCCCCTCTGACCCATTTTACTCTATATAAGGTTAGATCAGAATCTGCCATTCCTTTGTACTCCTAGGAAATACAAAAACTGAAGTCAAGTTAGTTACCTTGAGTTTTAAGGTTGGCCTCTGTATCCAGAGACCACTTCTAAGTACTCTGCCAATAAAGAGCATAACTGACATTGGAACTAGATGACATAACTCAGGAGTTATCCCTCAATTGTTTGAATAACTCGACTATAAAAATAAGTGACTTTCCCTGGTTTTAACTCTTAAAGGGGAAGATGAATAGAAATCTCTGGAATGTATCTGATTCTTTAAGGTATTCTTTGGCACACATCCTTGCTCTGTTTCTAAATCATAACGCCTCGTCAGTTTTTTTTTTTTTTTTTAAAGTATGTGTAAAGTAAAGCTTACACTGGTCAATTGAATGGAAGGGTTGGGGAAGCCAACTTTGTCTGAAAAAACAGATATGTTAAAAGAGAATTTAAATTGTTGAGCTAAATTGAGGCTGTCTGTTTCTTCCTCTCCCCACTGCCTCTTTTAGCAAGCCAAATTTAGACCAGACATATCCCATAACCTCCAGAGGTACATCCTCATACCAAATCTGCATTGGACACTAGGTTTATAGTCCTACATTTGGGAAATTAGAATAGGTCATTGACCATGCTGTTCCTGATAATGATATTTCTTTTAAAGGACTAATCCTTTTGTAATGTGACACAAAAATAGACCTCCATGCTAAGATTGGAACCTGGCCCCTAGAAAATGCGGAGGCACAATATTCAGCCTTCATTAAAACAATTTTAGGAATATGCAGGTGTTCTCTCCATGTATGCAGTAGGAGTATACAGAGGCAAATTTGTGAGGTGGTGGAATAACTGACATGAAGATCTTGATAATGAGCTAAAAACATGCATTCTATCCCTTGCAGTCAAACTCTATTTTGCACTTGTACTAATTAAACAAAATTGGAAAACGAAGACTATGAACAAGAAATTTGCTATTTGTGAAGCCATTTTTTATCACTACCATGATTCATGAGAGTCAACAAACGCTTGGGCTCCCATGAGATCTTAGTTTTAAACAACTTTAAATGTTCAGGTTTTTTTTTACACGTGGAATATCTACATTCTACTTGAATTCTATTTTTGATCTTTTATCTTTCAGGAAATCTATCCACCAAAGTTGCACCAGTTTGCTTATGTTACAGACGGAGCTTGTGCAGAAGATGAAATCCTCAGCATGGAACTGATCATTATGAAGGTAGTAATAAAATAGTATCATTTACATTTCTGTAAGGACCAAAATATTGTGTGGTTGACTACAGCAGAGAGCTACAATTAGTGTTGTAATATTCTGGTAGAGTAATATTTTCCTATAGTTAAAACTAGTGCCCTATAAGATGTAGTAATTGCATACTTCTCAAAGGTTACAGATAAGATGGTTTGGTTAGGTTTTTTTTACATGGGAAAGTTCAGTTTCACTAGGAAAAAGAACATTGTTTTCTTTGCACTGCTACGTAGATGGGAATGTAGTGTCCCACCAACACTAGGTAATGATGTAAAGAGTAAGCCGCATATTCTAATGTTAACATTTTTGTTAACCTTATATGTATCTTTTTTAGGCTCTTAATTGGAACTTAAATCCACTGACAGTTGTATCATGGCTAAATATTTACATGCAAGTTGCATATCTAAATGAGCTTTATGAGGTGTTGCTGCCACAATATCCCCAGCAAATCTTTGTACAGATAGCAGAGGTAAGGGTGACTTCATCCCCAAACACCATGCATCTCATGCTAAGACTTGTCATTTGTAATATGAGATTGTCACATGTTAGGAGTCTGTCTTCTCCCTGTGTAGCTTTTGGATCTCTGTGTGCTCGATATTGGCTGCTTGGAATATACATATGGAGTACTTGCCGCTTCTGCTTTGTACCACTTCTCCTCATCTGAACTGATGCAGAAGGTTTCGGGTAATTAACGCTTTCTAGTTGCAAATGGTTTGTCTGACAAGTAGGTTAATCTAAGGCTCACCTAAGTATCTTTACCTTCCAGGTTATGAATGGTATGACATAGAAGAGTGTGTAAAATGGATGGTTCCATTTGCTATTGCTATCAGGGAAGCAGGAAGCTCCAAACTAAAACACTTCAGAGGCATAGCTTCTGAAGATTTGCACAATATACAAACACACATAAACAGCTTGGATTTGCTGGTATGCTTTTCTTTTTTTAATCTTTATGTAATCTCTAGAGGCAAAAACTGTTCTCTTGTAGAGTATAGGAATATCAAGGCTTTTTTTTAAAAAAAAAAAAAATGTGTGACCTGATAGAGCAAATTCAGAAACTAAACGCCTTTAAGAAGTGATAAAACAGTATATGTTTAAGGACCTATACTTAAAGAGTGCTGCTGATGACAAACTTGAGCTTAAGTTGCAAGTTCTTTTGGGCAGAGACTGTCATCTTTTGCACCATGCCTAGCACAAAAAGGCCACTCTTCAGGTTGTGGGCTGTTGGTGATGGCATAATACACTGAGCACTTGATAGTTATGTATATAGATTATGTCAGAAACATACTATCATCTTGCAGATACTTGTCAAAGAAATAAACAAAACCCCTCTAGCTTGATTTTCCCCTAACTTGGTATCAACTTTGGGATGCTTCACGAGGATTATAGAACATGGAGCTTCCTCATTATGTTTGGAAAGATAGAATAGTCTAATTTTAGGAAAGAAAACACGTCCCCAATTTGGATGACTGCTTTTGATTTATTTTTTAAAAGCTTTTTTCCTCTGCCAGTGACTAAATTCTCACTATAGGCCAGTACAATCAATATCTTATGGTCCCAAGGTTTGCTAGCAATTGACTAGTTGAATAAATCAAGCATTAATGTTTTAAGGGTCAGAATATATTTGCTTGATGCAGTTATAGCTCCATGTATCATAAACTGGAGTTAACTTTTATTCACTAATTATTTTATATTAAAATGATTTTGATTAAAATGTAGTAGATTATAAAAACACCTCTACAGCTTAGTAGCAACTGAAATTCTATTTTCTTATACACTTGTAAGGGCTATATCTAATACTAATGAGAATTCAAAATGCTGCTAACTTTGATCTATCATGATTTACAGTGTCTGACTAGCGATACAATACATGCATCTTACTACAGTAAAGTTGTTTGGTGGGTCAAAAATATAATTCAGGTAGGATGTAGATATAGAAACCTGCCAGATTGCACTCTGGACTCACAGCGGTAATACTTTTAAGGCAAAGCTGCGCCCTGGAAAATAACCTAAATTGAAGAGTTAGCAGTGCTTCGTTACTCTCAGACTTATTCTGCTATCAGCTGGTTGTTCAGAGGCAGTCTTAGCTTTGAAGAAATTTCAGTAGTATGGTGTAAGAATTTTAAAATGGGATAATAGTCTGGTGAAAACAAACTAGAGAGGTTTAAATGTGTAAATGATAGCTTTGGAAACATAATGGGCATTTAAGTAATACCTCAGGTCTTTTGCATCTTTTATTAATGTGTGTGGCTGGAATATCAAAATTGATTTTGTAACGCACACTAACTTAAACGTTACCTTTTTTACTTGTTCAGGACAAAGCTCAAGCAAAACAGGCCATGTTGGCTGAGCAAAATAGGACTTCTCCTTTACCCAGTGGTGTCCTCACACCACCACAGAGTAGTAAAAAACAGTCCACTGGGCTGAAGCTGATATGACTGCAAACTGTTTACATCAGAGACAATTTAGCTGAAGTGCCTATTTTTGCTGGTTCTGAATCCTGCTCCATTATGGAAATGCTGCCAGTGAAGTTTATAAGCTTTTATGGATTCTGAAAAGGAAACTTGCATTTTTTTGTGACAGAAGAATCTTCTATATGAAAATTTTTATTAACTATTGATATTTTAAATAAATGGATCAAGTACACCAGCCACTTAAAAGAACGCCGAAGAGTGCTCCAAATGCTGCTAAGGAAGGTGATACTTGATGTGACCAACTGTTCAAAAAAAAAAGGCTTGAAGTTAAACTGCAACTGTGTGTGTGTCCGTGTGTCTGTCTGTCAGTCTGTCTTTGGATATCCTGGGATCATTTCACCTTGTGAGGGCAAATGGGCTTGAGAATGCTGTGGAAGACTACATTTTAGAGCCCCTTTACAAGCTATTGGCTTACAACTTGATGACTTTTTAAAAACCCTTTATGTAAATGCTGCTATGTCTCTGTATATCAATTTTTAAATAAAAATGCTGTCCTAGACGGCTGGTTTTATGTGTATTTGTTGTATCAGTGTGGTAACGGTAGATGTTTCAAAGCAGAAAACATGGGGCTGTGGGGACTTAAGTAAGGATATCTTCTGTTTACCACCAACTGCTTCCCTGTGAGCTAAGTCTCTTTTTGGATACAGAAATGTGAACATCCAGAGAATGAAGCTGTTAATGCAACTGAAAACAGAGACTATTCATATTATGGGTTTTTTCCAAATATTTTGAATGACTACTTCTGGAAATTGATATTCCACCTCGATGTATTGCAGAGAGGAGGAGATGTAAAACAACTTTTCAGTTTGTCGTTGCACTTGTTTTTCAAAATGTCAGTGAGCAGTTTCTACTGCAAATGCAATGCTGAAAATTCTGAGAGGCTTTCAGCATTACTCATGCTAGTTTCCCATAAACTAAGCATTAGCAGCATGAAACTGAGGAATGGAATACAAGTTGTTTTTGTATTCATTAAATTTCTGGTGTTCAAACTAAAGCTTGCTGGTAACTATAGTGTTTGGAAGTAATTTAGTGCATGGGGGAGGAGGGGGATCTGACAAAATTTAAAGCCCCAATACATTGGGGAAAAAAACAGACTTGATCAAGTGTTTAGATAGTGCTACTAATGGTTAAACAATTCATTTTTATCTTCATGATGCTGTTCAGTCTCTTGAAAGATCCTCTGAAACGTTGTAAATTGGACATTAAAGGAACAAGTGTAAATGTCAGCAGAACAAGTTGGCAGCTACCAACTTGAAGTTCTTACTTCTGGCAGCAGCAATGACTAACAGTGAGACATGGATTCTATTGAAAGGAATGTGAGAAATGCTCATGAGTGGTGGAAATGCATGTAGCTTAGTGCTATTAAATATCCTCATGTTCATTTAAAACTTGAGCAAAAGTATTTCAGAATTGATTCATTAAAGAATAATTTAGGCATACCTTGTAATTGATGAGAAATCAGTTTTTAATGCAAGCCTTCCTGTCATTATTTCTAATGCTTTCTATAAAAGCTTCAGCATTAAATAATGAGTACCACATACAAAACCCCCATTTGACTCCTTATAATGGGATGTTACACTTTTAATTTAGGACCTTAATAGTTCACTTTCTCCAATTGTGAAAAATTGAAGACAGTAGCAAACACAGCAAATGTGACAAGCACTAATTTTCAGTTTCAGTTAGAAAAAAAGATCTTTCTGGTTTGACATTCTAATGTTTGAGAATAAATGCAAGTGTTCCATACCCCTGTGGAAAGATATCTGGACAGAACTAAGTTGTACCTCCTGGAACTCAATTTCAATGAGCAGTTGCTTCTAGCCAAAATGAAGCCTGACTTATATAGTCATCCTACATTAGATTCTAACTATAAGTGATGGTAACTTTGAAAAAAAGTTTAAAATGCCTTATTTCTGAGGAAAGGAGACTTGTGTTCAGAGTACACTTAATCATAACCCTCCCTAAACCCCTCTACTTATCTGCCACCACAGCCTAGGCCACACTAATACACAGCTGTTTTCATGAGTTAGACAAAGCAGAGTTTAAATTTTTTGGACTGTTTTGAATTCATTTGACTTGGACATGGATTATATGTAGAGGGGGTAGAAGATGGGAGTCAGTGTAGTGAGTGGTAATGAGCTATGTTACATTGTCTCAGAATGGAAAGCTCTCTGAATAACAAGTTAAAATAACAGTAGATTTCTAGAAATTAATTGTTTGAATAGGAAATGGGAATATGTTTCTTCAGATTTCAAAGTGCAACATTGTCTGGGAGGGAGGAGTAGGCTGGATGGAGTGAGTGTGATTGAGGAATCCTTTCACTTGGGATTTGTAAAAGTTGTAGAACTTTTTTATACTATGTAAAGTGCCCATAAAAACACACTTAACCTTAACTCTTTTAGGTTCTTGCATAGTATAACTTTGGTGACTAGTATCAGAGGGGTAGCCATGTTAGTCTGGATCTGTAAAAGCAGCAAAGAGTCTTGTGGCACCTTATAGACTAACAGACGTTTTGGAGCATGAGCTCATGCTCCAAAACGTCTGTTAGTCTATAAGGTGCCACAAGACTCATTGATCTAGTCACCAAAAGCAGCATTCAGCATACTTTCTGGAATTCATCAGCAAACAGTCTGAATTAAATATTTGCTTCACTTTGCATATAATTTAAAACCTGAAAGGAGCAATTAACATCTGCCTCTGACGGAACCTGCACTATTTTTAAATGTCACTTGTCAATCTCTTGAAATATCCATTTAATTCTCAACTTTGGCAAGCACAAAACAGTAAACATTACATAAGAAAGGCCCTGCTCGGTCAGACCAAATGTCCATCTAGCCCAGTAACCTGTCTCCTGACAGTGGCCAGTGCCAGGTGCACCAGAGGGAATGAACAGGTAATCATCAAATGATCCATCCCTTGTTGCTCATTCCCAACTTCTGGCAAACAGGCTATGAACACCATTTCTGCCCATCCTGACTAATAGCTATTGCTGGACCTATCCTCCATGAACTTATCTAGTTCTTTTTTTGAATCCTGTTATGGTCTTGGCCTTCACAACATCCTCTGGCAAGGCGTTCCACAGGTTGACTGTGCTTTGTGTGAAGAAATACTTCCTTTTATTTGTTTTAAACCTGCTCTCTATTAATTTCACTTGGTGACCCTTAGTTCTTTTGTTTTAAAAAGTAGTAAACAACACTTCCTTATCTGCTTTCTCTACACCTGTCATAATTTTATAGACCTCAATCATATCTTCCATTAGCCATCTCTTTTCCAAGCTGAAAAGTCCCAGTCTTATTAATCTTTCCTTAGACAGAAGCTGTTCCATACCCTAAAAAATTTTGTTGCCCTTTTCTGAACCTCTTCCAATTCCAATCTTTTTTGAGATGGGGTGACCACACCTGCACAGAGTAGTCAAGATGTGGGTATACCATGGATTTATATAGAGGCAACATTTTCTGTCCTATTATCTATCCCTTTCTTAATGATTCCCAACATTCTATTTGCTGTTTTGACTGCCACTGCACATTGAGTGGATGTTTTCAGAGAACTATCCACAATGACTTTTGCTCAGGATTTTCCCTTCCCATACATTTCAAGCTTGCTTCGATAAGTTTGTTCAAGTGTGGCTATAGGGCTCACAAAAGAATTGAGGTTTGTAATTGCAATCTGCAATACTTTTTTTGTTCTGGTGCCTGTTATTTCATATACAGTAGGGGAATGTTGAATTGTTTAAAATACCTTCCACTGCAATTAAAAAAAATTTCGAAGGGTCTTAGCTTTTATAAAAAGTCTTTTTTTAAAATGCTACCTAAATAGTGTGCCAGAAATGAGTTGTCTTTTAAACTTAAAAAGTAAAATAAAATGGCCTGGGTATTTGTACAAATTGAGATTAAAAAGACAACCTTGACACTGAAACTACACCACATCTTGGTTAAGAAGTAAATTATGCTTGCAGCCTTGAGTCTGTTTTACCAACATAGAAAGAAACCCTTAATTAACCATATGAAATGTTTTATTCATCCCCAAAGAGGAAAGTATTCCAGGAAAGTAGCATCATCACAGAAATTAGGCCCCCAGTATGAAAAGCAAAGACCATGAGCACACTGCTCAACATCAATGCATTTCTCTATATTAGAAACTGATTCTTTTAGTTACTGTGTAAATAGAAGAAAAACTTAGATATTCCAAGACTTGTCTCCCTTCCTTCCCTCCTTTTCCACCCCCCCCCACATCAAAATTACTATCTTTTACAAATAAGAATGTTCATTAGCCAACTGACTCCCCATGGTAGTGCAAGGAAATGAAAGCTGAAAAATTGAAACTGCAAATCTGCAACTGCAATGTATTAGCTGGAATAAGTGTGTTACTTGCACAAGTTTTAAGTTTTTGCAGCCCCTTCTAGAGTAAATCAGTTGAACTCTGAATCTGGGCCAGTAACTCTAATGTGCATGCGAGGAGACTAATGAACCAAAAATACAGGAAGTTGGCTGGAAGTTAAGCACCCACTGCAATGACTGTATAGAACCAGTAAAACTGCAGGAAGTACTTCTCTTTTTTTCCATGTGTTTATAAAATTGAGACGCAGCAACAGCTGTGCCTTGCCAGGTCTACAGTTATTGTGGTCTGATTCCACTTGTGTGCACTTAATACATACTGATCAGGTAACTAGAATGAATAATATGAAAAAAGTATTTCTCACCTGAGTCCTAGAGTTACGTCATCAAAAAGAAAGGCAAAATGAGTAATACAGTACACCAGTGGTTCTCAGCCAGGGGTATGCAGAGGTCTACCAGGGGTACCAATTGACTTGTCTAGATATTTGCCTAGTTTTACAATAGGCTACAATAAACGCACTAACAAAGTCAGTATAATTTAAAATTTCATACCATGACTTGTTTATACCACTCTACATACTATACACTGAAATGGAATTACAATATTTATATTCCAAATGATTTATTTTATAATTATATGATAAAATGAGAAAGTAAGCAATTTTTTGGTTATAGTGTACTGTGACACTTTTGTATTGTCTGATTTTTATAAGCAAGTAATTTTTTAGTGAAGTGAAACTTAGGGTACGCAAGAAAAATCAGCCTCCTGAAAGGGGTACAGTAGTCTGAAAAGGTGGAATACCACTACAGTACAGTATTTTAACCCTCATACTCAGCTGTTGCTTTTTTAATTGGATTCTTTATTCTAGAGGCTATAGTTGCTGCAAACGGGTGTTCCTTCAGTCAACATTTGTGTGCGCTAATAATTATTGGGAGTGATGAGTTCAATAGGCAATAGTTCTTTCATATAACATTAACTTTCCAAGTACTTATCAGTAATATTTTTGAGCTCCCAGTAAGGTCCAGTTGTGAGACATCCTTTGGAGGCCACTCGAAGGAGGTAAGTTCCTTTGTCCTCTCAACCAACTCTGCAAAACGTTGATTGTGCATTTTCTATTTTTTCAGTGTTTTAACATTTCTAGGGATGTCTCCCCAAGCCCAGTTACACACATACTGGAACATGGTTTTTAGCAAAGTGAAGGAAAAAATAAAAACTTCTGTTTTAAATCATAATTTGTGAAGTGGCAAATCAGTCAGAGAGACAGGTATTAATTTTGGCCTAAATCTTGCAGAATGAGAAATGGTTGGTTTATCCTTAGTTGTTTTATTAGTATTCTGTGCTTCAAATTGTAGAATAATAATTGCTCCAGACAATGTTTTTTTCATATCAAAGTATTTTCACATAAGTAGTTTGGGTGAGTGCAAAAGGACTGCGAGGTAAAAGCAAATCGTCTTCTCACCCAAACTGAAAATGAGTCAATCCTTTAACATAAAGCTGACAGTTGGAAACAGTTGTTAACATAACAAAATATCCCTGAGAATTCTCAATATTCATTTTGTTATATTTAAACATATTTTCCCCTCACGAATGACAACAGAATAATTTAATAAATGTTTTGCTGCCTGGGCCACCTCTGTTCTACAGGGAAATGGTACAACATTCAGGCCATCAAAGGATCCTATTGGATTATCCCTGAGTTCATTATGACAAGAAGACAAGATAGGTACCAAAGAAGAGGTTTATTTTCTACACATCATTTGCTATCCTATGTTTCAAATTACACTAGGAAGGTGTGAAAGATCTATTTGTTAAATGACAAAAAGAAGCCACCTGTTTTGTGCAGCTAAAACACATTATGCTTGTGAGCGCCACAAGCTGTATGCACTCTGGGACTACACTAAATAGTCAAACTACATAGAAGCATGCATCCACAGGGCTGTTTAGGGCCACACAGTGTCCTGACAGTTCATGCAAGTGATGTAGTGGCTGCTACTGTAGGCTGTATATGGTTGTGCTACAGCTCTGTGTCCAGACCTCATATAGCAAAGTGGATTTTGTCTTATAACATCCCTACAGATCATTTTCTTAAAGCCAGCTTACTTGGGTTTGAGGTATTGGAGTGGCTGCACCCTGGATAATATGAAATGAGTGTGCACACAGTATGTATTACTACTCAGAGTAATGTGTTACTTCCCAGTGTTCTGTGAATGGAGCTGAGAGACTGGCAAGGCTTAAAGGGACAAGTACTCGGGTCATGTTTTCTAAGGGACCTCAAGCCAGGGGTCCTGGAACAATTTGTATAGTGGGGATGCTGAGAGCCATTGAACCAAACTCTGAACCCTGTATAGAATGAAAAACATTTCAAGTCAGGGGGTCCTGCAGCACCCCCCACACCCATAGTTCTAGCACTTATGCCTCCATATAGCCTTCAGATTTGCACGTCTGATTTTGTTTTTGTCACAGGGTGACCTGGCCCTTTATACTTACTGAGCTCATCCTACTTTGGATTTAAAAAATCTTGGATGTTGGAGCACAAACATTTTGGTGTTCAGGTGTATGTGTGCGCATTTGCACCCATCAGTCTGTTATATGTATTACAGACAATCAAGACTAGGCTTGCCCTGAGGCCTTAGTAGCATTTTTCACTCTAAACTAGAAGACAGATTTGATTATTGCCTTTATTTCCCTTCTCAGGTCTGCAGGTTCTGTGTGCTTAGTCCTTTGGGTTGGAGAAGAGGGAGAAAAGGCAAACCCATCAATCCTTTGTGGCCTCTGCTGAATGGTTAGTAAGTGATTTTAACAGATTCAGAAAGCAGGTTGGAGGAGATAGCTGTGGGAGGACTTGGATGAAAGACAGGAGTATGGAGATGGTATGAGTATTATAGGCTTGATGGCAAAACTCTCAGTGACTTAACTGGGAGCATGATAAGGCCCTAAGAGAGAAGAGTGTTAAAAGGCAAGGATTTTCAGGACCCATCTAGCCGCATTTTGGCTGGAGTGGGCATGGAGAGATTCCACCAGCAAAAACAATGGAACAGTGAAATCATTAACATCAGTTAAATACATTCTGTGTAGATTACTGACATGTCATTGTTACATTTCTAAAGGAAATATAATTAATAAAACTCACCATCCCGCACCAAAAAGCTAGCCTTTTGTGTGCCCTTTGCTTTCTTATTGACTACATTATCTATCTCGTCTCACAGACTTGCATTCCTTTCAACTGCTGTGAACAACATTAACATTTGAATTAACATAAAATCACTTTCTGAAATCTGTTAACACTTACAATGTTGCTGTACTTTACCTAATCATTGCAATTTTTCTATCAGTTTGAGCTCAGTGAGTTTTTCCAATAGTTCCAAACATGGACCAATTATACTGCAAAAATCACATATTGGTTTAATGATTTCTCGTTGGTATCTTTGTTGCTATGAACCAAAGCATTAAATAGGAGCTAGCATGTTAATACCATATTGTTCTACATAATAAGTTGAATATTCCCAGATGAATATGCTTAAAAGGTTTTCTGAATAAAATGCATACACACCAGCATATTAGTAATCACTTAAAATCATTTTTTGACATGTAATGTTAGCATCTAACATCATTTCCTTTAATTTTTCATTGCCTCTGCAAGCACGAATTATGACATTTGTCCTGGAAAAGGCTCAGTGGCAAAACATCATTTTTGCTTATAATGAAAGGAAAAGCAAACAAGATAATGTCGGAAATATCAACAGTAAAGAGTATATATTTTGTTAATGCATTATGAAGAGAATATACCATGAAGGGTCCAAAACCCAGATTCAAGTAACATAATATATTTGAATATTAATAGATTGACCATTAATCCACTGTTATGGTTAAATTTTCAGCAAATTGACTATTTAAATACGTTATTACCTCTATAAATCCTGTAAGATCTCTTGGTGGTAGCTAAAGCATGAAAAATAATTATAAATCTGAATTTAAATACAACTGAATTTTCTTCAGAATTGCACAAATTTTCAGAGAGAGGCAAAAGATAATGAAGTATTGTTTAATTCCAATACACTTTGTCTTTGCTGAGGTTGTTCGTACTAAAAGCAGCAGATTAAGAGTTTTGGATGTCTCAGGGGACTGTCAGATAGCCTAAAATATTTTGTGGCTCTAACTAGCTTGCTATTTCAGACTTTGCTCTGGTGAGTAATGACTGGAAATCTTTACCATTTGACAGAGCTTTGATAGCTTATACAAACCAAACCAAACTACGTACATCGGCCAAACTGGATAGTCCCTATGTAAAAGGATAAATGGACACAAGTCAGATATTCGGAATGGCAATATACAAAAACCTGTAGGAGAACACTTCAGTCTCCCTGGACACACAGTAGCAGATTTAAAGGTAGCCATCCTGCAGCGAAAAAATTTCAGGACCAGACTTCAAAGAGAAACTGCTGAGCTTCAGTTCATTTGCAAATTTGACACTATCAGTTCAGGATTAAACAAAGACTGTGAATGGCTAGCCAACTACAAAAGCAGTTTCTCCTCCCTTGGTATTCACACCTCAATTGCTATAAGAGGGCCTCATCCTCCCTGATTGAACTAACCTTGTTATCTCGTTACTAACCTCGTAACTGATTCTCGCCTGCATATTTATACCTGCCTCTGGAAATTTCCACCACATGCATCTGACGAAGTGGATATTCACCCACAAAAGCTTATGCTCCAATACGTCTGTTAGTCTATAAGGTGCCACAGGACTCTTTGTCACTTTTTACAGAGCCAGACTAACACGGCTACCCCTCTGATACTGTACAAAACAAGTTGGTCAACACAGTTCAGTTTCTTGTGGAGAAGTGTCCATATGGCAATTGGCACTGTTGTTGGAGGTCTGAGCAGGAAGGAGTGAATAGGCAGGTGTTCCGCTCCCATAAAGGTGATCTCTAGAGATTACAGTAGATGTGCCTTGTTGGGAGCAACATGAAGAACTTTACATGGCTGAAAGCCTTTGACAAGGTCCCTCACCAAAGGCTCTTAAGCAAAGTAAGCTGTCATGAGATAAAAAGGAAGTTCCTGTTATAGATCAGTATCAGGTTAAAAGATAGGAAACAAAGGGTAGGAATGAATGGTCATTTTTCAGAATACAGAGAGCTACATATTGGTGTCCCCCAGGAGTCTGTAATGGGACCAGTCCTATTCAACATATTCATAAATGATCTGGAAAAAGAGGTAAGCAGTGAAGTGGCAAAATTTGCAGATGATACAAAACTACTCAAGATAATTAAGTCCACAGTGGACTGTGAAGAGCTACAAAAGGATCTCACAAAAATGGATGACTGGGTAACAAAATGGCAGATGAAATTCAATGTTGATAAATGCAAAGTAATGCACATTGGAAAACATAATCCCAACTATACATATAATACAATGGGGTCTAGCTATTACCACTCAAGAAAGAGATCTTGGAGTCATTGTGGATAGTTCTCTGAAAGCATCCACTCAAAGTGAAATGTCAGTCAAAAAAGCCAACAGAATGTTGGGAAACATTAAGAAAGGATAGATAATAAGACGGAAAATATCATATTGCCTCTATATAAATCCATGGTATGCCCACATCTTGAATACTGCGTTCAGATGTGGTTGCCCCATCTCAGAAAAGATATATTGGATCATGGCCAGCATCAGGATGTGCTGATTCCAGCCTGGCAAAGATTCCAGCCCCAGAGTTGACTGTGCACTCCATGAGAGTGCAGGCTTCATCTGCAGCATTCTTGGTGCAGGTCCCCATTTAGGACATCTTCAGGGCAGCAACGTGATCATCTATCCATACCTTTATGTTGCACTATACCATCATACAGCAGGCTAGGGATGATGCTGCATTTGGTAGAGCTGTGCTTCAGTTTGCAACTTGGTGAACTCAGAGAAACTGCTTGGGAGTCGCCTACTTGGAATTGACATGAGCAATCACTCGAAGAAGAAAAAACAGTTACCTACCTTTCATAACTGTTGTTCTTCAAGATGTGTTGCTCATGTCCATTCCAAGACCCACCCGCTCCCCGGTCGGAGTATCCGGCAAGAAGGAACTGAAGAGGTGGCGGATTGGCAGGGACCTATATACATGGCCATGAAGGCACCATTCCAGGGGGCTTCATAGCTGACCCGATGGGTACCGCTAGGGGAAAAATCTTCTGACAGTCGTGCATGTCACCCATTTGTCTTTTATTAGCATTTTCATGTGTGCTGGACCATACAAAGAAACCCAAACTAGGAATGTGCCAGCATTCATATAAAAAAAGAGATGGTTGTGTTTGGGTGCTGCTAGTGTACTGAAAACTCACAGCAATTATAGAATTATATCTTCAGAAATAAGCAATTTTTTTGGTAGTGGGAGTGGGTTTGGGAGGAGGGTAATAGTGTAATCGCTTATGTATTCAGATGGTATTGCAGAGTTTTTGCAATATTGTAGTTCAGGAGTTCTCAAACTTCATTGTACCGTGGCCCCTTTCTGACAACAAAAATTACTACACGACCCAGGAGGGCAGACCAAAGCCTGAGCTCACCCGAACCCCACTGCCCTGGGTGGGGGGGCCAAATCCCGAGCCTCGCCTCTCTGGACGGGGGGAGGGAGGTGAGTGTGTCAAAGCTGAAGCCCAAGGACTTCATCCCCAGGCAGGGGACCTGTAACCTGAAGCCCTCGAGCTTTGGCTTTGGCCCTGAGTGGTGGGGTTTGGGCTTCAGCCCTAGGCTCCAGCAAATCTAAGCCAGCCCTGGCAATCCCACTAAAATGGGGTCCAACCCACAGTAGAGAACTGCTGTGTAGTTGAAATTTTCTCTGTGGGGAAAAATTGACATAGTGGGTGAAATCTTGATCCCTATTGAAGTCAATGAGAGTTTTGTCATTGACTTCAGTGGGATCAGAATTTCACTCAATGTCCTTTTCTCTCATCCTAGCTTTTGTACAACTTAAATGACATATGACTGTTATCTCAGAAGAATGATGTACCCATGCTGCTCATACACACATTGGTTTCTCACACAAATGTCATTATTATTATTTATTATTATTTTCTGTCTGGATCCCCCTCCCTTGGAAAAAAAATTCAATCTTTTGTTTTATATTATTCTATTATTAGTTGTTTAGTTACCAACTTATCCAAGGAGAAAGGCAGAAAATCTGTCAGATTCAAGCCTCACACAAAGTTAACAGGCCTGTTACAATAATGCAAATAATAAATAACAATGATAATGTCAGGTTAATTTAAAGAAGTGTGAGAAAGATATGCACACACAAATAACAAATCCAGCACGTACTCACCCCCAACTCTACTGATCAAGATCTGTGCAATTAGGGTTTGATCCTGTGAGGTGCCAAGCACTCTGGCTCCGATCCAGCGAAGCACTTAAGCTTGTGCTTACGTTTAAGCATAGGAGCAGCCCCATTGGCTTCATTGTAGGACTGAGCCTTTAAACTTAGGACAGAGCACCTCAGCTGTGAATTACAACTGTTCCTTTCGTAGCTGCAGCTGTCCATGTTGTCTCATAGTGTGTAGTTGCAGCTGACTTTATCTCTGAAATTGTATTTGATAAATCTGATAGATGAGGGTTTTTTTTTAAATTCCTTTCAATCTTTTTAAATGAAAAAAAAAAAAAGAAGAGAGAGAGAAATTGAAAAGAGTTGTAATTGCAAATGAGCAGCCAGCAGGCATTCTTCAAAGGGAAATGTAGACAGGCTGGAGGCTTAGAATGCTGGCTAGCAAGGGTTTCCAGTGTGCTCACGTGTGAGGGCTGCTTTAAATTGTGATTTATATTGAAAGAGCTTCATTTGGGGGGATATTGTTTGGTTTGATTTAAACGTGATCTTTTATTCAGTGTCAGTGGAACATTGTCAGAGCAGATGCCAGAGCGGGTCTTTAGTGGATGGAATGGCTGTCATTGCAGCAAAGATCCTGGCTGGGGAGAGCAGCAGTAGTTTTGAATGTGGACGGACAAGGATCATAAATAAAGGAGATAATAGTCTGGGCTTGAAGATATTGGTTTGAAAAGGTCTGTATTAGAAAATAGAAGCCAAGAAAGCTCTGCTCAAGAGAAGAAGGGTGCTGAGCCTTAGCTTGAGGCTTGCTCTTGTCGATTATAATGTTACGATATAAAGTAATGAAGTGTTTTCAGCTAGCCAGATCATTGTAGGGTTGCCACTTGTCCTTGTTTTCAGAATGTCTCCGTGTGTCTGCAAGATAGGTCCTTGAGGTATTAGCTTTATTTTGTATTGGACCAATGTAATGAAAAATGTCTTTCCTTGCAGGAGTGGGAAATCTATTCTATGCATTTAAAACCATAAAGCAGGCTATAAGATTTATATTTGGGAGATAGGAGTCCATCACTTTTCCATATCCTCATATTCCACCCCGCCCCCCACACACACAGCTGATTCTTATAGCCTCCTCACCCACATGCACATGGCTCCCTGCACACTCACACTGGTGATTAGCCCACATGCCCTCTGTGCCCACACACAATAGCTGTGGGCCAACCCACTGTGTCTTTTCTCTTCCAGACATGCGCAGAGGACCAATCAGTGTATCCTCCCACTCCTGCCCACACTGGGACAGTCCAAATGCCCCCTTCTACGCACAGGTGGTGGGGTGGGCCTTGTCTGGGTTATAGCTCTGACTCTGGTTTGCATTGATGGAACTGCGCCTGTGAAGAATTATGCACTCAGTTTTCATCAGTGTTGATGCACCTTGTATGTAACTATAAACTACCTATTAAGACTATTGATTCAGATCAGTGAAGGTATTACATTCCAGTAGGCATTACAGTGAAGGCATTACATTCCAGTAGGAACTGAAAAAGGAAACACTAAACTTCTGGAGACAATCTGTATAAAGCAGCTAATTTATCATCTTTGTATATCTTTAAAAATGCATTGATAATCCTTGGTATGTAGCTCCCAACCAGTATGTGTGTATTTGGAGTCCTTTATTTCTCAGCTGTTTCTAACCGGGACTGATTTGAGCCAGACATCGCAAATTGTTGCCCTTGGAGAGTATTTTGTTATTCTTTATGAAATGAGTCAATGCTCTAAGCTGATGAATTCTACAGGATGACTAATCACTGCATATGGATGCCTTTGCGTTTACTAATCTATAAGTCAAGACACTCTTCCATTATTGTCTAGGTTTCTGAATTTGCAAACATATTCACTAGCATGGACACCTGGTACCTGTGTCACATACCATTCTCTTTAGTGGAATGCCACGTACGTCCGGGTTAGTGACTCTGTTTGTGGAATTGGATGCTCAATTTGCTTTGTTGTCACAATAAATTCTACGTTCAGAGTCCAGGGCCAGAAGGGACTAACGTGATCATCTAACTGAGCTCCAGGGTTACACTGGCTGTAGAACTTTCTGAAAATAATTCCTAGAGCAGATCTTTGAGAAAAACATCCAATCTTGATTTAAAAATTGTCAGTGATGGTGAATCCATCATGAACCTTGGCACATTGTTCCAATGCTTACCCTTACTCTTAAAAATTTACACCGTATCACCAGTCTGAATTTGTCTAGCTTCAGCTTCAAACCATTTGACAATGTTGTACCTTTCCGTGCTAGATTAAAGAGCCCATTATTAAATATTTAATCGCCCTGTAGATACTTATAGACTGTAAACAAGTCACTCCTTAACCTTCTCTTTGTTAGACTCTATAAGAGCTCAATTTATTTCAATTATCACTATCAGGCATGTTTCCTAATCCTGTGGTCATTCTCGTGGTTCTTCTCTTAACTCTCCTCCAATATGTCAACATCCTTGAATTGTGGGCCCCAGAACTAGACAAAGAATTCCAGCAGTGGTAGCACCACTACCAAATATGAGAGACAAAATAACCCTTTTATTCCTATTTTAGTTTCCCAGGATCACATTAGCTCTTTTGGCCACTGTGTCACGCTGGGAGCTCATGTTCAGCTCATTATCCACCATGACTTCCAAATCTTTTTCAGAGTCACTGCTTGCCAGGATAGAGTCCCCCTTCCTGTAAGTATGGCCAACATTCTTTGTTCCTAGATATATAAATTTACATTTATCCATATTAAAACACGTTCTTGATCCATATATGCTGGAGATGAGAATTATCTTTTAATTATTACAGTATAACTAGTTGATGAGCACATTAGAACAAGATTTAGAGTAAGAATTTCATGCTACCAAAAGCTACTGATTTCAGTAACAACTTGTCCTGGAATATACACAAACCTTCATCCTCTGTCGTACACAGGAGTTGGTTCCGAAGTTAAGAATGACTGACCCTGAGCAACAAGATCTATGTCTGCTCAATGCATGATTCCTTTTGAAAAAGCTGATGGTATGTTTGAACCAAGAAGGAAAGATAATATGAAGAATATTATTATTGCACGTAGTAGAAATTTCAATAACTAAAAAATGGAATTCAGTGTTGGAGCAGAAATAGCAATTTTCTACCCAGTGAATTGCCAAATTATTTTTGAGCAAATTAGATTTATTTCCTGGACTATGATGATTATGAATGATTTTTGAATGCTGCTAAAGTACTCACTCAAGATTGGCAATGGCAACTATATTTCCCTCTCACCTGATGACAGTTGGGAGGTTGAAATACCAGAAGTTAAAGGATTATCAAAATTTTGGTGTTTGTTATGTAATGTTCTCGGTGTTCTCTCTTTACCTGAACATAGCACTGGAAATGTTCCCTGTATATCCATGTATGCACTTTTTTTTTTCTGGGTTGAACTTAAAAGACTATTGGCTTTATGTACAGTTGCAGTATGAGAAGCGCATTCTATTATGGTTAGCAGAATGGTGCAGTGAGGTCTTGTGTTACTAAGACCTCAGTACTTTTGTAAAATACACTATGGCCCTGCAAGAGCTGAGTTGGACCAGGTGGGTCCAATTAGCTAGTTAGACTGCAAACAGGCTGGAGGCAGCTAGTTAGGGAGAAGCTCACCTGTGAGAGACAGGCAGGGCTTCTATAAAAGACAGGAAAATGAAACAGAAGGGGTGGCTGGGAAAGTCTTCAGTCACTCCCTGAGGGAAGGGAGATACGGTTGTGCTGACAAATCCAGGGAGGAGGAGGAAGGGAAGCCAGGAAGGTAGGACAGGGCTCAGGGAAAGGCAGTAAGATCTAGAAGGGAACAGACTTTGACTGCTAGAGGGGCCCTGTGCCAGAACCTGGAGTACAGGACGGGACTGGGTTCCGCTGCCAGCCAGTGCAAGAGTGGCACTAAGAGGCAGTGAACAGGAAGACTGCCCAGGATCGTTGAAGGAAACTTTGGTATCCCAGAAGGAGGAAACATGTAGAGCAACTGGCCGGAGGGCTGAGTCACGAAGAGACCATAGCAGCACCTGGAGCAAGAGAGGGACTGCAGAGAGAGAGAGAGGCAGAGGATGGCCTGCAACTGTGGGAAGGGGTGTCAACCTCAGGAGCTATTCCCTAGAGCAACCAAGAGAAGGTGCCATCCTAGCAGTGAAGTACAGCACCCTGTCAGAAAGACCTTTACTAATATGCTGCAAGGTGTTGTCATAAAAAGTTAAAACTCTAAACTTTCCCTGTCCAATATTTAGTTTCTCCACACAACCTACATGGCTCTCCTACCATGATATAGACAGCTTAGTCTGAGGTTGAGATCTGCAAAGAAACTTGAAAACTCACAATGAGAAATACTTATTTCTGTCAGCAGATATAAACAGCCTTGACTCTCTATTTTTTCCCTCCTCATCAGAACTTTGCAGATGCTGTGGCGTGATAGAAATGAAGAAACCTCTCTCCACTACTTGCTCGGTTTCATAAAGGTTTTATGCCATAATCAGTCCTTTTGGCATGAGGCTTCTGGCATTTTAGTCATTTTGCACCCAGCCTGATCTACCATATACAACCATATTGTTTAAATGGCTGTGAAGATAATGACAATGGAATATTTAAGGTATGTCTAATCTAAAGTTTGCCTCTAATTTTGCCAGCTTACTCAATGTAGTTATCACGTTTCTAAAGGCTTGTTTGAACATGCCCCAAAAATTTGTGCCAGGTTAGAAATGTTATGGTTTAGCCTAGAGATCAAGGATCAGCCTAAGAGGTAAACTACAAATGATAGATTCAGTTAGCTCAAGGTAAAAGATAGTTTACAGGGGTCGGCAACGTTCGGCACGTGGCCCATCAGGGTAATTTGCTGACAGGTCACGCGAGACATTTTGTTTACATTGATCGTCCGCAGGTACGGCTCCCAGCAGTTCCCAGTGGCTGTGGTTCACCCTTCCTGGCCACTGGGAGCTGTGGGAGGCCGTGGCTGTGGACAGTCAACGTAAACAAAATGTCTCACATAGCTCGCTAGCTGATTACCCTGATGTGCTGCGTGCCAAAGGTTGCCGATCCCTGCTTTAGAAGCTCTTAGGGTTTGTCTGCATATGGAAATTTACCAGCCAAATTTTACCAGCATAATTACACCGCTATAGTGTACTGGTATAACTCCCCCGTGTAAACATTTATTCCTGCATATCTGTCATGCCATTGTAAAAATAGTTTAGGCTTAATATAAACATCCTTATGTGAAGGTTGGCCCTGGGCTGTTTTGGGTAAATCCAGAGGAGAGTCCTTAGAAAATGGTGGGGTGTTTGTCTTGGATACCTACAATATGAACTTGCTGCTGTGATTGACAGCAGACATTTCTTTAGACAGCAGCATGGTGACAGTTGACAAGTTCTAACAAATGTTGATAGTCTGCTTCAATGTCTCAGACTATTTCTCCTACCTTTTAATTTTCTTCCATTGAGTGGAAGTGGAAGGTTGGTTTTGTGCTTAATGTACTGGACTGCAACCCTCTGGATGTTGGTTCAATTTTTAGTTCTGCTACCAACTTTCTAGACTGTGGATAGTTAATTTCATCTCTTTCTGCATCAGAACCCTACCTATGAAGTGGATAATAATTATCTTCTTTCACCCAACCTTTGTATTGTCTATTTAGAACTAGATTTTCCAAAGAGCTCAGCTCCCATTTAGGCACCCGTGTAAGTGGCCACAGTTTCAAAATAGCTCAGCTCTCTTTTGGGCACCAAAGACCCTGTCTACATCAGAGAAACTTCCAGTCATGTAACTATACTGAGGTAATTACACCAGTGTGAATTTTCCTATTGTAATCAGGGTCTTTATAAAGATGTCAGATTTTCAAAAGTGCTGAAGATTCTATTGAGAACAATGGGAACTGCTAAATGCTGAATACATCTGAAAATCTGGCCTTTCAGTTGCAAACTGTTCTGGGCAGAGGCTGTTTCTTAGTCTGTGTTATGCACAGTACCTAACACAAACGGGCTCTGGTCTTTCTTGAGGCCTTGGGTGCCAGTGTAATACAAATGAATAACATGCCTTGTAGGCTTTCCTGCAATAATCTTTATTTTAATAATTCTTTACTACAATAATCCAGTAGCATCCCAGGTGGATCCATATCCTTTACCCCTGTACTGCTTCACTCTCCCTTCCTTCCCTGCTGGAAATCTCCAGCTGTCCCAGGGTATCTGTGTTAAACTAAGGGCATGTCTACACATACAATGCAGCAGCAGGGCAGCTGCATCAATAGTGAAGATGCTCTAAGTCAATGAGAGAAAGCTGTCCAATCAGCATAATAAAACCACCTCTGCAAGTGGCAGAAGTATGTCAGTGGGAGAAGCTCTCCCGCTGACATAGTGCTGTCCACACCAGCGCTTAAATCAGTGTAACTTATGTCGCTCAGTAGTTTATTCACACCCCTGAGCAACATAAATTCTGCCGACATAAGCTGTAGTGTAGACATAGCCCAAGAGATAGTGAGATGCTGCTCCACCTTGCTGTTGTGGAGAGGTCAATTGAGGGAATGTATTTTACTTGCAGAGCTGACATAATTGTTTAAAGCAAACAGACAGCTCAACATTTTTACTTACAAAATCTGGCATCTCGTAACAACGTGTTCTGAGTCAGCAAGGCCATTTTCACAGAAGCATTGTCATTAATCTGCATGCTTGGCATCGCTGCTGAAGATTGTCTTATTTTGCTGTGATAAGATGCATATTCATACTCTGAAACTTTTTTTGTGTGTGTGCTGGCTGTGTGTTCCAACTGCACTCCCTTCCCCCACTTTTTTGTGTGTATGTGGAAACACCTAATCGCTCCATATACATGCAGTCAGCATTTCCAACTACACTTTGAAAAAACTCTAGTCACTTTTATTGGTATTTTCTAATCTAATGACATGGAAACTGTAATTGTGTCAAGGTCTGTACAATGATTGCCTGACTGATGCCAGTTATATTATCTGTCACTCTGGGGAAAGAACCGGTGACTAAATAAGATGGTAGAGTGAATGATCTGTTCAGAATGAAAGGAATAACCAGTTACTACTGCCTGTTGCCAATTTCTGTATAACCCGAGAAAAGTTCACATGGTGCTTTGTATTCTGTCCAGCTGTGAGCCTCACACAACCTTCATACAGCAACCCACTGCAGAACACTTGTAAAAGGAGTATGTGTGCACTGAGATGTGGGACCCCACTTTATTTATTTCATTATTGATTTTCTATTATATCCTAATCAGGTCTTCATATTGTACCCGTCATGATGGTACCAGAGTACTTACTAGATATGAAGTCTAAAGAATATTGCTCTTCCCTTCAATCATTGCAAAAGCCTGTAGTGCCAGATGTTCAAATAATTTAGGTATGCAACTGTGTGTCCAAAATCCTTGTGCAATTGTGTGTCTATTTACAAATAATATTGCTGCCATTGTGCATGCAAATCAGATATTTATGCATGCAAATAACCAAAGTGGACAGTGTGTATTTTTAGGATTTTCAAAAGCAATTGAAAGTGAATGGGAGTTAGCTATTTAACTCGCTAACGTACTTTTGAAAATCTCACCCTGTGTTCTTAAGGTATTTGAAAAACTGGCTTAGAACATGTAGTGGTACGTACATCTTCTGAATGATAAAGAACGTGTGTCAGATAAGGAGTTACTTCTCCATTTAACGTCTCTCCCTCTTGACATTTCTGTACATGACTCTGCTCACCATGTCTTTGTGGTGCATGTTTGCTATTGTCTCTCTCTCTGTGTCTTGATGTGTGTCAGCTACTCAAATTCCCAAAGGCCTTACAAGATGAATGGCTTCATCTATGAGATTCCAATAATAATCCATTTGTGTATGAAATATGCTTGTCATTATTACTGAATCATAGAGAGGTAGTATTTTCTGATAGTTAGAGCAGGTGAATGAGGACCGGGACTCCTGAGTTCTATTCTGAATTATGCCGCTGACTCTGGCTAGCTTTTAAAAACTCATTTTAATTCTTAGTGACAGATTACCAGATTAATGTTACCCACTGAGTCACAAAGATTTAAAGTGACTTCTCAGAAGCTATCCAGAGAGTCAGGGGCCTAGCTCAAAATAGGACTCCTTTTCACCACAAACATACGCTACAGGGGTTGTGTGGGTTAATTAGTGGATGTCTGTAAAGTGCTGTGAGGTCCTTGTATCAGATGCAATATGTAAAGAATTACTGTATCAACAGTATGCTTAAGTACACTGTGATACTATTAAGGCTAATCATAATAGCTAATAAGAGATGTGTAGCATGTCTGTGGTAAAAAGGGGTGATGTGTGTTTTTCAGTCTGCATCATTCACAGGTGTATAGAATGTTGCAGTGGCTTGCCATGTTTAAAGTGCAATTCTAAACACTCATTGGCACTTTGAAAGCTTTGAAAGTTGTCTACCAGGATCTGCTTTAATTTCAAATGATCTCAGTCCAGTCAAGAAATGCAGAATATGCCAATCAAGTAGTACAGTGCACACAAAAGTACAGTTCATAAGTCACATTATCCTTATCTATTAGTAATCATAAATTAGCATGAAGGTCAGTGGACACCTTAGAAATGAGTAAGAGAAGAAGGTCAGAAAGAGGATTTGAATGGAAAGGAAACTGTGAATACATATGCAGTGTTCAAAACACTGCAGCAATAGGGGAGGAGGGTAACATTAAATAATCTCACTGTCAAACTGCCTCAGCCAGTGTGTATATCATGGATGGTATAATGGTGTGGATTTTTTCCAATGCCAAAAAGTCATATTGTATTACAGTGAGGTTTTTCTATTGCAAACAGTCCTGCTTCCCCTCCACTCCACCCTGAACGTGCCTGGCCAATTACACTCCTCATGCATCGCATGCCTTCAACAGCACAGCAGGGACAGTGGCTTACTGTGAGTGCCACTGAAGATTTAAAATTCTACTCTTCTGCTTCCACCAAAATGAGCTGAATCAATGGTGAAAGCGATGCCCGCAAGGCATGAGACAGTGGGAGGCAGAAAGGCGTCAACAGCCTCCTGACATTACCCAAGCAGGAAGTACTTTTCAATACAACGTTAATGTTCTTCAAAAAAAGATTTGTAACCAATTAATTAACTTGCAAATTTTGCACAGATGATCCAAGTGTGTCACATTAAACAGTAATCAGCCCTTCCCAGTGTGTGTGTGCACCCTGAGATAAAGACAAAGGTATTAAAAAACATTAATGGGAGATACACGCTCACAGCCAGGGTGGTATAGGCCTCTTATTATGATCGTGTACTCTAGCTTGGTTTCTGTTGCAAGCTGTTACAGTTCAGGCAGAAACTGCTGGGCAAATCACTTACGTTCTTGCCAGTTAGGCATTATGGTACATTGACTTTTTGCCTAAATGTTATTTTTGCCTGGTCAGTTATTTAAAACAAGTGTGCTTGAAATAATTTTATCCTGTGCTGAGTCTCCTTTAACGTGGACATTGATGAAACCCGCCAGAGGGTGCGATGCACAATAAAAAGCAGTTACTGTGCTAGCCTCAGATTCAGTTAAAAATGGATAGGACACAAATAAGAAATGAAATGGAGGCCAGGCCATCTGTTTTCATTGACTCACATGTGTAAACTTTGGGGTATTTAGGGAGAGGTCAGAGGTCTTTCAGGGGAAGATTGGTTGACTTTTTTTATAAAGGAGCTGAAATATAAAATGTACATGACACAAGATTAATGCATAAGAATAGAAAATCTGTCTGTGTTTCTGTGGTAGGACCTTGGAGACTGTAATTCTCTTCAGAGTTCTCCACAGAAAAAGTAGGGCACAAACAGAAGCCCTACACACTCCTCACATTTTGCAGTGTCGATCTGATTCCACTCTGACTTGGAGGGACCAAGGGTGGCCCATCAAGCCTATTTTCTCCTGCATTACCTAGGCCATCAATCCCCCTTTCCCTGCCACAGGGTCAGTCCCAGCTATCAAAAGGCCCTGAGAAAAGTAATGTGGAGGGTACCGTGACGGACATGGTAACCCCGTGCACTATCTTACAGGGCTTTGTATGAAATTTATGAATGGTTTGTGAATGACCGTGTTTTACTTCATGGAGAAGGATTACCACAGATCCTACCGGAACTAAAAACAGTGGAAGATGATTAAGGCGAGTCACTGAGACTAAACAACTCTAGAGAAGTACCAGCTCCTGGAGTGGTTTGCATATACTGATTCAAGTTGTGTTTCCAGGGAGTAGGAAACAAAGAAAGGGGGTTGGGTATAAAAAGGCTGCATTTGTACTGATCCAGGGCTGCCTTTTTGATCCAGCAAATGGACAGGACCTTCTATCCAAGGGGGTCCCAACCTTTGCAGGAGAATTGGAAAGACTTCGACCTACTATGGCCCCATGAGGCCAATTGCTGGCGGCTGGTAAGCTTTTTGCATGAGTATAGGAACATTTAAAAAAAAATATTTCTCTGTATACTTTAAAATAAACGTGCTTGCTTAGAAAGAGCTGTGTGGTAACTTGTAACTGTGGGCACAACATAGTTCGTTGCCCTCAGAGAAAGCAACACAGATGCTGGAGCTATCACAGTGTAATGCAGGGAGCTGTGCAGCCTTAGAACCCCTGGTCAGAAGGGATTGGGACAAGGGTCCCTGCCCAGAGACAGGTGATGCTAGGATACCTGACTAGGCACTCCTGGAATGGTCCATTCCTGGGGTTGTGGGGGGAAGAGTGCAGTGAGGTTACCCTAACACTGTGACAGGTACTACTTAGCTATGTTCTGCCTCCTGCTTTCCCCTCCTGTTGGGCTCATACTAAGACCCCTTTTTCCAAATGCTGTTACTCAAAATGGACTGGGCAATTCTCATTTTAACAGTCTGAGGGTCCCTGGGTCCCTCTGGATTTGGATCTCTGGGTTCCTGTGTGGGAGGAGATCATCAAGTCATGGACAGGAGCTCACAGGAGGGCTCTCAGTGCTTGGGGCCTCTCCAAATGCAGAGCAGTGCCAATTACACCTCTTCTAGGACCAGCCCTGGTCACGAGCATGTATTTCCAAAACATCTGAAAGGGGAGAGGATCATCCTTTCCAGATGCCCCCTAGGACAAAGATTGAGATAAGAGCACCTCCCCCATACAGGGTGTGTCTTCACTTCAGAGTTAACCCAGGCTCTTACCTGTGTTTTAGCTTTAACCGCTCTCTCCTCCTCCCCTGTACTGTCCACGCACACAACAAACCTTTTACCTGGATTAACATGTGCTTTGAAACCAGACTAGCTTACCCAGCTGGGGGTGAGCCAAGTCTTGTGAAGGCCAAGACTATAACAGGGTTCAAAAAAGAGCTAGATAGGTTCATGGAGAATAGGTCCATCAATGGCGATTAGCCAGGATGGGCAGGAATGGTGTCCCCAGCCTCTGTTTGCCAGAAGCTGGGAATGGGCAACAGGGGATGGATCACTTGTGATTACCTGTTCTATTCATTCCCTCTGGGGCAGCTGGCATGGGTCGCTGATGGAAGACAGGATACTGGGCTAGATGGACCTTTGGTCTGTCCCAGTATCAATGTTCTTATAGGTTAGAGCCTGAGTTTTGCTATTTAATTTGGGCTCTAACCCACCTACTTTGCAGTGTGGATGAAGGCTCTAATCCAGGTTACAAAACTTGGATGCTGATTGTCCTACAATGCCTTTCCACAGTTCTCAAGGACTGTACGTTCCTGCCTTTCTACCAACTCCCTTCGTCTGCACCAGAAGTCCCCTACCAGTTGATATGTAGCTAATTGGTGTTTAAACCTCACATTCCATGTGCCTGCTCCTTTTCTGCACAGCACTCAAACAGTACCTGAACAGAAATGTGATGTGGGAGATCCTCCTCCCAGCCTGCTTCTCGCTGGCCAGAGCTCCCACCAAGGGTCTGAGGGACATCTAGTGTGAGCTCAGTAAAGTCCACAGTTTGGGGAGATGTACCCTGAAATCATCACCGGGGTGACAGAAGCACCAAGAGGCTGGCAGAGGAAGGGATTAAGTAGATGGCAATTCAATGCAGGGAGAGATAAAAAAACCTGAAGACTTCATACCGCTAGAAGAAAACACCAACGGCAAGTTTGGAAAGCCTCCCTCAGCCTGACCTGACTACAAGGAGTTTGAGTGGGTGTTCAGCTCTGAGCTGCATACGGAGCCCACAGTTGTGCTGGATGATCTTTGGACATTGAATGAACTAATATTTGGATAGGGGGCAGGAGGACCAGAGGGGCCAGAAGAGACCATATGGCAGAGGGTCTGGAGACCCCATGTGCAGGGGGACTAGAGAACGATGATGGCCCGGAGCCCATGGATCTGTTGGGGAAGGGGCTTGGGAACGGAGCAGGGAGGATGCACCATCACAACTGCAGCTGGTTACATCACCGCTGCCATCTTTATTATTGTGTGGGGAGAAATTACAACATAAGTTTGTTACAACAAAGGGGTTTGCTGGTTTATGACCAATGTAATTATTGCCATGGAGGATATTATGCTGTGGGATGGCCTTTGCTTCAGTTGAGGTGGAAATGAGGTCATTTCCTAGCTCCTTTTCCTCTCCTTTCCTCCTGGACACATGATCCAAGATGGAATGCAAGCAGAGAAAAGAAATGTAAACATGCAACTACTGATTTATTCTATTACATGTGTGCAAAGCTGGGATCTTAAACTGAGCAATGCCGGCAGATTCAGGGACACATGCAGCATAAGCATATATGCATATTCATATACATACTGCAATCTGTTTATTCTCACAGTGACACTAGCATTAAAGTATTGTCTAAAATAGCCTAGATTGTATGTCCCATTGTATGACCTGCAGCTTAAGTGCAGAGCAGTTTAAGTTCTCCTGGTAACTGCAAGTCTGCTGTGCATGCAAGGTAATTTGAAAAGCCACATCTGTTATAATGAAGTGTTTGAATCTTAGTTCAGCATCCTGTTTATCGTTCCTCCAAATTTTAGTCCACCCCGGTTGATGATGCTTGAGAGCTTTTCAGAGAAGAGAAATTCAAGATGGTCTGAGATTACTGGGCAGGGCAAACTTTCCATTACCACCTACCTAGCTTACTAGACATCTTTGCTAAAGCTGGTTGAAGTTCTGAATTTCATTGGAAAATGGCAATTCACCAAAGCAAAACGTTTCACCAAATCTATTACAGATTTGACAAGACCTTTATCAAACCACAGGTAGGCTTTTACTAGAGTCAGGCAGCTTTGGGAACAAACTGTCCCTGAGTCACAGACTCAGGAATGTCAGTTCCACATTTCATTTTGGAAAGGCAATGTTTCAGTGTTTCCTAAACAAAATTGTTGATTCTCAGAGACTTTGGGCAGATTTGCTTTAATTTTGATGTAGAATGAACCCAAATGCCAAAAAACAAAATTTCTCATGAACCAAAAATCACAAATTTTGGCCAGTTCTACTTTCCAGTAATTTGCTGGTGAGTCACCAGGCAGTGAAATATCTCTTGGAACAGGCTCAGAGATGACTGGCTGCAGGACACACAGAAGGACTTTGGCCACCGATCAGAGTATCACATAGAAGTGCAGAGAGAAATGCTGGAGAGGGAGGAGAGAATGAGGTGAAATACACTGAAAATGACAGGATGATGGACCAGCAGGACCAACAACAGCAGAGGGAACTGTTCGACAAGTTGCTTAGCCTGAGGCCAGAAGGCAACAGATTCCAGTACCTGCCTCTGCTGCATCAGAGCAGTCAGTGTGCAATCTCCAATGGACACTGCTCCACATTACTACATCCTGCAGCCACTGGATAACTGTGGGTGGGCAGTGAGCCAGTCCATGAACTCCTGGAATGGAAATATGTAAGTGTGCGGGGCAGATGTTTCCTGTTCACTCGACTTCCATGCAATGGTAGGGGAAAGAGAACAAGTGCAATGGTGATGTGCAGTTCCATTACCGGTGATGTTGCTTTATTGTTTGTTGGTTATCTTTGCACTTTCCACTCCTACTAACATTTGCACTCTCTGTGAAGTGGCAGCGAGGCTGCCTGTTTTGTTCTTATGTAAGTATTTGGGTACACAATCCACTGGTGCGTGAGCGCTTGGGAAACAATAAATAGGCAGGAAGATTAAATCAAAGCTTTTAATAGTCTTATAACAACACTAGATAAATTGATATGTGTACTGTGGGTAAATGACACTATCCCACATCACCACATTTCCCCATGCATGCCCCTTGCAAAGCAAGGATGTAAGCATAAAAGTAATCCTTTTCTTCCCTCAGTCTACTGGGCCCAGCTTCAGTGATCAAAGGTGCTCTTCCTGCTTACCTCTATCGGGCCCATAAACAAGCACAGACATGCACCCTTTCCTGGTTCAAAATCTCTCCCTTATGGTCACATATGTTGTGTAGTTCAGAGGCTCTCAACCTTTGCAGACTACTGTACCCCTTTCAAGAGTGATTTGTCTTGAGTACCACCAAGTTTCACCTCACTTAAAAACTTACAAAATCAGACACAAAAATACAAAAATGTCCCAGCGCACTATTACTGAAAAATTGCTGAATTTCTCATTTTTACCATAAAATTATAAAATAAATCAATTGGAATATAAATATTGTACTTAAATTTCAGTATATAGTATATAGAGCAGTATAAACAAATCATTGTCCATGAAATTTTAATTTGTACTGACTTCGCTAGTGCTTTTTATGTAGCCTGTTGTAAAACTAGGGAAATATCTAGATGAGTTGATGTATCCCCTGGAAGACCTCTGCATACTCCAGGGGTACATGTACCCCTGGTTAAGAACCACTGGTGTAGTTTACCGTAGCAGTTACCAGCAACATGAATGGCATTATACACACTTGCATCTGAGCAATTTGTAGGCAGCGCCATCTTGCCTTCAGTCAAATACACATTCTATCACCATGCTGCAACTACTCAGTGTGTAATTAAACCTCCTTCTGCCCAGGTGCTCAGAAATCAGGATACAGCTCCATTAGCCAGGGCAGTAGAGGATAGGCTCAGTCCCCAGTGAGCACAGGCACCTGTTGATATCCATTTTATCAGGAGTGAATAAAGTCCCTTCTAGTCCAAAAAAGTTAAAAGCCTGATCCTCTGACCACCCTAGTGTCATGCACTGCAGGTGCATCTGACATTAATGTTTCTGAACCTCCTCCTGTGGTCAATCAAGCTCTGCATAACAAACGAGATAGTATCCTTTCTCTGACATACTTATGGGCATCTTGAAGGTGAGTAAACAATGGGCAGATGTGTGCCAACAATAGCCCCAGCACAAATTGGGAACCCTATTCTCTTAAAGCCAGCTAATATTTTGTGGATCTTAGGAATTTTCACCATTTGTGGCTAAAATACAGCAGTAATTACCCCAAAAATCTCCATCCCCACAGCACCACAGTTGACTTTTCAACTCCAAATTGATTAGCCACTGAACTGAGCCAGCTTCCAGATGGCAATAGCAACCCACTTCTGGGTGCGTATGGCCTCTCATCTGCGTGTTCTGGTGCTGAAGGGTCAGGGCAAGCTCCTCACACAGTTCCATGACAGTGTCTTTCATATGGAAGTTCTGGAGCCACTGCTGGTCATCCTAGGTCTATAGGACAATATGATCGCACCACTCTGTGCTTACGGCCCTGCTCTAGAACCAGTCAGCTCAGGGGATTCTACAGCTATTAAAACCTGCATTAGCTGTATCCTCTCCATCATGTCTGCATGCAGCTTGCAAGATTTTCTAACCAAAGTCTGCTTCCTCTTCCTTCTCAGGGTGACAAGCCACTGCCAAAATGCCCTCCGCCATGTCTCATGGCCTGTAGCTGCCTCCTGTTGAAACGAGAGTTGCATTAATGCCAAAAGCTGGAACAGGTCACATCCTGAGCTAAATCCATGCCTTACTACCAGCTGGAATGGATTTTCTTGATTAAAAAATGAGAGTGGACTTTAGGAATTCAGATGATTTGATAAAATAGTTCTTGTTTTCTCAAGTTTACATATCCCAAGCTTTCACTGTTGCTATGGGGCAGGTTGGAGCAGAGATGAAAATAAATCTGTGTCATTTATTTCTCTGTGTGAAGTTTATTTCTGCTTATTTTTCCCAAACATACATATACATATCCACATAAAGAGGCTTACCAAAATACTTAAACTCTGAATGCTCTCTGCGTGAAGGAATACATGTGTGAAAGAATACATATGTACTGTGCTTTCAGCTTCTGTTCTTGAAATACCATATGTTCCCAACTGTGTGCTTAAAATAGCTTGATGAAGCAATGCTTTAAAGCAATAGATAGGTAAGTGCAGATTTACTCCACCAATTTCTCAAGGTTGATTAAGCCCCTTAAAATATACTTGTAGAGAAATAGATACTCTCAATATTAGGCAACTGAACTGACTGTTGAAGATAATGAAATGTAAGTACAAAAGAAAATAGGTAAGGGTAGGTTAAAACTGTGTTCCTGCCTCTGACAGTTTACTTTGATGAATGCACTCATTCACTCATATTCACCTGCATAATCAGAGATAACAGGCTGATGGTTTGCATGAATAACTAAGTATGGCATGTTTAATTTTCTTTTAAAAAAGAAACAGCAGTTGTTTCACCCACATCCTTCAGTTCCAATACATATTTATAAATTGTCAAAAAATGAAAAGCCCTTTAACAGCAAGCAACAAGCATACAAAACTACTACAAGAAAGAACTGGGATAGTAGTAAGCCAGAGGAACGGACCAGATTGTGAGCAATTCAGACCCACTCACCCCTCTGTGGGCTGTGCAGATAATATGGGACAGAGGAGCTAGTTGCTTGAATGATTAGTAAGTGTGGCACTTCTATTTGTTTTGTATTCTTTAGGCTGTGTCTTCTGACAGCTTGACATTGCAAAAGAAGATGCACTAAAATTGAAAAGTAAATCCACACTGCACAGCTAGCTAGTAATTTGGAAAGTGAATGTGCTGCTTAATGTTTGATGGTTTATATTCTTTAGATTACTTTAAAGGGCCTAACCCAATGGCTCCAGGCACTGTTTCAATTTCTTGAAATGGAAATGGATGCAACTAGAGGTCACCAAGATGGCAGAGGGTTGCTCTACCTCCACAGAAATCCATCACCAGGATTGATTTATCCCCCGCTAAAGTATTGAGATGGCAACTTCTAAGAACCCCAGGAAGCTGGCAGGGATGAAATACAAAGGTAAAATGACTGATTCACCAGCTGACTCTGATCTAGAATCAGACCCTCTAGAGCCAGACATAGGGCAGACATCCGGTGTTGGAAACCCTGAAACAACAAATAAAAATATTCTAGAATTACTAGCCAAATGATGTCTGTGCAGAAAACAGTAATTGATATTAAACCTGGTATGAAGGAGGATTCCAAGAGAGGATCTCAGGAGCAGAGCACTAGACTGAGAGCATTGACAGCAGAGGATCTGCAGCCCAAGCTTTGATCAGTAAAAATTAAACTGAGATTGCCAGGATCCAGGAGAAACTGGCAGGGGCTGAAGAAAGAAAATTGAATTTGAGGTTTGTGAGTCTTAAAGCAGGAGAGGGAGGAGGAGATACCCTTTCTTTCATAAATAACTCCATCAAGGAGATCTTTGCAATGGAAGACCTGGATCTGATTTCTATACAAATTTATGTACATCAAAATGTGCAAATCCCAGGAGCAGACACAACAGTATTTAAAACAAATCAAAACTGCCAGTTCTAGGAGAGAAAAATGCAATTACATTAGAGGAGCACATATGTTGGTGGAGAGTAAAGGACTATAAACAGCAAAGTCTGGGAGAAACCCAAGGCTGGAAGTCTAGGGAGCCAAGTTCTTAACAACTTTAGGCAAGAACTAATTCCCTTATTAAGTTGAGTCTTTGCTGAAATTTTAGAAAAGAGTAGTTTCCTGGAAAGCATGCAACAAGCTACTGTTAATTGCACTGATTCCAAGGAGGGTGAATCCAGAGATAATTGTGGATCCTACAAATCAATTTCCTTTTAAAATGTAGAAATTAACACTTATGCTAAATGCTGGCAGCAAAGAGGAGACTATAATCAAACAATTGCTACACAGAGACCAGACAGGATTCCCTAATGGAAGACAACAATATGGATTTGGTCCCAAGTTTAGCACACAGGTGAGTGCCTCCAGGAGCGAATTTCTTGGTATATGGCTCCCTCCTTATGAGTTTAATTTGCTCCTGTACAAAGGACCTTCATAAGGCCTAGGCACAGGACCACACTTCACCCAAAAGGAATATACCTTTAAAAGCTGCTGAAGGGGATGGGGGCAAAGGTGAATTTAAGCCACTTCTGTGCTCTCACCTCCTCAATTCCTGGTGTTGCTGGGAATAGGTCTGGGGGGCAGTGTCACTCGGAATCATCTCTGGGCTGTTCTAAATTACACTAGTTTATAGTGGACCCCCCAAAGGCCATTATGCTGGCTTGGGATTGCTGGAGCACAGTGGGCAGGGGCTACCCACTTGGCCCAACACATTCTTTATGCTGTGGTCAGAAGGCAGGGATGGTATAGAGACGGGATTCCCCCATGCCAGATGAGTCATTCATGAAATTATTGCCACACAGTGTTGATGAAATTGCAATGAGGAAGGAAACAGAAAATATATAATTTGATATTGTTGCCCAATATACAGATTTAGTGGTAAAAATAATAAATGTTACCACAAATATCACTGGGATGAAAAAATATTAAATCCTCCCCACAGGTGATTGTCTTGGGAATAGACAATAATGAAATAGGAAATGCAAGACCACAGAAGCCTTTAAAATATTATTCCTAGCAGGGAAGCATCATAAAAGTTTGAAAGCCTGAGTCACTTTTGATATGCCTTGATTCAGCAAGGCGTTTGACCACCTGCTTAACTTTAAGTACTTGAGCAGTTCTGTTGACTTCTATGGGACTACTCCTATGCTTAAAGCTAGGCCCATGCATCAATGTTTTGATAAATTAAAGCCATAATGAACGGTTATGGAGAATATGGCAGGTGGTGGGAACAGAGAGCCGGATTCTCATTTACACAATAGCCACTTTACATGGCTCTGGCAGTGGGTATAAATGTACGTGAATTCTAAACCTTGTAACTGGTGTAAAATTCCCTGAAGCTAACCTAAAAATAGGCAGGATATTTTGTTTGTATGTGCTGGGAGACCACAGGCATCTACACAACTTTACACCTTTGTTCTCTGCTCACAAGTTCCCACTCTTTCATGTGAAGAGCAAGAGTCCTCCAACCATGGCTCTTTCAGCTAGAGCCCAGCAGGTGGCACTGAAGAGCTTGTAACAAGGACTTTTTTCCTTATGAATCATGCAGATGGTTTCCGTCGTGCATCTGGTGTCCAGCAGGTCCCTGCTGATGCTGGGTTAGCAGGGAGTGCCACAAATGTGTGATGTGGAGGAGCATTTGTGTTACTATTTTTAACAATGCAGCAAGGAGGGCAGGTTGCTGTGATCTAAATCACTTTAAAAAGCAGCACATCTCATTAGTTTATTCTCAGTACATCCTCAGCTGTCTGGACTGGAGAGCCTCCTCTCAGCTAGAGACATTAACATTTCAGTTAATAGGGATATCTGTGTGGCTACTTAGTGTGAATCCAGCGTCAGTTACTTATTAATGAGGATCCAAAAGTGCCTATACTTAAGGCCTCACTTAGCTGGGGGAAGCCTTGTAGGGCCAATTTGAGTTCTATTAAATGACTAATGGCTATTGAGACATAATGTCCACCAAGCAGATATCACATCATATTTAGTATTTAATGTTTAAATATTTAATTAATTAAACACAGCCAAATATTGAATTAAATACCATTAAAGTCATCCGGATACCTCCATTATGCATAATGCAAAGGAAATCAGGGCCCTTTTTATCAAGTAGCGTGAATTTATCATTACATAGAAATAATGGGTCTGTTCAGCCAAAATACTTAAAATCATTCCATAAAGTAGGCGAATTTTAAAAACAACTTTTTTTGTAAAGTAAACTGGGCTAAATGTTGTGCTAGTAAATCAGGCTCTGAAAGAGCACATAGAGTAGACAGAGCTGCAGTGCTATATTCCACACTGAAACAAGAATGCTGTGCTTGTATATTGACTTTTAATTATTTAAAAGTAAATGACTGCTACTTAGCATGGCATACCTGCCAACAGTTTACACGAGTTTTACTTAAATATTTACTCTGCTATTCAATAAAAAATGAGTCTACTGAAGCAAAAAATGAGAAGGTACCACATCACATGGTCCTTCTGCTACCTGTGGCATGCAGAGTTCACACTGGATAGAAGAATTATTTGCAAACATTCTAAACTTTCCTGTTTCTAAATTACCCAGATTAAACTTTCACATTTGGATGCTTAATGTTAGGCACCTACATCAGAGTCACCAAAATTTTTAATTTAGGCACCATGAGTAGATACCTGTATTTAGCACTTAATTATGAAACTATAAATGTAGGTACCAAACTTGAATTTTGAAAAGTGGGCTCCCCCCCCCAAGGTACAGTGATGTTTTACTTTAAGTACATTTGTATTTATCATGAAACAGTTAGTTGACTAGTTGCTGGGTTTTTCTACAGGTTCCTGAGAGCCAATGTTTTGGATTTGCTTAGTGTCCCTTCACCCACCCAAACAATGAACTGTTTGATAATACTGTTCTAAATACACTGCTACCTCGATATAACACCACCCGATATAACACAAATTTGGATATAACGCGGTAAAGCAGTGCTCCGGGGGAGCAGGGCTGCTCACTCCAGTGGATCAAAGCAAGTTAGATAGAACACAGATTCACTTATAACATGGTAAGATGTTTTGGCTCCCAAGGACAGCGTTATATTGAGGTAGAGGTGTATATGTAGTCATTGAGCCTGGGTCTCCACTCTGCTGCATATTCTGTAGTATTTTAAGCAAGTGTAAAATGTTACCCAAAGTGGGTGTAAAATTATACCATTACATCCACTTTGCAGGTGTAAATGATGAGAAAACATCCCAAATGGGGGAGACCCATAATTTCTTGTAAACAAAAAATTGATCTTGTTTCATGTTCATGGGCTGTCCTTCCTGACATTTACGTTAGCCTTATTTATGTATCAAATGCACACTAATGGGCTCTATCAGGTTATAGCTTCATTAATAAGGTTAATATGTAAACTGTATAATTATCTCGCCCTTTGCCCTAAGGTGCATGTACAATAAGCAGTAGTCTATCTGGTTTTTGCTACTCAATAAAAAATGAAAATTAAACAAACTTTCTTTCTGGTAGCTGTTCTCTGACAATCTCTCTAGCAAAAAGCACAGCTTGCTTTGCACCGATCCAGCTGGAAGTTAATTAGCAGTATAGCAGTGTCCAAAGGCCCCAGTCAGGTTCACATGGTGCATGTGATGACATGCTGCATGCAGGCACATAAGATGGCACAGTCCTTTATAGATGCGTTAATTAAGTTGATTCTCTTTCCCTTTTTGTTTCTTCCCCCGTATTTCACTGTTAAAATAAAGAGGATTGTTACATTACAAAGGGAGCACAGGAGGAGGTTTTTAAACTTGCCACATTCACCTTATTCTTGCTGACTGTCCTTGCTGACTTTTCAGGGATCTGTTTTCAGTGCTTTTCTACCAGCCATCCTAAAGACTATTCCCTCAGCTGCAGAGATGGCAAGGAACTGACTGCTGTTGTGAGCAGAAGGAGGAGAGGCAACCAAGAGTGGGGGTTTGGATGTTTATATGAACATGTCTCAATTTTTACTGAACTGCGTCCTTTAATCATCAGCCCCTTTGGGCTGTGCAGTGGCTGGGAGGGTAGAACAAATGAAAGGCCACATGGGGATGTCTAGAAAGCCCTCATCCTGAAATGTTTCACTTACCCGGATGGAGTGAGTACGGAAAGGCACTGTAAAGCTGGAGTATTTTCTGCTATCTTGAGCTTGCAGAACTGTTCCACTAACTCAACTGGCAGAGCTCTTGCAAGGGTAACCAGGGGATTTGGGTTCTAGTTGCATCACTGAGTCCTTCTTGTGCTCATTTATTATTCAGAAGGCCTTGACTGCTTAATTGAGGAGATGTATAGTGCCTCTATTAGTGGATGAGCTGTCTGGAAAAAAATCACAGTGTGAACAGAGCTTCTGTGTTAATATTTTGAACCTTAGGATAGAAAAACCCTTAACCCTCCAAGATTTATTTACCATAGGTTGAATTTTTATAGTATCATATTTGAAAGTGGGTCAGTGATTATGCCTTGTGATTACATCTAAGCACTGGCTGGCTTGTCTAGTGCCTCATGTCATGCCTGGCCGGTCCGTTGTGCTGGCAGCATCAGCCATGGCCCATTCATTGCAAGTCAAGGCCTGTCCAGCCTGACTCAGCTTTTGATTATGAAATCATGGAAGGTCCAAATCTCATTCAATGTTTCAAAACTTCTCCCCAAACCTAACGTTTAGCATGTTTGATGGGGAAAGGGTCCCTAAAAACTTTTTTGCCCTGGTGCTCCAGGAATATTACTTGCTTACAAGTGATTTATTGCATTTCCTCTGTGACTGGATGGGGGCGTATGCCGTTTTGTAAAAATATTTAAGAAAAAGGTTTCTCCTTTTATTATGGTAACAGCAATTCATGTATTCCAGTCTCCAGCCTTTGTAAGCTGGAGTCACAACAAGCTGCACTTAATATGGCGACACTGTTAGAGTCTGATAAGGTGAAGAAAGCGATGTTGTTATAAAGATAGCGGTTATAATGATTCTGCTTTCTCCTGGTCTCTCGCCTATCGGGTCTAAACCCAGGGAGTCAGGCTGAACTAAGCTACCTTCTAGAGATACTTTCATTGTGTTCTATAATCCCCTCCAGAGAGATGATAAAGAGGGATATCCGACTTCGATATAAGATCCCAGTGAGGGAGATTCATTACACAGGCACTCTCTGGACTTTTACCTTCAGTGTGAACATATAAGGTAAGAGTATTATTGAGTGAACAGTACTATCCCAAGGTCCTAGCATCCTTCAGAGGTGGATCTGAGTCACAAAGCTGAGACCTAGTTCTAGATCAATTTTGAAACTTTCTTATAGTTAGAAGGTACTGGGCTGATTTGGACCAATCTCTAGCATCAATACAGTGAAGGAAAAGAGAACGTTATCTCTGGGCAACGTAGTTATTATTTTATATGCAATGAACTAGCAAACACTTCTACAGGAGCAGTGGAAGTCGAAGACCACTTTACAGTTTTACTGTTGCTCGTTAGTTATTTTTATTTCATTTTAAAAAAAAATGATCTGCATGTAGTATCAGTCCCCTGTACCTGGTTTCTAAACCTACATTAGGGAAAGAGGGAGCATGTGTGGATGTGCTGGGTGGGATGACAGTTATCAAGAGGGGAGTGTTTGTGAATTTTGGAATGAAAAGCTCTGATTAATCGTTTGAGATTTATAATCAGCCCATGACATTATTTAGATTTGTTCTTTGTTCATTAAGAGAAGTGGGTGAAAGAATGTTCCAAACATGTTTAGCTTTACTGTGCTTGTTTCAGACTAAATCTACTTTCATCTTACAATATTAAATGTTATAATTCGAGATCAAACAGTTGTACTTCCATTTATTTAAAAATGCATGTAGGTATTGATCACCTAGCTAGGATATTTCAAAGATTCTACTGCCATCTTGTGGATAAGTATATACTTATGCAAATATAACAGATTGGAGAAGAACATCATCCATGTTCTGAATATTCTTATTAGGTATTATATATATGGCACCATATATATGCATGGTGCTTTACAGACAATGAAAATGATCGGTTTTTTCCTTAAAGAATTTACAATTTAAGGGTCCAATCCTGCAAAACTTTGAGTGCCACCTTTGAGGCGATTGACTCTTTTTGGCTTGGGATGGTTTTGACATGAGCACAGGCAAATCTTGGTCATTTCAGATGGATTTCATTTTGAGTGTTGTGGTTTGCTAGAACCTGAATTGCAAAGTGAAACACCAAAAGAATGAGCCCACATGAACTGAACAAAACAATAGTCAGCGAAGTAAGATCACCAAGTATTGCATAGCTCTAGCTTTCATTTTGCTTACTGATGGGGATCTACACAGGAAATCACTAATTTCCATGGGCCTGGCAATATTATTATTATAAACCGATTGTGTCATAATTTGTAGATTAGGATTAATTTAAAAAATCTGTTTTTAATATTAAAATGTAAACCTTAATGAAATATAAACCTACTTTTTCAGGTGTAGGAATTCAGCTACAATACTGCATTGTTGAACAACAAGTGTTTACATAGAGTGAATTTTTGTTTTGTTCTTAATTAAGTCAGTATTTATGTGGAAATTGCCATTCCCCCATCCATAATTTCAAATCTTATGTACTGTGCTGCATGGTATCATATGCGATTTTATCAGGCATGCTACTTTGATTACAGCTCGGGACATAATGCAGTATGACCTGCAAAATTAGTCACAACATGATACATCAGCCTGGAAGAGACAAAAGATTTCGCAGAACTGAGTACTATCTGGTATTTGGCTATGAATGTTTCCTGAGAAAACCATGGTTTGATGGCTATGTTCAAACTCAAAAGTAGCAAATGTTTTCCAAATAGTCGAACATAATGACATTCAAATGTATAAACATAATAGGGCAAATTCAGTGGCTTCACTGAAATTACAATAGTGATCAATTCGATCTAGTGGCATTATTTCCCTCTGTCTTGCTTCTGGATTAGTGTATTACACAGCATCTGGGAGACAATTGTCCTACATTCTAAAAATAGAGTCTAGAACAGGGGTTCTAAAATGGGGGGTCATGACCCCTCGGGGGTTGTGAGGTTATTACATGAGGGGTCACAATCTGTCAGCCTCCACCCCCAAACTGCGCTTCACCTCCAGCATTTATAATAGTATTAAATATAAAAAATATGTTTTAATTTATAAGGGGGGGGGTCAAATTCAGAGGCTTGCTATATAAAAGGGGTCACCAATACAAAAGTTTGAGACCACTGATAGAGTAAAGGTGATGCACTATGTTTTATTTTGATTTGTTGGTTTTATCAGCTGCTGTAATTTAGAATGGTCTTTCTCACTCAGACTGGGATAGGAGAATGATGATCATATCGTTTGGTCATGTGATTCTGCTAAAGAGTAACATCAGCCTTGCATCAGAGGGCAGCATCAAAAGATTTGTGTTAGCAGCTCTCTGAAGACTTTAGGTATGCTGTGCTTGGGAGAAGATGAACCAGCTGCAGGATATGTCTGTTACTCAAAGTGGGAGTTGAGACTCAAAGAAGCTCACAACTCCGAGACTATTTGAAAGTTAAGGGCCCAGTCCTGCTCCCATTAAAGTCAATTGGCCATGTTCATGTCTCAATGTCTATAGTGCATCCTTGTGCCTAACTAGACCTCAGGGAAGCTTGGGTGGATATTAAGGGTGGCTTCATAGGCGAGTGCCCACTGTGCCTACCTGCAGCCAGTGCAAATAAAGGCCTGTTCCATTCTGTTCAGATTCTTATACTATGCCCTTCACAAGGACCAGTTCTAGGGGCAGGAGAGCAGGTCGGTTACAGTAGGGGCCAGCCAAAGTCCAGGGGGGAAGGGGATGCCATACCACTGTGTGCTTCTAAGCTGTTTGTTGCTTTTGCTTTGTTTTGTTTTCTGTGGCTTTTCTTGAGGAGTGGGGGTGGGCATCACAAATGTTTTCCACCTTGGCTGGCAAAATGCCTAGGGCCACCCTCGCCACAAAGTCTGAGCACTTTCATGAGACATCACATGTCATATGCGGTTCCTTCTCCATTCCTCTCCTCCTGCAGTGCTCCAGCCCTTTCATTGGGGAGCAGCCAGACTCTTGTGGCTCACGCTGTTCCTCCCCCGAACTTCCTCCCACCTCTTATCTCCCCCCACCCTCTGGCCCCATCCCCTGCACCAGCCAGCAAAGTTTCTGCCACATCCCAGCCCCTGTGGTGCTAGCACAGGCTGAAGGGGACTGGTGGAGACTAGAAGGGACTGGGGGGCTCTGTGAACAGGGGAGGCAGATCAGGCCCTCCAGGTCCCCAACTCTACTTCTCCCCCTGCAGCCACCTCAGGAAGAGAGACAGAGTGAGTGGAGGGGGGAGATGAAAGAGTTAGATGGGGACAAGGGGGGAACCCATAAGGGATAACTGAGGGTCCCCCAAGAGATCCAGAAAGAGGGGATTGGGCCACAAGGGTTCAAGAGGGATTCTGATAGATCTGAGGCAGGGAATGGGGAGGGGGAGGCTGAGGGACCCAGAATGTTGCTGTTGGGAACCCAGGGGCTGAGATACTCAGGTGGGAGTCATGAGGGCACATGAAAAATCCAGAAGCCTGAGGACCCCTGAGAGTCCAGAAAGGGGGGCATTTAGAGGGTGCTGAGAGCCCCAGAAGAAGTGGAATAGGCATGATCTCCATTAAGTGGTGGGTGGATGGGTTTGTGGGGAAGGGCATTAGTGTTGGTGTACATGGTTCTGTGTGGTGGGTGCTCAGCTGTGGGAGTGGGAGCAGCGTTGGGCCCTAGCTGGCCACATGTAGATGAGAGGCACTAATTTAAATAATTCACTTCATGTGATGTGACAGATCTCTCTGTTTACATTACTTGCGGGAGAAACAATAGTTGCCTCTGCAAACATTTGTCTTAGTTTAAATAACCGTGACAATAACAACATTTAGCACTTATATTGTGCTTTTTATCTTCAGGTGAACTTTCCATATACTAACCAGCTATTCCTCTCACCACTCCTGTGGCTGTTACTCTCCTCATACTACAGAGGGAGAAAGTGAGGCAGTGAGCTTATTATTGTCGCTGTTGTTATTAAGCATTGTAAGGGACCCATAACTTTAGCCTCTGTGTGCTAAGATCTGCTAAATGACGTGCCCAGGGCCAGTCACAGAGCCAGAACTAACTGCCTTCTAGTCATGTGCTCACACTGCTAGGCCATGCTGTCGCCAGAGGGCCTAGGAAGAGCTTATCTCTCAACCAGTTTAAGGTAACTCCTGTTTCTCTGTAGTAGAAATGATTGTCAGTTGATCCTTCACCACTGCAGTGGTGACAATCTGCTTTTGAACTGCTGTAAATGAGGCCAATCAACATTACTTTCGTTTCATTACTTCAAGAGCTTACTCATAAATTTCCTCTTATCCTACTTCCCCTTTGGTCTGGAATTAGCCTCAGTACTTGCTGCATGCTACAATATCACGTTCTCCTCAATCTCAGCTGTCTGATCTCTGCTAGGTTTAGTAATCAATTGGCAAACGTGCCCTGCTTGGTGTGCTTGAAGAAATCCACCTCTCAGGCCTGGTCTACACTACGCATTTAAACCAATTTTAGCAGCATTAACCGATTTAACACTGTACCCGTCCACACAACGAGGCCCTTTATATCGAAATAAAGGGCTCATTAAACCAGTTTCTGTACTCCTCTCCAGCGAGACGAGTAGCGCTAAAATCAGTATTATTATATCGCAAATTGACGGTATTGGCCTTCGGGCGGTATCCCACAGTGCACCATTGTGACTGCTCTGGACAGCAATCCAAACTTGAATGCACTGGCCAGGTAAACAGGAATAGTCCCGCAAACTTTTGAATTGCATTTCCTGTTTGCCCAGCATGGAGCTCTGATCAGCACGAGTGGCCATGCAGTCCCAAATCCAAAAAGAGCTCCAGCATGGACCGTATGGGAGATACTGGATCTGATCGCTGTATGGGGAGACAAATCTGTTCTATCAGAGCTCCGTTACAGAAGATGAAATGCCAAAGCATTTGAAAAAAATCTCCACAGAGTCCACAGCACAGTGCTGCGTGACAAGCGTAACGGAAAGCCAAAGAATCAAATGGACGCTCATGGAGGGAGGGAGGGGGTACTGAGGACTCCAGCTATCTCACAGTCCCTGAAAATCATTTCCATTCTTGGATGAGCTCCCAATGCCTGTAGGGTCAAACACATTGTCTGGGGTGTTTCAGGGTATAGCTCGTCAATGTACCCCCTCCCCCCCACCATGGAAGAAAAGGGAAAAAAATCGTTTCTTGACTTTTTTCAATGTCACCCTATGTCTACTGCATGCTGCTGGTAGACGCGATGCTGCGGCAGTGAAGAGCAGTATCCACTCCTCTCCCCTCCCCGGTGGCAGACGGTACAATATAACTGCTATCCGTCATCATCATCAGCCCGTGAGTGCTCCTGGTTGGCCTCAGGTGAGGCTGGCCGGGGGCACCTGGGTAAAAATAGGAATGATTCCCTGTTATTCCCAGTAGATGGTACAGAACGGCTGGTAACCGTCCTCATCATAGCAACTGGGGGCTGAGCTCCATCAGCCCCCTCCCTTTCCTGTGTAAAGAAAAGATTCTGTACTAGCTGGACTATCATAGCAGCGGGATGCTGGGCTCCTCTCCCCCACACTGCTTAATGTTCTGCCTGGACTATCATAGCAGCTGGAGGCTGCCTCCCTCTCATTTTATCTCAGTAACAAGTCAGTGTTTCTTATTCCTGCATTCTTTATTACTTCATCATACAAATGGGGGGGACACTGCAACGGTAGCCCAGGAAGGTTTGGGGAGGAGGGAAGCAATGGGTGAGGTTGTTGCAGGGACACCCCCTAGAATGGCATGCAGCTCATCATTTCTGCGGGATCTGACACGGAGCAGCTGTGCTCTCTGGTTCTCTGATACACTGGTTCTCTAGTACACTTGCCCCATATTCTAGGCAGGACTGACTCTATTTTTAGATACCATAAAGGAGGGATTGACTTGGGGAGTCTTTTCCCATTTTGTCTTTGCGCCCCCGGCGGACCTCAGCCAGGGGCACCCATGGCAGCAGCAGACGGTACAGAACAACAGATAACCATCATCTCATTGCCAGTTTATAATGGCGCAGCAGACGGTACAGAATGACTGATAACCGTCTCTGCTGTCATGCAAAGGCAAATGAATGCTGCTGTGTAGCGCTGCAGTATTGCCTCTGTCAGCGGAATCCAGTACACATACGGTGACAGTAAAAAAAAGCTGAATGGGCTCCATGGTTGCTGTGCTATGGCGTCTGCCAGGGCAATCCAGGGAAAAAGGGCGCAAAATGATTGTCTGCCGTTGCTTTCCCGGAGGAAGGAATGACTGACGACATTTACCCAGAACCACCTGCGACAATGATTTTTGTCCCATCAGGCACTGGGATCTCAACCCAGAATTCCAAGGGGCAGGGGAGACTGCGGGAACTATAGGATAGCTATGGAATAGCTACCCACAGTAGCTCCAGAAATCGACGCTAGCCTCGGACCATGGACGCACACCACCGAATTAATGTGCTTAGTGTGGCTGTGTGTACTCGACTTTATACAATCTGTTTTACAAAACCGGTTTATGTAAAATCGGAATAATCCTGTAGTGTAGACGTACCCTCAGTCTGTCCTTCTCTGCTCTGCACGTGCATGATTTTGGGGGTGAAGTATTGAGCAAGCTTTGGCACTTAACCAACCTCAGTGTTGCACAAGAGAGAATGAACTGGGAATGACTGTATAAAATAATTAACAACAATCTCTCACTTAGCTGTGTGAATTTTATTACTCAGTTGATGACAAGAGGGGAGGGTGGATTTCACTGCATATTTAGGAGTGTTTACCCCCCTTTAATGCTGAGGGCACATGATCCACTGTGTGGCAGGAATGGGAGGGTTTTGAGAACTCTGCTCTTTTCAGAGATCAGTAACTGAACGTTTTCTCGGAGATATAAAAGACATGTTAATATTCTCTGCGCATTTTGTAATTTTCATTCATGCTAATGACAGCTGGGCTGAGGAAATGACATTTGACTCCAGTTTAGATTCATGGTTTGAGGAAGAACTGGGGATAGAACTTGAGGATTGGATTTGATGGTGCTAAAATTTTTGCAAGCTGTTCCCTTGAGATTTTGGTCATTTCTAAACTGAAACTGGACAGATAGGCCTGTTCAGTGTTGGATTGTATCTAGGATCTAGGGATCCCTTTCCAAATGACCCAGAAATTCAAAGGGGCTCAAGCTGAAGACTCTGTTTTGGCCCATCTCTGACTCTCCAGCTTATGGGTATCTGCTCACTGACTTGCAAAATGCTAAAATGTAAGCAAATGTTCTTATACATAAATTCACCTTGCAGTATAATCATTTAAAAATCAGATTGCTCAGTGATATCTCCTGTCTTTCATTGTTCCCCAATGTGAATAAGTAAAAGAAAAACTGAGCTTTTAAAAATGAAGGTCTGGTATTTACCCATGGAAGCCCCATTTGGTATAACAGAGAGCAGAATTTGCCTGGTCTGTTTGCCTTTTATGGTCACTTTGCATTAAAAGTTTGTAGTTAGGAATTGAGAATCCTGTGCTCTGTTCCTGGTGTTTCTTGTCCAGCTCTCTACATATTTCAGTTCATTCAAACGGTAAAGAATTATGATGATATGGCAGCCTCACAGTGAGGCATGGCCTCTTCCTGGGAGCCCCATTTATAGACATTTAGAACACCTTCTCTCCATTATGTCTAGAGGTTTTACTGTGCTATAGTGGATCTAATTTTAAAGGATTTGGAAAATTCTCGGATTAACAAAATTAGGTTAATTCTCCAAATTGTGAGTTTTTTTCTTCTTTTTCCATTCCTTTAATTGTCTTGTCAGCATGATGGTATAAGGATCTGACTCAACCCAGGTCTACGCTACAGACCTTTATCGATACAACTACGTCACTCTACAGTGTAAAAAATCCACCCCCTGAGCAATGTAGTTATACCAGCCTAACTCTATCAGAACCAATCTAAAAAGAGAAGAAGGAGAAACTAGGGAACTACAGCCTCACCTCAGTGCCTGGAAAGATCATCGAGCAGGTCCTCAAGGAATCCATTTTGAAGCACTTGGAGGAGAGGAAGGTGAACCGGAACAGTCAACATGGATTCACCAAGGGCAAGTGATGCCTGATCAACCTGATTGCCTTGTATGATGAGATAACTGGCTCTGTGGATATGGGGAAAGCGGTGGACATGATATATCTTGACTTTAGCAAAGCTTTTGATACAGTCTCCCACAGTATTCTTGCCAGCAAATTAAAAAAGTATGGATTGGATGAATGGACTATAAAGTGGATAGAAAGGTGGCTAGATCTTCGAGCTCAACGGGTAGTGATCAACGACTCGATGTCTAATTGGCAGCCGGTATCAAGCAGAATGCCCCGGGGTCAGTCCTGGGGCCAGTTTTGTTCAACATCTTCATTAGTGATCTGGATGATGGGATGGATTGCACTCTCAGCAAGCTTGCTGATGGCACTAAGATGTGGGGAGAGGTAGATATGCTGGAGGGTAGGGACAGGGTCCAGAGTGACCTAGACAAATTGGAGGAATCTGATGACATTCAACAAGGACAAGTGCAGGGTCCTGCACTTAGAACGGAAGAATCCCATGCACTGCCACAGGCTGGGGACCAACTGGCAAAGTGGCAGTTCTGCAGATAAGGACCTGGGGATTATAGTGGACAAGATGCTGGATATGAGTCAACAGTGTGCCCTTGTTGCCAAGAGGGCTAACGGCATATTGGGCTACATTAGTAGGAGCATTGCCAGCAGATTGAGGGAAGTGATTATTCCCCTCTATTTGGCACTGTTGAGGCCACATCTGGAGTATTGTGTCCAGTTTTGGGCCCCCTACTTCAGAAAGGATATGGATGAATTGGAGAGAGTCCAGCGGAGGGCAACAAAAATGATTAGGGGGCTGGGGCACATGACCTACAAGGAGAGGCTGTGGGAACAGGGCTTATTAAGTCTGAAGAAGAGAAGAGTGAGGGGGGATTTGATAGCAGCCATCAACTACCTGAAGTGGGGTTCCAAAGAGGATGGAGCTTGGCTGTTCTCAGTTGTGGCAGATGACAAAACAAGAAGCAATGGTCTCAAGTTGCAGTGAGGGGGGGTCTAGATTGGATATTAGGAAACACTATTTCACTAGGAGGGTGATGAAGCACTGGAATGGGTTACCTAGGGTGATGATGGAATCTCCATTCTTAGAGGTTTTTAAGGCCTGGCTTGACAAAGCCCTGGCTGGGAAGATTTACTTGGGATTGGTCCTGCTTAGAGCAGGAGGTTGGACTAGATGACCTCCTGAGGTCTCTTCCAACCCTAATCTTTTATGACAGTGCTATGTTAACGGGAGAGCTTCTACTGCCTCTCTGGGAGGTGGGTGGAAGGACAGAGGGACACCGCTGTCCTGAACCATCTTCTGCCACAGGACTGGTTGCTTCCAGCTGCTGTCTGAACTTAAAGAGACAGTGTGCTGACACACTCACTCTCCCCCAACACAGTCTGTCTCTAGGGTTGCCAACTCTGACTGAAGCTAGGAGGGTTGGCAACCATATCTGTCTCTCTCTCTCTCTCTCTCTCTCACACACACACACACACACACACACACACACTTTTCTATGGGCTTCTTTTGTTAGTGTTCAGCAATGTCTGTACCAAGTGCTACTTTAAAAAGTGATTTAAAATGTGTTACTTTTTGGGCACACACAGCAATCATTACAAGGTTCATAGCACGGAACAAGAAAATAATACCAGGCTCAGCACACTCCAGCAACACACATTACTGTGGCTCATTGTTAATATGCTCCTTCAAGGCATCCCCCAGCTGAATAGCCCTTTGTTTGGTTCCTCTTATAGCCTTGTGTTCATAACACACAGCACAATCCTGAACAGCAGTGCAGGATCCATGCTTCCAGAGATCACTGGGTTGCAGGTTACTAAGACAGTTGAAAAGTGGCTGGCAATCTAGTAGGATGCCTATGAGAAACCTTCATCATGTAATGCTGTACCTCCCCCCATGAGGCATTGCAAACCCTTCCCAAAGCACCTTGAGGCCAGTTGCACAGTGGGATAGCTACCCACAGTGCACTGCTCTCTGTGTTGATGCAAGAGCCGCTATTGTGGGTGCACTCCACCGACACAAGGAGCATAGTGTGGACATGCAATAGCGGTTTAATTACAGCGATGGCTGTGTGTCTGGGTAACTTGTGTAGACAAAACCCTGTAGTGTAGACAAGGCCTAACTGTACAATGAGTGGACATGAGGGGTTCCCCTAGTCTTGAGTGGGGACTTCAACACAATTCAACCCTATTTTATTGGTTTTAAGGTTCAGCAGGATTTGAATCCACTAACACTCCCACACTATCACCCAGCAGCAGCTGTAACCTGGCTGCTCCCTGTGACCCACAAGCCACAGAGATTGCACGCCACAGGAAGTTCTGCCTCAAGATATCTAACAGACAATGGTCTTAGCGACTGCTTATTGGCTCCTTGATCTTATATAAGCCCATGGGACATACCCGTAATTCAATTCCAGCTTCTTTAGGTAATTCATCCCTGAGGAAACAACGCAGGTCCTTGATTAGCTACTATGATTATCCTGCTTCTCATTTCTTGGTATTGGCCTTTCCTCTGACTTGGATTTTGACTCCTGATTGACCCTGGGATCCCCACATGGCCCCGATAACTCAGCCTGATTCCTGACTCTGACTCCAGCTTGAGCTTCTGGCAGACACTTTGGGCATGATACTGGCTCTGACCCCTGGCTTCAGTTCATGGCTTCCAAGCTCCTGCCACTAGTCCTGCGTACCTTCACCCAGGAGTCTGACAATGGCTAATCTGGAAGTGCTTCCTCCAGAACAACTTTGAACTCTGTATGATACCTGGAAATTCAGAAATCCTACAAGGGAAGATCATTTGTTCTTTATGCTAGTCTGGGAGACTGGCTAACATGCTCAGAGGTGCTGCATGACACCAAGGGGTGTGGTCACTGACTTAAAGGATTGGTCAGACCTTCAACCCTGTTGACAGCAGGCCCCAAGGGGAGCACATGTGTTATGTGGAGCTTGTTGACTCCAGAACCCCCCTGAGCTATCATGCCCCATGCAGGCATGGATCTTCCATGTGTTCTCTAGCACTCTGTTTCCCTCACTTTATGCCTTGAAGTTGTGAGGGTAGGGCCTTCCTTTAAATCTTGGGCGCTACCACTCAAATACTTCAGGTAAGGTAAAAGCAGAAATACAGATATGTAGTGGTTATTAATAGGGATGGTTTTGAGAAAAAATATGGTCACTGCTTTAATTAGATTGAAATGCACTAAGCCAGATAGGAGGACAAAGCAAAACATTTTTTAAATAGCATAATTTTTTAACTGGAATGAATTTCTAAGACACACCTCAGTGATGGAAAGAATAAAAATGACCAGGTATTGAGGTGGAGCAGTACTGTAGGGATTCAGTGCTCCAGTGATTGTTATGGCCACATAGGGTCCTTACACAGGGCATGTGGGACCTATGCTTTTGGAAGAAAAAAAGTTATTGGTGAATATACAAAATATACTTCCTAGCTGTGAGTACTTTTCCATCCAATTCCAGCTTCTCTAGGTAATTCACCCCTGAGGTGAATGCTTGGGTCAAAGTTAAATACAGCTGTTTTGGGATTTTGTGAGTATGAAAACAGACTAATTTGGTGCATCAGTCATTTTTAGTGCACTAATTTCCTGCTTTACGTGCAGAAATGGTCCATAAATGGCACAAAAGACTTCAGTAAACTGAACCTAAAGCATGCTGTTCAGATACATTGAACTCTGGAGTTTTTCTTAAGAGCATATTATAAGGAAACTCTTGCTACTTCAGTTATTACTAAAGCCCAGCAAATCTCTACCAACTTATGGCTTGGTTGACACAAAACTATATTAGTTGGTTCAGGCATATATTTCTCTGTTTTACTCCCCTTAATATTAAGCTTTTATTTTTTGATTTTTCCAAAGAACTTTAACTCTACAGGTTTGAAGATCTGATGCCTTTCTTCATTCAAAAAAAAAGATACTGTATGTGAATCTGGTGCTTATGAAAACAATGGCTAGAGCCACAGGCATAGGACAGACAATTGTTAGGAATCAGAGGGGTAGCCGTGTTAGTCTGGATCTGTAAAAGCAGCAAAGAATCCTGTGGCACCTTATAGACTAACAGACGTTTTGGAGCATGAGCTTTCGTGGGTGAATAACCACTTCGTCAGATGCATGTGGTGGAAATTTCCAGGGGCAGGTATATATATGCTAGCAAGCAAGCTAGAGATAACGAGCCATCTTGCATAAAGTATATCTCAGTTATGTCATATTCATATCAGCATGTTTTCATAGAGAATATGGAATGACACGTCACAAGATCAATGTCTCTGAAATGGATACATTTGGACCCAGAAAGAAGCTAAGTTTGGACCTCCTATGATGTGTATGTATATTTTTGTTCAAAGCAGGGTAGGAGAGTCACCTACTCACACACACTCGTAAAATGTAATAATTCCACCATCTTGATGTTCTCTTACTTCTGAGCCTGACAGTGTCCCTAAACTCCCTCAGTGTTCTCAGTTATGTATTTCATTTACTCCTGCTCTAGTCAATTTGCTTACCTGCCACAGATTATATCATAATCCTCAAAACAGAAAATTGTGCTGTGCAGAGAAGTCCTTAAACACTATACAGCAAGGAACAGATTTTTAGAATGATAAGCAATCCTGTGCCCAATGTACAGGCATAATTACAGTGTTTGTCATGCAGAAACTGTGTACCCAGTCTATTACCATTTACATGTGAAATTGCTCTAATCTGCATGTGCAGTCATGGTAATTGGGTGAGCAAATTAGCCTTGTAATTCACACAATCTATGCAAGAAATCGTACAATTCATACTAACATAGTAATGTGAGTGTATATATCACTTTATCAATTTCATAAAATCTTAAACTTTTTCAACAAGTAGGTAGGAGTCAGAGCATTCCCATTGCTGCCATATTGGGTCTGAAGGAGCCATAGACCCCATACAGTGGCCAACAAAGATATTTTTTTAAATGAGCTGTTCCCTATACAAGAATTTAATCAGAGCTGTTATAGTATCAATGAAAGATTCATTACAATATCTATGGAAGGTTTCTCTTTAGTCTTTCACTTTTTTAAAAAAGTGTTGTCCTGAAGGAGTTGTTACAATGTCAATAAATGTGTCTCCGGCACTTGTCAGTGCAAATGCAGTTATCATATGTCAAGGAAAATTTTGTTTTAAGAGTTTTATTTCTATATTGCAATTGAAAAACAGAAACAATTCCAAAATAGACAAAATAACTATCTCAAGCCTGCCTTCCAGTGCACTGGGGGCATGACCAAAGGACATGGCCCACTTTGTACAAGGAGGAAGGACTGAGCCTTAAGGGCATGGGCGGTGGGTATCACAGTCTGGGGGAGTCTGTGCCTCCCTAAACAGCCTGGTATGGCCCCGTCCATGCTCTGCCCTCACGCCCCCTCCTGCTGCAGTTCCTGGCGCTCTGCCCTGGCCCAGGCTGGCTGGGGCTGGGGCTGGCTGGCCTGCTGTGAGGACTCAGGGTTGCTGGCACTGGGGCCATGCTGCCCACCTGGTGCTCCAGGGCTGGAAGTGCTGTGGCTCTGTTGCCTGGCTGCCCGGTGCACCAGGGCTGGGGGTGCTGCAACCACGCTGCCTGGCCACCTGGGGGCCAGGGGCCGCGGTGGGGGTTATCTGGGCTCCTGTGGGGACAGTGGGGGGAAGCAAAGGAAGGGGAGGGGTGGCACTTCGGGCACAAGGGGAGGAGCTGGGGGCTAGCTTCCCCAACCAGCCGGGTCACAGGCCGCCCATGCCTAAGAGTGAAGCCTAAATCCAGTAAAACAAGAAAATTCAGAACTGAAAATACAGCCAATACAATACATTCACCCAGTTATGCCTATGTTTTTATAAGATGTGAGATCACCCACTATTCTGAAACTCCTACTATACTGAGGCACAGCAGGTTGGGGTTTGGTGAATAGATTTGATTTTGTTAAACACTATGCCTAAATTCTTGCTTCCAAAGCCTGGATAAGTGGACTTTCTTTTGGATACATCAGTTGGTGGCAACCTGTGGCATACGTCATATTCAGAGGTCTTGGCCAGTAGATCCTCATAGCTTGTGCTCCTGCTGACCACCCAGTATCTCTCTCCCAGTTCAACCACCATGCTGCTGCGTGGTTTATCTACAGCCTTCTACTGGTTCCTCACATAGCAGAACCACACTGGTTCCACTGCTTTTTGAGTCTTGAATTCCCATCTGGGAGATGTGGGTGATTTGTCCCATAGTGCTAGAGTCGTCCCTTGTCAGCTCCAGTTTGCTGAGTGTCAGATGCCTCTTCCTCATCTGCAAGAGCGGAAGGGCAGGATCGCTTCCTAATGCTGGAAGGGAAGGCGTGGGTGTATTCTGATAAGCAGAAACCATTTCCAGCCAGTTCAATGACACACTACCGTCTCATAGACTATAAAGCCAGAAGGGACCATCATGATCATCTAGTCTGACCTGTACATTGCAGGCCACAGAACCTCACCCACCCACTCCTGTAAAAGACCCATAACAGTCAGGCCTCCCTCCCTATGCTAGGTGGGGGCATATGCTGCTCCCATTTAGAGCAGCAGCAAAGGACAATGCACCACCTGTCCCTCAGGCCACTTCTGGAAATCTTTTCCTGGCCAATAGAACACAACTGTCAATGTCTCCCTTCACAACACCAGTCAGGGTTTGAATTGACTCTTTAATGTTATTTGAACAGATTTAAAAAAAAATAATGTACATGTATCCAGTTTTAATCAGACACTTCATGATCTAGAGAGAGACACAGATTCAATACCTTGTTCAAACTTTCTCAAAGGAAACACAGCGAGGTTCCGTCTGTTCATTTATGTAGCTCTATTTCTCAGACACATCCTGCTAATTTAGTAGTATATTTCTGAATACTGTATGTTGGATAATGGCTTTATCGGAGCCAGATGCTGCTGATGACTTGAGGTTTGGCCTTTGTTCACTTAGAAAAGATCTAGCTATTGAAGCACTGAGGCTGGGACTGGCTATATCAGAGCCAGGTGGTTCAGTTCCAAATGTTTGAAATCTATAAATCTTTAAACTATAAATTCTGTTGTCACTATGAAAATGATAGGTTAAATTTTGCAGTCCTCACAGATAGTTACCCTTTGAGTAGATATCATCAAAGATTAAAAAGTCATTATTTCTTGGCTTTTTATATATTTTTCCCTCTTTGTCATTTTTGTATAAGTTCTTACAGCGAAAAAAATATTCTAAGCTCTGAGTTATAGAACATTAGAAAGAAGCTTCTATGAACTTGATTTGAAATCATATTTTTCTAGTGTACTGCTCCTCTTTAGTTTATCTATAACTTTTTTGTGACCTGGTCTATTTGTGGTAGTTTCTGTTATTTATATTCTGACTAACTGCTGACTTCATTCTTCAATGCTATTTATATATTTTACAGCTATTGCAGAAAAGTGGTTATTTCTTTTACTTTGTTCCTTTTTATTCTTGTATTTTTGTTTTTAAGTCTATAAGCAGCAATATTTTTCTCTTCTTTTAAAATTTACCAGTTGTTATTAAAGTTTACTGCTTGGTAATTAGTTGTCTGTGGGCAAATGCTGCAATTTAAAGGTATTGTAGCTAGCCAAGGGCCAAGCATGTCCTCTGGTAGAAGAATCTACAGCAGGGCTAAAGATACTCAGAAAAAAAATCACATTTCTGCTCAGAATTTCTATGGCTAGAGGGAGATGTGAGGGGCTTGCTACGGTGTGGGTACAACCCTCTTGCCCCACAGATGTTCTGAGTTCCAAGGGGCTACAGCAAGTGCAGAGGGGTTGTCCCATCTGTATTACTTTCCAAGGCTCCTTGTGTCACCTGCCCTCATGGCTTTCTCTGGAGTTGTGCTGCCAACATCTTTCTGTCCTCAATGCACCAGCCATTGCCATAAGGAAGGTTGGGGGTTGCTCCAAACACAAATCTGGTGGCTTAGAGTAGCCAAAGATTATGTGGTAGGGTAAAGAGAATAGATTTCTTGTTGAGGCACAGAATTGGGAGCCAGGAAATCTGAAAACTTCTTGTGTGACTTTAGCAACAGAGGCTCAAATTTGCAAAAGTGGCCTCTAATTCTGGATGCTTCCGCTTTTAAGGCCTGACATTAGACAGCTGTGTCCTGGTTTTCTGAGGTATTGATCCCCCTCAGTTTCCGTTAACTTATCTTGGAGTGGTGGTGTCTCAGCATTTCTGAAAATCAGACTGTAGGTGTCTCAAGTAGGCACTCATAAACTGAGCACCCAAAATCAGAAACCACTTTTGAAAATTCCCCCCTGAGGGATTCTCTGAGGCTGGCATTATGTTTTTAAGCCTCTTTTTTGACCCTGTGGGCCTCAAATGGAGGGCATTATATAAGTGGTAATAGTGGGGTTATTATTACAGAAAACTGTGATATAAAGATTTTGGGCCAAATTCAGATCTTGTCTAAACAAATACAATTCTGTCAAAGTCAGTGGCAAACACCACTTACACCAGGTTGAAATTTGGACTATTGTATGGCAAATTAAGATATTAATTCTTAAGGCTAATAACAGAGAGCAGAAGGACATTTACAGGCAGAGGCAAGGGAGAAAAGATGTGTCTTTTAAGATGAGATTTGAAAAGAGATGGAGTCAGTGAGCAGACTTGACAAGTCTTAACTGTTTTCCCACTGCTTTTCTATAGGTCTGTAGGGAAACTTGAACAATCTGCTGTTTTTTCTGGTGATTGGCTCAGGGCTGTGTACAGGAGGGTTTCATATGAAATCAGAGTGATTTGTGCTGTTAACACTAAAATGCACTAAAATGTTTCAGTCATTTTCTGTTTCCTTGATTTCTCTCATAATCTAGATTATGCAAATCGAGATACATCAGACTCTTTCACAAGATTAATTTCTAAGCAAATATTTCTACCTTTCTTTACTTTTTGAATACACACATTTACCAGAATTCTCACTTATTACTGTTCGGGTTTAAAATTTGCTATCAGATCTTCTCAGGGTTACTTAGAAAACTTATAGGTTGTTCCCTGAGGTAAAGGAATTAACGCTTTTGTATAAAAATGAAAATATGTTTTTGGAGCCTTATTTTTTACAGTAAAAATATAAAAGTGTTACCAAATCTTCTAAACACATCAGTCCAGAGGTGCTGCAAATGGCTTGGCTTTCATTCCCTCTCCCTACCCTATCCTTAGAACTCATTGCCATGAAGCAAAATAATATTGATATGCAAGATAACTTATTTATTATTATGTTTATGGTATTTCTGTGCATATCTAATTGCATGGAATTGCATTCATGAGATGGCTAGTATTTGATGGTATTTGTATACTATATATATATAGTGTAATATATAGTCTCTAGCCATCCCATAAATGGAATTAGCTACCCTCACAGGGATTTTGCTAAATTAGTTAGGTACGAGCTTCTGATGTTTTTGCCTAAATTTATGCAAAATTTTCTATTTTGTATTTTTTTAAAGGATATTGGCAGACATAAATGAGGGAAAAAGATCTGGCGCTTATTTTTCACTACCTTGCGTCTTGTCTAGTAATTTAGACTTGGGCAAAGTCAATCCAAAGAGTATGTGAAACGGACTAAACCAGGATAATAGCATTTTACACCCACTTTGAACAGATGAAATGACTACATGAAGTGGAGAATCAGGCCCCAGGTCTGTGATGTAGTTTGGAGCAAGTTCATAAATAGTTTTTAAAACAAGGAGGACAATCTTTTGGTGAATCTTTATATACGTGAATTGGGAACTAGTGGACATATATGTGGATAGAAGTGATTTGTATGTACTTTTTTTAGTACAAATGAGACGTTGAACAGCAGCAGCTTGTCTATGTTTTAGTATGGACAAGATAACCATGTTCTCTCTCTGTGGTGATGCACTTGACACTGCCTCGTCTACAGTATGAACTTATGTCAGTATAACTGTTTCCCTGAGGGAGGTGGAGCATCTACACAGACGAGTCTTTACTAAGTGCTACAGTGGTGCCACTGCAGCGCTGTAAGTGTAGACAAGCCCTTAGATATGTTTATAGGGAAAACAAGTAAAAGTTTATTTAACAAAGAATAGAGATTCAAGTGATAGCAAATAGAAAATATTGGAAACAAATGGTGACCTGTAAAATAAAATCCTAACATTAATTCTAGAGCCTAGACTTAAGTAACAAGATACTCTCATACATAAAGTATTCCTCACCAGTGTTATATATCCAGGTTTGGCTGTGATCTTCCATTTATGAGACAAGTCATGCTGTCAGCTTGCCTCCTCAGCAAAAGATCTAAGGTATTCTGCACCCCCACATATATCCCAACAATCCATTGTCTTTACTTATAAACAGGATTTCCTTCTGCTTATTTCTTCATGTAAATTTATTCTCATGAAGATTTCACAATCTCTTAATTAGCATATGGCTCAGTACACAAACAGGCATCCATTGTGAAACATACAGTGCTCAATACACACAGTACTAGGCAGAGAGAGAGGCATTGGTTACCTCCTTCTTGAAAGCAACCTGTCTGTGACACGTTACTTCCTGGTTATCTGCCTTAAGAAGACAATTTTTCAGTATAGACACATAAGTCCTTAAATATTATCCATGATTATCATGACCAGTGGGCTAGTGGCCCTCGGTAGAGACGTTACTCACCATCCTTTAGTGAATTATTATGCAGGTATCTGATCCAAGGGATCCCTGTAAAACTCTGTGTATCCCCTTGTGTTCTCTGCCCGTTGGCACCAAGATATCCCTGGGTCACAATATGTTGATCAACTTTAGCAAGAGATTTGATATCTTCATTTGATAAATTAGCTGATGTCTCAGCTAGGCCCCTTAAGTGCTACCAAAATAATAACAATGATTATGATGTGGCACTTTATGTTGGGTATCAACCATTTTGGAGTTGTCTCAGTTATCTGTGTCATGTGATATTTCTCTGTCAACTCTTGTTTCCATGCCAGTATTGTAACTGATTTTGTCATGACATTAGTTTCATATAGACCATGCCGGAGGGAAAGATCCATTTCTAATAAAGCAAAACATAATTTGATCATCAGTTAGAAGTCCTCCTTCCCAACTGTTTGAATATACAGTTGTTAGAGGCAATACTCATGTTTGAGAGCAAAATTAATATGTGTACTAGGACAAAATTCAAGCAAGTCTGTGCTCACTTTCTAGCTAATGGTCATTATATCTGGTTGACATATGCCAATTTTAAAATAATAAATTCAGAATTTTCCATGAAAATATTTTTTTTCTGTGAAAAACTGAAGCTAAAAACTGGAACATAAGTTTCTGAAAATGTTTTTGGTAAAAATTTTGGTTTTCAACACAAAGTTTTGGTTCTCAGAAATCTAAACTAAACTGAAATTTTCTGCATAGATTTTGTATTTTATTATTACTATTAGTTGAAAAGCTATTTTTTTTGTTGAGGAAATATTCTGATGAAAAAATCTTGACCAGTTTTCATAGTAATATTCCTGCTTGAGGTGAAAAATTGGAATGTTTTTGTATAGTTTGTTACAGAATTAATATTTTATATTAGTAGGCTCCCTTAAAAACCTTGAGATAGCAACAGTCACCATGTCTGCTTCTACATAGAAATCAACTAAATAAAGCAAGTTTGTTACTAATCTGCAGCTAGTGTATAGTTTTATTCATTGGAGAGTCTAGTTAAGATCTAAACCTACTGTTATATGGCGCAAATATGATATGCTGTTCTTTTGGTTTAATATACTATTTGCTTAATGGGCCACTGACATAATCATTTGATATAGATCTTAGTCATACCATGTTATCATGCTATGATATATTAATACAGTTATGTATTAATATTGGATGGCAAGTATGGTCATTATTATCCATGAGCAATTAGTTTCTATCTTAGGGATACTACTAGCTAGGTTTTAGTCATTAGAAATCTGAGTACTCTCAGCTCCAGTTGAAGCCAATAGTCTTTTCTGCTGGAACTATTATTTAGGGTTACCCGTAGCTCTCTCTGTAATATAATCTTTGAGCATGTAACTATAATTGTATATTTCTACTACGTACTTGGATGTTTTATGTTTAATTACTAGCTGCTTTTTATTCTTATCCAATGAATAATTAAGTAATATTTTTATTTCTCTTTACAGTTCCCCAATCAAGCAACCATAGGATGGTCTATAAAGCCAAAAGAAACCACTGATGCCAGGAAATCATGGTATTTCAGGATTCCCTGTGTCTCTGCATGTCCAACTTTTGCAGCTTTTCATTAATATTTATATGAGATTTCTATATTTCTTGCAAGTGGTAGTATTATGCAAAAATCAAGATATGTTGTGTGCAGCAGTTTTCACATGCAAATATGGTCTATTTTCCTCTTTCCTCCACCCCCACCCCCAGATTATTAATTAGAATATGGCAGACTAGCACAGAAATAAAATTGCATGGGACAAATTCTGCTTTTAGTCATATGTCCACAACCCCATTGAAATCAACCAAGAATGGAATTTAGCCCAATATATTTATAACTTTGCTATTATTACTATTAATATCTATATTGTTGTTGTGCCCAGAGGCTGATGTCAGAACTGGGTAGGTGGTAGGTGTTGTACAAACACATGCAAAGAATTTACAGTCCAACAGTCTGATTTTCAGAGATACTAAGTGCCTTCTTGTCCCCATTTACTTTGGCTGGAGCTGTACGTGCTTAGCACTTCTGAAAAATCAGGCCATAAAAAAAGTGACGTTAAAAGTGGGAGGACAGAGGGATATGACTAAACACATGTATTTACAGACATATATACATTTGCCACTTTTAAATGATTATTATAAAAGGTTAAGTGCCAGCTATCCCTATCTGCCCCACAAGCTGTCATTAACCAACTGATTTCTGGCAGACATTGTGGCAACAGTGGGTCTTTCTGAGGAAAGATTTGAAAGCACAGAGAGGGTAGTGGCCTTCTGGATCAGTTCAGGGAGGGTGAGCCATGCAGAAGGGATAACACAGAAGAAAGTGTGGAGAGATTTGTGTAAGAAACTGACAAAATGGTAGATGAGGAAGGCCTGGATGAGAGTTTTGAATTTGTGGATGGAGAGAAAATGGGTATGTCTACATTGCAATTAAAAACCTGCGGCTGGCCCGTACCAGCTATTTTGGGCTCATAGGACAGGAGCTAAGGGGCTATTTAATTGCAGTGTAGACATTCAGGTTGGGTCTGGAGCCCGCAGTCTAGGCCCCTTCAAGGTGAGAGCCCAAGTACAAATGTCTACAAGGCAATTAAACGGTCTCTTAGCCTGAGCTCCACAAGCCCGAGGCAGATGGCAGGGGCCAGCCACACGTCTAACTGCAGAATAGATAAGCTGAATGACAGCTCTTAGAAATGTGGGCACAGCCTGGATATACATTTGAGATTAAGGAGCCCACATTACAGGCTTGAGCACCAAGGTGAATGGTGGTGATGTCTGTAGTGACAGAGAATGGGAAAAGTGAAAAGGGGGAACCATCATGAGCATATCACTAATACCAGCCTGTACATGTTACAAAAGGAATAGATTATTGTGCATTTGGGATTACTTTTTAAATTATTGTAATGAACATGTACAAAACAGACAAAGTAACTCAGAGATATTATCTGGACAAGGGAAACTGAAGTCCTCTAAATAGCTACAGAACAGCATGAGCTGTGGCAGTAGAAACCTCCAACCTATCATCCTTAAAGTCCCATCCAGACTTCCACTGAAGGACCATACCTGGGGGTGAGAGAATAGGTCACTCTCCGTGCTCATTCAACATTTGACCGACTCTGAGAATGCCAACAGGAGCACCATTTGTGAGGGTATTTTCGATTATGTGAATATCGGTCCACAGGTACTATGCTAAAACCACCAATTCATTTTTCATAGGCTATTAAATAACCCTGAATATCGAATGATGGTCAGTCAAGGCATCTTTAAAGAGGGCATCTTCATCAAGTTTCACAATAGTTAAATGGCATGCATTTATATATATAAATATTGAATAGCTGCTCATTCAGTGAGCACTGTTCATCTTGTGCACTGACTGAAGCAGGGCTCTTGTGGAAAAACTAGTGTGATAATGCAATTAAAGACTATATCTTAATGCGTACACACACAATGGGGCTGAACTAAGGTAGCACAGGCAACCTCAATTTCTAAATCTGAGTGCTTGAGTTTGCAACCTTCATATTCCTTTAAAATAATTTCTGGTGTATAATTCCATAAGTTACTAAAAAAAGGAAACTGCAAAAACAGAAATTCCATCTCGTAGAACCATATTGACGCAGCAGGGTTAGAACCTATAGATCCACTGCAAAGATCTCAGTCACTTCAGCTGACAGAGTAGCTGATAGAAGAAGTAGGTTGTCATTGTCTGTGTGGGTCATGAGGGGAATGAGGCACACATGCAAGAGGGTTTCACAGCTCTTTGTTGACAGCAGAGGAATATTGAGAGTTAGGAATCATTCCTGAGGTTTTGAGTGGCATGTCCTCCTGTGGTTACAGACACTTCTGCCCATCTGATCTTTTCTGCCCTTGGCCCCTCCAATCTGGCCTTGTCTCACTCTCCTCCCTAATCCTCCCTTAGCTCCTCATCTCAGTGTCCCTTCCATCAGTTCTATGCTCTAGTCCCCACCCCTCTGCTCCATTTACCAATCGCTCACCCGGAACAAGCCTTGTTTCCTCATCCTAGTCCCCAGTTCCAATCCCCCTATTGGCTCGTTATCCCCATCCCGCACCATTTGACCCACTATCTCAGTCTTCCTCTTCACCAGCCCCAAGGCTCAAGTCCTCACCCCTCTACATGTTAGTCAGGCTGTTTCCACCTCCTTCTTGCTGACGGGGCACCAGAAGCGGGAAGCATTGAGAGCACAGGAGAGAGACAGTCTTCTTGCTGTTAGTTCTGGTGCCTGGTACCACAGTGGTCAGTGACCGCCAGGAGAAGCAATTGCTGGGAAAGTCCTTCTCAACCTCTGTGTATTCAGTACAAATGGAATCTTCGACGTATACCAAAGTCTAACAAATCTCTATTGAACGTGTACAAACTGAGATTTTCAGAGGCTCATATCTTGGTCAAATCTGGGCAGATTTTTCATAAGGACAACAAAAGACACATCCTTAACACCAGCCTGATCCCCCTGCCAAATTTCAAGTTCCTGCTCCAAAGCATGCGGCTTCTAGAGCTTCTCCACAAAATGTTTTTTTAAAAAAATTAACATGAGCAAAACAACCTCTTTCCCGCTGAGAAACAGCTGAACTATTAAAAAAAAAAAAATCCACCTGAGCAGACACCCATCATGGGAAATTTCAGAGTAAATGGTTAAAGTTGGCAAAGTTATAAGCAACTGAAAATAGGGTCTCATAATGGAAAGTGTCTGGGAGTCTTAACTATAGGTGTTGCAACCTACATAGCCTATAAATTATGAGAAAGAGAGAGAGAAAGTGTTAAATAGAATACTTCAGACTTTAGCTAAACCCGGAGTTAAAAGATTGGGGGTTACAAATATCGTACATGGCTGTTGTGCTCAGCAAACAAAGGATTGGCCACGACTGCAGATCCTTTCTTGTCCTGTGTTTTGTTAAATCTATGGAAATGGCCACAAGTCCTTCTGTATACCTCATTAGTTCCCTAGCAGGCCATCCCTGGACTAATTTCTAGCTTTTACTTGTAAAGCGTGTTCAGGTTAACACATGGTTGTTATCTCTGTAAAGGTGTGAAATAGAATAATGTAATGGTTAGGGGCCTTTTCAAAAAAGTGCACATACAGAAGGTGGGGGAGAATTAGAGGCTTTGTGGGATGCATGCAGAAAATAAAAATCCTCAGCTCTCCCACATGAAGTTAGACAACTGGCAGCCATATGTGTAAGCAAGCAAAGTTTTACTACTTCTTTCTAAAAGAGATCATTCTAAAAGCTTTATTTTCTTGCCAGTTGGCTAAGAAGTGAACAAGGAACAATAGATTCAAGCTGAAATAATTTGCATTTATGATGAATACAAGGAACATCTACCTTGCATTTTCCTAAAAAAAGAAAAATTAAACCCCATTTTTAATTAACTGATAAACTATTAATCAAATTTCTGCAATGTTAGGTGACACATTATTCATTTAGATAGAATGACTGTGAACTTAAACTAATCAAATCTGATTTGCCCACATATGCTTGATTGAAATACATTTTAACTAGCATATACAAAGAAAAAATCTTGGATTTCTTACCTAATCTTCAGAGTATACTGCTGAGTTAATAAGGGCAGCTTTTTTTTTAAATGAGACCACCATTTCTTAATCTGCATATCAAAATCAAGAGCAACTTAATTGCAAAACACATATTCCTGAAATCTAATCATTATACTGCTTTAGGGTATTTTATTGAAGCATGTTAAATTATGGACAGAATATTAATGATGAAGCTAATCAAACCCAATTAGTCACTTCTAACAATAGTCACATAAATATACAAGTCAGGTACTAAAATACTGTAGGTATGGTTTTTAAAATTTTAATATAAAATTTATGTGGTATTTATGAATTATATACTCGTTATTTTTAATCTGAAAATCTAAGACAAGTCATTTCAGAGAAAATGAGCTATGCTAAAAGACAAAGGAACTTGTCCCATCGTATTAGAATTGGCATTCCTGATATCTGAACATAGAAACAGTGCACAGATTTTATGGTGATGGGCACATAATTAGTAGGATAGAAAGGTAGCTAGGCCCTGGCTTTCAAATATGGGAATACAAAAATGAACATAGTATTGCATGCCTAATTTGTGTAAGTGATTATCATGATTGTATGCACAAGCTGGGTATTTGCATGTACACATTTATATTGGTCCTGATCCTGTAAAGACTTAAGCATGTGGTTAACTTTAAGCTGAACTTGATGGAAACCAAAACAGGTTCAATTATGTATTGATATTGTGGGTGGCTTTCCATTGACTACCTAGGCCACTGTAGCTCCTACTTTGGTAATTATCTTACTTTAAATGTTTCTGATCTATAAAAAATATAAATCACACACTAAAGGGGTCATAGATGCTAATGATGTGTCCTTTGTTTTGAAAAACTACTGAAATTGCAGCCATAAGAATTTCTAAAATTTAGTTTATCTAAATAATGACAGAGTACTTATAACCTCTACTTGTACTTTCATATATAAGTATATTTTCAGTGATAATTATCTAATTTATAGCTTGTTTTCCATAAATCATAAGTATGATTTTAATGCCAGAGAATCTTTGACAGGGTTTGCAGTTCCATTGACAACAAAAATTGTTTTGTATGTCTAAGAACCTATAGCATTTTTCTCATAAAAGTGATGATCATTCGTGGCTCAGTCATGCCATTTATGCACAGACCTGTGTACGGGGGATGTGAAACTGCACTTCTCAAGGAGATGAGGGAGTTACCAGTGGAATGCTTTCTGGTACAGCGAGTGAGTGCCCCCTGCTACATCCCTTCAAGGGTTGCTGCATACTATACCTTGTGTACAGGGCCACTTCAATGAGTAGGGTCAAAGGCGAAGCAGGCCCATGGCACTACCTCTTCCCCCTCCCCTTTTGGGGTGATGTGTGTGTAACACGTTACCTCCATGCAGTTATCTGTCCCTCTCTAGAGGCGAGACCATGTGTAGAGATTTAAGAGTGCACTACTGCCTTGTCATAACTTTCCTACTCAGATCTGAACCTTAGAGTTCAGAACATGAGAAGCTAGCATGAAACCTCCAAACTTAATTACCAGCTTGGATCTGATATCGCTGCCACCAGCCAGAAAATTCCAGTGTCTGGCTCACTCTGGTCTCCCCAAAACCTTCCCTGGGGGACCCCAAGACTCAGATGCCCTGAGTCTCACCACAAAGGGAAATAACCCACTTCCCTTTCCCCTCTTTACCTCCTCCCAGATTTCCCCGCCCTGGGTACTCTAGGAGATTCCCTGCTTCAAGTCCTTGAAACACCTCACCGAGAAATCAAATATTTCTCTCCCCTCACCCAGAGGTTATGCAAATTCAGGCTTAGTAAATCTAACACAAAGAGATTCTCTCTTCCCCCCTGTCTTCTTCCTCCCACCAATCCCCTGGTGAGCTGCAGACTCAATCCCCTTGAGCCCCCACTAAAAAACAAATCCAACAGGTCTTAAAAAGAAAGCTTTATATAAAAAGAAAGAAAAAGACATAAAATGGTCTCTGTATCAAGGTGACAATATACAGGGTCAATGGCTTAAAAGAAAAAAAATTAATAAACAGCCTTATTCAAAAAGAAATACAATTTAAAACATTCCAGCAACTACACACATGTAAATACAAAAAAACAATATAAACCTACTGTCTTACTATTCTTGTACTTACAACTTGGAAACAGAAGATTAGAAAGCCTGGAGATAGAGAGATCACTCTCAGAGCCGAGAGGGCCACCGAACCAAGACAAAGAACACCCACCCAACAACTTCGCTCCCTTGACATTTGAAAAATCTTGTTTTCTGATTGGTCCTCTGATTAGGTATTTAGTTCCCTTTGTTAACCCTTTACAGGTAAAAGAACATTAACCCTTAGCTATCTGTTTATGACATGCCTCCTGCCCAACTGGGCTGGTTCTTTAGCTCAAGCAGAAGAGGTTTATGCGTTTAGACCCAAAGATCTTAGTGTCAGTTCCTGCAGAAGACATGTCAGGGATGTCACTTCAGCTAGCGGCCTGTACAGGGTTTGAACTGCTGTGGACTGCTGACACTCAGGACACGATTCCCTAGCCGGGGGGAGTGTGTGTCCATGCTAACTCAGTGAGGCTAGCTGCTGGACCACAGCTTTGAGTTTGCTTCTGTCTGCAAGCAAATGGACCTGGTTTTCTAGCTCAAGCGATGGAGTCTGAGTTTTTTTTAATCCAGAGATTCCCAGGTTCAGCCCTCACAGATAACTCATTCAAGGGCATTGTCCATGCACTCTTGGGGGTACAAGGAAGAAGCAGTCCCTGTGATCCCATGAGCACAAGGACTATGACAGGCTCTAATGTGCAAGTGGCAAGAGACTTTCCAAATGCTCTTTCCTGCCCTGCATAAGGACCAACCATGATCTTGCTCTTGGAAAGGAAAATACCTTTGAAAGAAGAACTGTCCTATCAAAAACTAGCACTAATTTCAATGTACCTGAATCATACTAAGCATATAAATACAGCATCATATTTTGTGTTTGAAGTTATTATGCGTCCACCATCAGCTGAGGAAACAAATGATCACGTTGAGACATCTACTTGATCTACAGATGCAAAACATAATCAGGTAATTAATAATAAATTCTATTATTTGTGCCCAGAAAAAGAGACTGAAGAAATTGAGTGCCCTTTGAAAACTGACCCATACTTCTTTTTCATATGGCATAGAGCTCATTCCAAGAGGAACTTAATGCTTCTGCCTGCATTTTAAAATCCATAATAAGAGTATGGCAAATTAAGCACACAACGGCAGTCAGGTTTTGCAGGCACAGTTGTATGCCTACATTTGTTGAAAGTCTGACCATCACTAACAGTGAACAAACCACATACACAGTAAGCCTTTGAGAAAAACAAATTTAATCCAAGTTTTCTATAGGGTTGTACTAGAAATAATGTGGGTCACGGCCAACTGATTCAAGTTTATTAGCAGATGCTAGGTCAGAATCCACTGTAACTCTGTTGAAAATGAAGAGCTCCTGTACTATTCTATGAAATCCACATGGTGCTGATGTGGGTGAGCTGCACTCTCACATTCTGGTTATATTCTTCAGAGCAGGCTCAGTTGCAGTGGCAAACATACATACACTGGATTTGAGTTGATCACAGGATTTCAGCAGAATATCAACACTTAACAAATACATTTAAATAAAATCTCTGTATCAAAATAACCCGGGGATGGTAATGAAAATAAGATCAAGATCCTGCACTAAGCTCTAGTGGGAAGTCAATGGGGTTCTGTGTGGTCACAGGAGTTTGCCTACTTGGAGCTCAATGCAGGCTCAGAGCCTTAATTAAAACATGCACCATTGTGCACATTTTCAAGGTTTAACATCTTCTTTCTTGTTAGGCAGGGGGTTTCTAATATACTCTTTGGGAACTGCAGTGTTGGATGAACTATGGAGTCTGAGTCAACCATGTAGTTGAAAATGATGATCTGTCCAGCACTACCAATATTTAACTGTTGGAATAATCTTTCTGTAATTTTTTTTGACAGAGTAGATGATACCTTGACATTGTAAGGCACATTCACCAATGCTTTACTCCATCTTCAACTACAACTTCAGGTGGTCATAAGGGATGGAGAGTGGAAGGGGGTTTATCATTATCTGTTATCACTTTGCAGTAAGTTGTTAAATTTCTGCAGTTTAGAGGAACATCCTATGCTCAGATTTGTGTGATAGATCTTGACTCCATTATCCTGCTTTCAGATATTCTGCTATATGTGCAAACTGATGTTGGTGGGAATCCTGCAAATTTATGGAGAGCACAAGATCCATGGTATTACAGAAACATTAACATAGTGTAATCTTATGTATTGCTCTATCAATATCTAGTGCATCAACAAACAGTTCACTTTTGCATTATTCCAGTTTTCCCTGAAGCAACTCCAAAGTACCAGAGGGACAAATAAGCTCAAATCTTCTGAATTTTGTTATTAAAGAAGGAATTAAAGTGCTCACACAATGCTGTAGAATACTCAGCACAGTGGTGAGTCACCACAGCAGATTGCAGAAGAGAGTCAGTGCTTCTTTGAAAGAATGCTGCATATCATCCTTTGTTCCATAATTTATTTCACTGGTCGTTTATCCAGAAATAATAATCAGACCCTGACTGCCTCAAAACTTGCTCTTTGCTGCTTCAGATCAGAGCCACTACCCTAGTTTTCAAACATGTTTCTTCTCATTATTGAGAGGCAGGAACACACAAAATGAATTCTTTCTGGAGAGGAAGTTGGTCAGTGAGAGTTGGTCACAATAGTTTTCACAGATTCCCATTGGTTTGTTTGCAGAGAGGGCTGTCTGCCAAGAGAGAGCTCTCTATTTTCTGCATGGAGGAAGAGTGCAACCTCCATGGCAACATTTCCACATGCTGGCTTTACATGAATGCCCTTCTGTTTGGGTTCTGCCTAGAGAGAGTGCTACAGATTTTGGGGACAGTGAAGAAGGGAAGGAGCTATATTTTGTAGCAGTGTCCATTGCTCTGTTTCCAGATTTTAGCATGGTAAATGGCCTTCTTAGAAACTAAGCAGGGGAAAAGCGCTGGAGATGCAAAACAGGGGCCTAACTGCTTTGCATGCTGAGTAGTCATTTACACTGGCCAATGTGAGTGAAGAATTCTGATTGGATGTTTACACTCATGGCGCAAATATATAAATGTCAATACAGGGTCCAAAGAAAGAACATTCATGTCTACTCTCTTTCTGGGACACATAGATGGGAATGGAGAAGCTCACCATGAAATCTTGGCCCCCCTGAAGTCAATAGGAAAACATTGGCTTCAGCGGGGCCAGGATTTCACTGGAGCTCTTCAGTGTGGTTTGTGGAGCATTACCCATTAGGATTCTTGTTCTGTTTGTGATGATTATTGTTGCCACAAAAAGTACTTTTCTAAATTTAGAACTTTTAATTGAGGTAAAAGTTAACTTTTAACCACAAAGTGTCTAAATCTACAATAACCGAGAGCTTACTACCGCAGTTCTCAGCCTTCCCCACCCAATACCTCCCCCATTTGTTTGCCACCAATCATCATGTCCTGTCTAAAATTAAATTGTAAGTTCTTTCAGGCAGAGATCATATTTCTGTTTTGGGCAGTAACAAATATTCACGCTTTTGACCGAGTTTGTGAACATGAATACAAGTTATGAGGGATGCATGTCTGGAGGCGTGCTTTCTACATACACACATTGTTCCCTTTTTAAGACATCTGCATCTGTAGAATTCAGTTCAGGTTTTAGCCCTAGAAACTTACCATTATTGTGCCCTGATCAGCAATGTATGACATCAGTGGGTTTTAAAGTTAAGCGTAGCTGGATTGAGGCCTCATACTTCCTTGCATATGCTCCTATGACTTAAAATGGTCAGATATTTCATACTGAAGATGTTCAAGTCCTCACTCTGTCATGTTTATTTATTTTGATTCATATATATATATATCCTAAATGCAAGATGTTTTTACCAAAAATTCAAAATATAATCAAATTAAAAAAACAGCATCTGCTTCTCACCCCCAATGCAGAAAATCAACCAATCATATTAGTATCATTCCTAAACTATATTAATCAGTATCCCCTTAAACACAAACAGTGGTGCTTATTCTGTCTTTCCCTTCCCCCAGATTTGGTTTAATAGATGGGCTTGTCCTGATGGTCAATACTTTCAGGCTATTTTGGATCAAGGGATAGTTATGTCAATTCCAAAGTTTAGGGTTCCTTGAGGTTAATGATCTGCAGGCGGGTTTTATGCCATGGTGACTCCAGTTCAAGCACCTCTGCTGATCACAGCTGTGGCAATATGGACTAGGCCTTCATACTACTGTAAAAATAAAAGTGGCCTACTTTACAACATGTGCAGGCAGTATGTATTTTGCATCGTAAGCCAATAAATATGTCTGTGTTTACACTTTAATGATCTAGTCTGTAAACTGATTAAGCCCTCAAGGCAGATTGATAAGAATGATTAGAATGTCTCACAAACTAATCAACTAGATCAATAATGCTTAACATGTTAAAAGATGTAAAAATACCTTCTTATACCTCTGCCTGGAAATAGTCTAAGCAGACCTGATTTATTTTATAAAAATCTATTTTTATATGTTTGGCCATGTGTCAAGGGTTTTTCCCCACTTTGAACTTTAGTGTCCAAAAAGTGGGGACCTGCATGATTACTTTTAAGCTTAATTACTAGCTTAAATCTTGTACGCTGCCACCAGCCAAAAATATAGTGTTTGGCACACTTCTGTTCCCCCAAAACCTTCCCTGGGGAACCCCTTGGGTCTTAAAACAAGGAGAAATAGACCATCCCCCTTCCTTTCCCCTCCAGACTTTCCCCTCCCTGGGTTGCCTTGGAAAGCTACACAGATCCAAACTCCTTGGATCTTAAAACAAAGAGGAATTAACCATTCCCTTCCTTTTCCCCCCAGACTTTCCCCTCCCTGGGTTGACTTGGGAAGCTACACAGATCCAAACTCCTTGGATCTTAAAACAAAGAGGAATTAACCATTCCCTTCCTTTTTCCCCCACCAATCCCTGGTGAGTTTAGACTCAATCCCTTGGATTCCAAAACAAGGAAAAATCAATCAGGTTCTTAAAAAGAAAGCTTTTAATTAAAGAAAGAAAAGGTAAAAATTATCTCTGTAAAATCAGGATGGAAAATGCTTACAGGGTACTTAGATTCATATAGCCTAGAGGGACTCCCCTCCCTCTAGCCTGAGATTCAAAGTTACAGCAAACAGAGGTAAAAATCCTTCCAGCAAAAGACACATTGACAAGTTAAGAAAACAAACATAAGATTAATCTGCCTTGCCTGGCTATACTTACAATTTTGAAACATGAAAGACTGATTCAGAAAGATTGGGAACACCTGGGTGTACGTCTGGTCCCTCTTAGCCCCAAGAGTGAACAACGAACAAAACAAACAAAGACTTCCTTCCACCAAGATTTGAAAGTATCTTGTCCCCCCATTGGTCCTCTGGACAGGTGTCAGCCAGGTTCACTGAGCTTCTTAACCCTTTACAGGTAAAAGAGACATTAACCCTTAACCATCTGTTTATGACACCATGGGATCAAAATGGCATCTTTGGAGCCATTCTAATCTCTTGGGTCCAATGGAAGCCTAGCTAAATGCCTTGAGTCATCTTTGCTGAATTATGCATGTTTTATAACATTCCATGAAAAATATTTGCTTTTATGAAATGCAATTTTATGTTTAATTAATGATAAGGTTTAACACAGAGCCACCACACCCACGAAATATAAAGTTATGATATTCTGTTTGTGGATTTGATTTTTCTTTTTAAAAAGTTTAAGTGAATTTAATATCAGTGAAAGTTTCTATATTTACATTATTGGGACTGGAGACATTCATTCTAAGTGTCAGCTGTGATACTGGTTTACCTGAGATGGAGTCTTCATCAACAAGAATGATACTGAGACCACTCAAGCCCTTTTACATATGCCACTGATTAGGACTCAGATGATCTGTCTTTATTGACCAACCAGATTTGAACAAGTGACTTAAAGTGCATCTTGCTCCAACTTTCCTAAATCAGCTAGTTCCCCAGGAGATGATCTTACCTACAGCCCAATCTTGCAATCTTTACTTGCATGAGAAGTCCTTAATCATTCCATTGATATCAATCAATAGGACTCTTCATTTAAACAGGATTACTTGTCTGAGAAAGGGTTTGCAGGATTAAGCCCTAACATTTTCTTGGTTTCTGCAGTAGCACAAATTAAGGACACATTTTCTGGCTTCTCTCAGAGGTTTTTTTTTCCCCATAGCCTTACCACAGTTTTTGCTTTTAATAAAGATTAATGTAACACTCCATAGTGTTTGGAATTTGACTGAGAAGAATTAAACAAAACTGCTAGGGAGTCGGTAAATAGACAATGCTTTGGGCAACAGAATATAGTATGTTAGAGCAGAATAGATGGCAAGAAATGAGAAAAGGTGAATGAACTAAAAGAAGTGGTAGATAGTAGGGAAATATGCATAATTTTAGCAGGAAAAACATGCAGTTTTCAGATTAATGTATTAGTAAAGTGAAATGATAAATGTGCATACAATAGATTCACTTAATTGTCTGAAGAGATGGAAAATTTGCAAGTAAAAGGATAGGAAGAGTTTTTTAAATTAATATTGAATGGCTAAATGCACACCAACCCTAGTGAATTAAACATGAGGGAAATATCAGCTCCAGAAACTCAGGTAAGAGGTTAGAGTACATTTTACGGCTATGGTAGATTAAGGTGATTCAGAGGACTGGATCATCATAATGTATGAAGAGAATGATACTACTTACGGAAAACACGTCACTTTTATAATTTTGAAACAAGAGTGTGTGAAATACAAATTAGCAGGCTCACCTCCTTAATGGCCATTAAGCGAAGGAGCATTTAAAGTGAAGAACAAAGGGGGAGCTTTGTACAAGCCTAACAGTGTCAGCCTGGCTCAGGTATAGCAAAAATAACACAAAGCATAACCTACACTTGGTCAATAATTAGCAGAAACATTTACTAAGTAACAGAGCACCCAACAATTCCGCCCTCAACTCAGAGCCCTTTCTGGTTATAAGTCTATCATCAGAGATCTGAACACTTCAACTTCACTGAAGCAACAGAGGTTACTAAATATGATACCCTAACTACATGATCCCATATACCTAATGGGTCAAACTCCCAAAGGGCCTCAATTGGACTTGTAAAATTCAAAATGCAGTTTTTCACACACTTTTTACATCCATAAGTACTTTGATTTGTACATGGAAACTGCCTTTATGTTTAGATTAAATTAGATGGTTAGATGTCTACTTAGGTTGCGTGCACACAAGCAGCTTGCGTGTGCTAATGTTAAAAAGTTCATTTGCAAAATTGCAAGAGAAGTTTTAGAGGACTCTTAAAAAACTAGTGCCATGTGTCTGTATAATTTCACCATTAACACTATCACAGGCATCTTCTTAATTACCTGAGCAAATGAATCCAGTAAGTGTGGACGTAACTTTCATCCCTGACATAACTTTCTTGACTTGAATGGAAACATATTAGAGTGATGAATTTGGCACCATATATGTCAGGTGCTAAAAAGGAGCACAAACATAGTATTATCCCAAGTAAAAGCCTTGGGGTCTGATTCTTCTCTCACTTATACAGGTATAAATCATCACTGAAGTCAATGAAGTTATACCAGCATTAAAGTTGGAAGAAGTGAGAGGAGATTCAGGCCCTTAAAATATTCAGCAATCTGGACTATCTTTGCTAATCTACTGACATGATCAGAAAGTTCTCCTCCTTTACAGAGAAAAGAAGAAAAAGGCAAAGTGAAACCAATCTTTTTGAATCAGGCTTTCCTCTTGAGTGTGACTACATGCAGAAAATCTGGAATTTCCAGGTGACACAAATCAAAGGTGGTGGAAGAACCTACAAAGCATGCAAATAAACCATCAAAATTTCATATCCTAAACCAACCAGGACAGCATACATAGTGTAAGAACTAAGATATAGGCAACTATGTTTTGTATGAGGTTCCTAGAGCATTATCACACATGAGTGCCATAAAAATAAATTATATTAATCTATTATTAGGAAACATATAATAAGATTAAAATATAATACACATTAACAGTGAGGTAGCTTCACTTTCAGATATTCTTCTATAGATACTTGTTGGAAAAGAATATAGAAATCTTAGAGGTGCCTTTCCCTAGAAAAGCATGTAGTCTATCCAATTCTTTTTAAATAGCTGGTCAAAAAATGGAGTTTTTAATTTCTCTGTTTTCTTCCATAGCCTGACTGCGAGCCTGACTCTCAGACAGATTCAAACTCCTTTACACCATTCTGGTGGGTGCAAATGGGCCACAAATTACACTTACATCCACTTTAAGGCCCCTTTACGTTGCCAGAGCTGTGAAAAGGAGCCGTGGTTTAAGTGAGAATCAGGCCCATTGTTTCCCCTGCTTGAGAGAAACAAATAAAAACGGATTTACCTTAATAATTGTTTGTACTAAAGCACTGATTCGAAGGATTGACCATTCTGATGGTGCTTAGATATCATGGTAACAAACATGGGACAGATAGATAAGGTAACACTGAGCAAATATCTTGTCACCCTCTATAACTGAATACTTCAACAGTAATTACAGTGTTTAAACTGAAGAAGAATCAGCATGTTGGTGCTGCCTCTGAAGTCTCATATCTTCCTTTAGTGACAGAGATGTGGGACAGAAGGAACACAAGGGGCTTTAAAGGGCAGCACTGAACATGCCAATCACAGCATTATGTGTTGATGCTTCGGTTCCCTTTTCTTCCTCTATGTGATGACTGCTTGGTCATTTATAGCCTAGATACTCCTGGTTAATGGAAGGTTCCTGAGTAGTCCCACTGTTCTATCTGTAATCCCACAAACATGACAAAAATATTGACAGCTACCATAAGAAAAGGTTGAAGGAGATACAAATCTAGGCCTCAATCCTGAAAACACTCAAGCACGCATGGGTAACTTCACACACATAAGTAGTCCTGGTGGAGGTAGAATAGAGAACGCACATTCCTGGAATCCTAAGAGTAGGAACATTCACTATGTGGCCACTCCCAAGGTAGGCCAAATTTTTAGAATCAACAAACTTGTTGGTGGGCCTTTAAGATTGATCTCACATCCAAGTTGGCCCATTTGAGACCCTTAGGATTCTCAGAAGGACAGAAAGGACAGAGAACAATATTTTTCAAAATGAAACTGAGAGGGTTGGGGAGAAATCCTGCAACTGTTAGCAAAGCTAAGGCAGTTATTTTTACAAAGTATACCAGTTCACTGACCCCTCTAGCATGTAAAGCAACTAGGAAGATTTTTTTTTAAAGTAGTAAAACCACCAAGAGAATCTCCTTAAGAGGTCAAAAAGAGGCCTCATTAGAAGAGCTAACACCAGAATACGATTAAGATTCTGAGTCAGAGTGAGTCTGATGACCAATCTCAATTGTGAGACAGCTGTAACCCTTTAGGTGCTGGTTCTTCATTCCACTTAAAATCAGTGCAAAGTTAGGATACTGCAGTCAGTAACACAATATCTACTACCTAGATAGAAATGGAATATGTGACGGTGGTAATGTTTAAAGAAACATGAAACAGGAGGCGCTTTTGCAGAATTCAGAGCTAGACCTAAGGAACAGCATTATTCTGACTTCTATATTCCATATTAACTTTACCCACTGAGTACGACTGGGACTACTTATAGCATGAAAAATTGATCATACACATAAATCTTTGTGAGATCGGGGTCTAATTGTGTGAAGAGAGGCATGTAGAAATCTCTTGCTTAATTTGATAGAAGCCATTATGGGCATGTAAGCTGTTGTGTTCGGGATCTTGCAATACAATGTTCAGACGTATTCATTTCAATTTGATGTGGAACAGCACTCCAGTTACACAATGACTGGATTAGTAGCACAGAGAGATTGGTTTAGCAGTTGATGAGTGTTTGTAACTTGCTACATTCCAACTGCATTACTGGTGTTAGCACCAGCAGCATTCAAACTTCAACCTACGACATAAATGGACCAGCTAGACTGAGTTTAAATCACCACTTAACTCGAGCTAGATATTTTGGTGCGTGGATGGGAGTTACTGCTTGCGCTAACAATGCAGTGAAGGCAACCCCCAAAAGACTTGACCCGAGTCATCAGTAACAGAGATTCTGCAATTAGAGTGCTTATATTATACCCCATGCAGTCCCACTGATGACAGTGGTTTTGCACAGCTTATAAATCCACACAGAATTTGGCCCAGAGACATGTTTCTTGTTCCTCTTTGGCAAATGATGCATACCATCTGTTTGTCACTATTAAAACATTTTTCTTTGGCATATGAAATGCAAAATGCAAAAGGGTCCAGCAAACCATCCCACATTTCAGTTAATACAATAGAATCTATGTAGTTACTACTCTGACAAGTGACATGCCCTTTTAATTGGCCCAGTTGCCAAAACCATTCAATGCAATACATTTTGAGGACTCTAAACAATGGATTAATGGCACACCTACTAGTAAAAAGTCTGCATAATTGGCACACATGGAGCTGTTTGCATGCTTTTTCGCTGTATTTAACAGATGTAAAATGGTGTTTGGTGACATATATTTCCCATTCTGTGGCTCCTCTGGTTACTTCATGCTGCTTTTGTTCTCTATTATGACTGAAGAAAGATTGAAATGTTATATTTTAGAAATATTGTAATGCTCTGGTTTGCCTTAAGTTGTGAAATAAAAAGAGATCTTTCTTAGGAATTTAAAAATTGTCCATATCCATAGTTTTTTTGTGTTGTGTATCAGTGAGCCTCTGATGAGAATGTTGATTACTTAATTGGGATATTTAGAATAATGTTCAAGAGAGGTACTAAGCAGATTAAAAGGAAGCTATTTAGTATGAACATTTAGAAAGGATACAAGATTTACATAAAGTATTTAAAACTAGAAAGGACAGATCCTTTTGCTAGTGAGCTACTTTCTGAAGAATATGTATGTAAGCATCATGGTCATTCAAAGGGCTCCAAGAAATCCATCCATAGCTGCCAAAATATATGTAGGTTCCAGCCTAAATTTCAAGTAGCCTTCCATACTGTGAGCTCAACCCTTTTAGATTTCCAATTATCTGATTGCACTTGGAATACTGGAGGCCAAAAAATAAATTGAGGTCTTCCTGGATAAAAATTGAGGTTTTCCTCCTGAATAATTATTTTAAATTCTGCATATCTAGAACAGGAAAATGTTGATCCATATTCTTGGGAATAATCTGTTTTTAAATTGTATGTTCTTTGGGCAGGAACTGTGTCTTCCTCTATTTTTGGAATGTTCCTACTACATTGGTTCTCAATCTTTTCCGTACCTCTGTAATAACCTTAGTCCCAGATTTGGACCTTAGCGTCCAAAATATGGGGGTTAGCATGAAAACCTCCAAGCTTAGTTACCAGCTTGGACCTGGTACCTGCTGCCACCACCCAAAAAATTAGAGTGTTTTGGGGCACTCTGGTCCCTCTGAAAAACCTTCCCTGGGGACCCCAAGACCCAAATCCCTTGAGTCTCACAACAAAGGGAAATAATCCTTTTTCCCTTCCCCCCTCCAGGTGCTCCTGGAGAGATACACAGACACAAGCTCTGTGAATCCAAACAGAGTGAATCTCCCTCTCTGTTCCCAATCCTGGAAACAAAAGTACTTTCCTATTCCCCCAGAGGGAATGCAACATCAGGCTAGCAATCCAACACACAGATCTCCCCTTGATTTCTTCCTCCCACCAATTCCCTGGTGAGTACAGACTCAATTTCCCTGAAGTAAAGAAAAACTCCAACAGGTCTTAAAAGAAAGCTTTATATAAAAAGAAAAAAAAAGAAAAATAAGTACAAATGTTCTCTCTGTATTAAGATGATACAACACAGGGTCAATTGCTTAAAAGAATATTGAATAAACAGCCTTATTCCAAAAGAATACAAATCAAAGCACTCCAGCACTTATATTTATGCAAATACCAAAGAAAAGAAACCATAGAACTTACTATCTGATCTCTTTGTCCTTACACTTAGAAACAGAAGACTAGAAAGTAGAACTACTTCTCCAAAGCTCAGAGCAAGCAGGCAGCCAGAAAACAAAGACAAAGACACTCAAATCCCTCCACCCAAAGTTGAAAAAATCCGGTTTCCTGATTGGTCCTCTGGTCAGGTGCTTCAGGTGAAAGAGACATTAACCCTTAGCTATCTGTTTATGACACGCCCCCCAAATTGCAGACAGTGGGGAAGCTCACTGGCGGCGATTTCCTTCTAGAACTTGAAAATAAACAGATTAATACAACACATACACCTTTACATATACTCCTAAGTATATAACTAACAGACTTCTACATTTTAAGAACACTTTTTAACTACTGAATTCTGGGAAACTCTCACGGGAGAGTGCATCAGCAACTTTATTAGAAGCTCCTGTGATGTGTTGAATTTCAAAATCAAAATTTTGGAGAGCTAAACTCCAACGAAGAAGTTTCTTGTTGTTCCCCTTGGCAGTATGAAGCCACTTTAGTGCAGCATGGTCAGTTTGTAGTTGGAACCGCCGTCCCCAAACATATGGGCGTAGCTTTTTCAGGGCGTACACAATGGCATAGCATTCCTTTTCACTGACTGACCAGTGACTTTCCCTCTCAGACAGTTTCTTGCTGAGAAACACGACAGGATGGAAGTTGTGATCTGTTGCTTCCTGCATGAGCACTGCTCCTATACCACGCTCAGATGCATCTGTGGTTACTAGGAATGGCTTGTCAAAATCTGGGGCCCTGAGCACAGGGTCAGACATGAGCGTTGCCTTAAGTTGGGTAAAGGCCTTTTGACACTCATCAGTCCACTTAACTGTATTTGGCTGGGTCTTTTTGGTCAGGTCGGTCAGTGGGGCAGCGATTTGGCTGTAGTGGGGTACAAATCGCCTGTAGTATCCGGCCAAGCCTAAGAAGGATTGGACCTGCTTCTTTGACTTTGGGACAGGCCACTTTTGGATAGCATCCACCTTGGCCTGTAGGGGGTTTATGGTTCCTCGACCCACCTGGTGCCCCAGGTAAGTCACTCTGTTTTGGCCTATTTGACACTTTTTGGCCTTAACAGTTAGTCCTGCCTGCCTGATGCGCTCAAAGACCTTTTCCAGGTGTAGTAGGTGTTCGGGCCAGGAGTCTGAAAAAATGGCCACATCATCGAGGTAGGCAACTGCAAATTCTCCCAGTCCAGCTAGTAGACCATCTACCAGCCTCTGGAAGGTGGCGGGTGCATTTCGAAGGCCGAAAGGAAGGACATTGAATTCATACACCCCCGCATGGGTGACGAATGCTGATCTCTCCTTGGCAGGTTCATCTAGCGGTACTTGCCAGTACCCCTTGGTTAAGTCTATTGTAGAGATGAACTGGGCACGTCCCAACTTTTCCAATAGCTCATCGGTACGTGGCATTGGATAGTTGTCCGGACGAGTTACCGCATTTAGCTTACGGTAGTCCACGCAAAAGCGTATTTCCCCATCTGGTTTGGGTACCAGAACCACTGGAGATGCCCATGCACTGGTAGATGAGCGGATTATACCCATCTGTAGCATGTTCTGGATCTCCCGTTCTATAGCAGCTTGGGCATGAGGAGACACTCGGTAAGGTGGGGTTCTGATTGGGTGAGCATTACCTGTATCAATGGAGTGGTATGCCCGTTCAGTCCGTCCTGGGGTGGCTGAGAACAATGGGGCGAAGCCGGTGCACAGCTCCTTGATTTGCTGCCGCTGCAGACGTTCCAGAGTGGTTGAGAGGTTCACCTCTTCCACGCCACCGTCTTTTTTTCCCGTCGTAGTAGACACCGTCAGGCCACTCAGCATCCTCTCCCTGGACTGTAAACTGACAAACCTGTAAGTCTCTGGAATAGAAAGGCTTGAGAGAATTAACATGGTACACTTTAGGCTTTAGTGAGGAATTGGGAAATGCTATGAGGTAGTTTACAGCTCCCAGGCGCTCTTGGACCGTGAATGGCCCTTCCCATGATGCTTCCATCTTATGGGCCTGTTGCGCCTTCAAGACCATAACCTGGTCTCCTACCTTGAAGGACCGATCTCTGGCATGTCTGTCATACCAGGCCTTTTGCTCTTCTTGAGCATCCTTTAGGTTCTCTTTAGCAAGGGCTAAAGAGTGTCGGAGGGTGCTTTGTAGGTTGCTTACAAAGTCCAGAATGTTAGTTCCTGGAGAAGGCGTAAACCCCTCCCATTGCTGCTTCACCAACTGTAATGGCCCCTTAACCTCGTGACCATACACAAGTTCAAATGGTGAAAACCCTAAACTGGGATGTGGTACAGCCCTGTAGGCAAACAGCAACTGCTGCAACACTAGGTCCCAATTATTGGAGAATTCGTTGATGAATTTTCGTATCATGGCCCCCAAAGTTCCATTGAACCTTTCAACCAGGCCATTGGTTTGATGGTGGTACGGGGTGGCAACCAAGTGATTCACCCCATGAGTTTCCCACAGTTTTTCCATGGTCCCTGCCAGGAAATTAGACCCTGAATCTGTAAGGATGTCAGAGGGCCAACCTACCCTGGCAAAGATGTCTGTTAGGGCCAGGCACACAGTGTTAGCCCTGGTGTTGCCTAGAGCGACTGCTTCTGGCCATCGGGTAGCAAAGTCCACTAAAGTCAGTACGTACTGCTTTCCTCTGGGCGTCTTTTTTGGGAAAGGGCCCAGAATATCCACAGCTACTCGCTGAAATGGGACCTCAATTATGGGGAGTGGCTGGAGAGGGGCCTTGACCTGGTCTTGAGGCTTACCCACTCTTTGGCATACCTCACAAGACCGGACATACTTGGCAACGTCCTTGCCCATCCCCTCCCAGTGGAAGGACTTCCCCAACCGGTCCTTGGTTCGGTTCACCCCAGCATGGCCACTGGGATGATCATGGGCTAAGCTTAAGAGCTTCCCCCGGTACTTAGTTGGAACCACCAACTGTTTTTGCGGCTGCCATTCTTCCCGGTGTCCACCAGAAAGAATTTCCTTGTATAAAAGTCCTTGGTCTATAACAAACCGGGATCGATTAGAAGAGCTGAGAGGCGGTGGGGTGCTCCGTGCCGCCGCCCAAGCTTTCTGAAGGCTGTCATCCGCTTCCTGCTCAGTCTGGAACTGTTCCCTTGAGTCTGGGGTCACCAGTTCTTCCTCAGACTGTGGACTTGGGCTTGGTCCCTCTGGAAGCGATGTAGGTGATGGGGTTGTTTCCAGTGCTGGTGAACCGCTCTCCGCTGGTGCACCTGAGGGTATTTCAGGCTCTGGCTGAGCCTTTTGGGTATGGCTGTCTTTTGCTTCTGCCAGTTTTGGCTCGCTGGCGCCCTCTGGCGTTGAGGTTGAAGATGTGGTTGCACTTGCTGGTGCCGGTTGCTGTTCCAGTTCCGGGCCTGGGACTGGAGATGCTGTGGCTGTTTCAGTGGTAGGCATGGAATCCGGGTCCACTACCTCTGCCTGGGTCTCTGGTGACACAGACGGGGCCTCTGTGGACGGTTCAGGAACAGGAATGGGTCTGGAAGCTTGCCTGGTTTGGCTACGTGTAACCATTCCCACTCTCTTGGCCCGCCTCACCTGGTTGGCCAAGTCTTCCCCCAGTAGCATGGGGATAGGATAATTGTCATAGATTGCAAAAGTCCACATTCCTGACCAGCCTTTGTACTGGACTGGCAGTTGAGCTGTAGGTAAGTCTACAGCTTGTGACATGAAGGGGTAAATTGTAACTTTGGCCTTTGGGTTGATGAATTTGGGGTCAACGAAGGATTGGTGGATAGCTGACACTTGTGCCCCCGTGTCTCTCCACGCAGTAACCTTCTTTCCGCCCACTCTCAAATTTTCCCTTCGCTCCAAGGGTATTTGCGAGGCATCTGGGCCTGGGGATCTTTGGTGTGATGGTGGTGTAATGAATTGCACTCGCATGGTGTTCTTGGGACACTTGGCCTTGATATGTCCCAGTTCATTACACTTAAAGCATCTTCCATCTGATGGGTCACTGGGCCGAGGTGAGTTACTGGAGACTGGTGAGGTTGAAGGGTAGGGTATCTGTGGCTTTACTTGGGTGGTATGTGGGGTCTTTGGCTGTCCTCGGTTGTAGGGTTTATGGTCTGTGTGCCCCCTGGGGTAATCGTTCCCCTTGACAGTAGCTTTCTTGCTTTCTGCCAGTTCCATCCATTTGGCTCCAATCTCCCCCGCCTCAGCGATATTCTTGGGGTTTCCATCTTGTATGTACCGCGTGATGTCTTCAGGAACACCATCCAAGAACTGCTCCATTTGTATGAGGAGGTTCAGTTCTTTCAAGGTTTGAATGTTGTTTCCTGTTAGCCAGGCCTCATAGTTTTTTGCAATGTAGTAGGCGTGTTTGGGAAATGACACCTCTGGTTTCCACTTTTGGGTTCTGAAGCGCCGACGGGCATGATCTGGGGTTATCCCCATCCTGTATCTGGCCTTGGTTAGAAAAAGTTTATAGTCATTCATTTGGTGCTTAGGCATTTCAGCTGCCACCTCTGCTAAAGGTCCACTGAGCTGTGACCTCAATTCTACCATGTACTGGTCTTCGGGAATGCTGTACCCAAGACAGGCTCTTTCAAAATTTTCCAAGAAGGCCTCGGTGTCATCACCTGCCTTGTAGGTGGGAAATTTCCTGGGCTGTGGAGCAATATTTGGCGCCGGGTTGTTAGGGTTGGCTGGCACAGGCAGCCCAGCTTTTGCCAACTCCAGTTCATGTTTTCTCTGTTTTTCCTTCTCTTCATTCTCTTTTTGTTGTTTTTCCATTTCTCGGTGGTGGGCCGACTCTTCTTCTGCTTGTTTCCTTCGGTAGGCCACCTCTTCTTCTTCTTGCTTCCTTCTGTGGGCCAACTCTTCTTCTGCTTGTTTCCTTCGGTAGGCCACCTCTTCTTCTTCTAGTTTTCTTTTGTGTGCTGCCTCCTTGGCTGCCTCTTTGGCTGCCTGTTCTCTTTGGTAGGCTGCCTCTTTGATCTGTTCTTCTCTTTCTTTCATCTCCATCTCTTTTTGTTTTATTTCCAGTTGTCGCCTGTGTTCAGCTTCTTTGATTTGTTCTTCGGCGTCAATTTTTGCCTTAGAAGTCATGGTTCCTGTTTTCTTGTGTTGGGGTGCCCTCCGGTGTTTATCTTCTGAACTGCAGGTTCTCTGTTGCCTCCTGAAGTCTGCCTAGCAACAGTGCCTTTAGCTAATTTTCCTTTTCTCTTTCTAGCTAATGTTCAATGAAGGGAAACCAGAAAAACCACTTTATTTGCATGCATATAAGTGCTGTTACTTGCCTCCTAATGGGAGGGCTATTGCATGACAAAAGACCCTTAACATGCAAGCCACAAACTGCGAGAGAGAGCAGAAAAAAAATTCTCTCTGGTTCCCTTTTAAAACCAACTGCTTCTCTCTGCTAAAAAGCCCTTAGCAGAGAAAAGAAAAATACAATATTTCTACTGGCTTCTGGATTCTGTCTATCTCCCACCAGCTGCCGCCATGTAATAACCTTAGTCCCAGATTTGGACCTTAGCGTCCAAAATATGGGGGTTAGCATGAAAACCTCCAAGCTTAGTTACCAGCTTGGACCTGGTACCTGCTGCCACCACCCAAAAAATTAGAGTGTTTTGGGGCACTCTGGTCCCTCTGAAAAACCTTCCCTGGGGACCCCAAGACCCAAATCCCTTGAGTCTCACAACAAAGGGAAATAATCCTTTTTCCCTTCCCCCCTCCAGGTGCTCCTGGAGAGATACACAGACACAAGCTCTGTGAATCCAAACAGAGTGAATCTCCCTCTCTGTTCCCAATCCTGGAAACAAAAGTACTTTCCTATTCCCCCAGAGGGAATGCAACATCAGGCTAGCAATCCAACACACAGATCTCCCCTTGATTTCTTCCTCCCACCAATTCCCTGGTGAGTACAGACTCAATTTCCCTGAAGTAAAGAAAAACTCCAACAGGTCTTAAAAGAAAGCTTTATATAAAAAGAAAAAAAAAGAAAAATAAGTACAAATGTTCTCTCTGTATTAAGATGATACAACACAGGGTCAATTGCTTAAAAGAATATTGAATAAACAGCCTTATTCCAAAAGAATACAAATCAAAGCACTCCAGCACTTATATTTATGCAAATACCAAAGAAAAGAAACCATAGAACTTACTATCTGATCTCTTTGTCCTTACACTTAGAAACAGAAGACTAGAAAGTAGAACTACTTCTCCAAAGCTCAGAGCAAGCAGGCAGCCAGAAAACAAAGACAAAGACACTCAAATCCCTCCACCCAAAGTTGAAAAAATCCGGTTTCCTGATTGGTCCTCTGGTCAGGTGCTTCAGGTGAAAGAGACATTAACCCTTAGCTATCTGTTTATGACAACCTCATGTAACAACAGAAACAAGTTTGGACCCTCTTCTCATCTACACATAAAAAAAAAAAAAAGAGAAAAAGTGATTGCAAGCCCCAGGTTAAGAACCCAGGGCCTAGCACGTGTTGGACACTTCAGCAATCTAAATAAAACACAATAAAAACGCACTGTAAACAAACTAAAATTAAAACCAAACCTACCAACCAAACATAGTAATGGAACACATTCCTGAAAATTGTTGCTTGGTGGGATATCTAAAGTTAGCTCCCTTCTTGTGAAGCTCTCGTGATGTTTGCAAACTTCCTTCCTGTGTGTCACGGAGTGTGGGGAGTCCAGTCCTGCACCTCTCTTCCTAGGACCCACAGTGACTCTCAGCCAGCCAGTAAAACAGAAGGTTTATTGGACAACAGGAACACAGGTTACAGCAGGGCTTGCAGGCACAGTCAGGACCCCTCCACCGAGTCCTTCTGGGCTTTCAGGGTGCTTGGATCCTAGCTAGGATACCCTGAATTCCGCCCATCCAGCCCCAAGCCCAAACTCAAACTGCTTCCCTCCTGCCACTCCCTTCCTTTGTCCCCTTCCCGGGCAAAGGTGTTGACCTTTCCCCTCCCTTACCTAGCTCAGGTTACAGGCCCTGGCATCGTCCATCCCCTAAAGTCCTCCCCTGCTCTCCCACTCCCCACACAGACAGTCCCTACTGCATCACACTGCGTGACAGCATCTGAGAGGAACAAGAAGACTTTTGGGAAGGGAAAAGGGGCAGAAATGGAAGTGATGCAAATGGTTGGCTTGACTGTGGTTCAGAATTAGAAGATGATCAAGAAGCTAGGGCCGGTTGACGCCCACTACAAAAAAGAAACGGCAAAAGGGGAGTCAGCAACTGAGCCTAAGGGGGAAAAAAATTGCGATGAAAGCACTTTGTCATCGGCTTGTAAAATAATGAAGATCATGCCCTTTTACTCACTGGTTCCCTGAGCAAGGTATAGGATAGCCCTCATGATTTTATCCTTGCAAATGAAGCCGTGGCTTTTAGTATTATTGATATACTATGGATGTCTATTTAAAAATCTTACTAAATAATTCTCTAATTTAAAAAAGGCAAATGAAACACTGTAGGATACGTAATATGGAACAAACACTACAGAATGTCTGGAAAAGCTAAACAATGTAAAAATGAATAAAAGAGCTGTGCTGGCTCCAGAATGCACTACAAAATATGCATGTTAGAAAAATAAAATAGCAAGAAAAATGAATTTTTAAAAATGTTAAAAATACATTAATAGTCTAACTTAAGACCATCCCAAGCATTAAAATTGAAAAAGCATGTAGCTATGTTATTCAGTCCTCAAGCTATGGAGCGTGTATAGCACAGAATGTGAGATTACAATAAAAATAAGGGTGGGGGTTAATCCCGGTGTTTTGGCCAAATTCCATTTCAGATAAATGGTTACACTATTCTTCAACTGCTGTGTAGTGCTACTGTGGGCTGCTGAACTGACACCTCATCCTATTAGCAACAGGTGACTTTGTTTCAGTGGTGGATTAAATGATCCCAGTGGATTTGCAAAATGTGTTGTGCTGCTTTGGGCCATAATAGCCACACTTCTTTTTTTTTTTTGTAAATTTACAGAGGTTAAAATTTGGGCCCCATTCATGTCAGTGCCAAAACTCCCACTGAATTCAGTGGGGCCAAGATTTTGCCTTGCAATTGTGTACTCTTTAGGGTAGGAATTCTGATTTTGTTGGTGGTGTTGAGCATGATATACCTGGTGTAAAGCACTGTCCACAGATAGGATAAAACACACATTACAATATATACATGGAAGATAGTATTATTATATCAAAATCCCTCAAGTCTCTTTAGACACACGCTGTTTTGTCTTTTACAATAATTAAGTGCAAAAGCTGTATGTGCATATGTCTATGCATGATATAGAGAGACTGAGAAAGAGAGGGCAGGATGGGGGATAAGAAACTAAAGAAACCTGTAGGGGTTGTTTAAGGGACTGGAGTGAATAATGTAATGCAGTGTTCCTCAAACTGTGATCTGCAAGAGCCCTTCCTGGTGGTCCATACAATGCAATGTTTAAGAGCCAAAGTGTAGATTTGGGCATTAGAAAGAATTGGGCCCATTAATCAATATTTTGCTTAAAAAGTGAACAGCAGAATGAAAAACATGTAGAATAACTGATCTAATGAGTCTCTGATCTGGGATCTAATTAATCTATAGTGTAGTATAAGGGGTTTTTCCAATTTGCACTATACCAGGATACTGTGGATCTGAAATTAACAAAACTAGATTCTTATTTTTCTATTACTAGAACATCTATTATGAATCCAGTGTAGTGGTGTAGACAACTTTTTTTAGGTGGTGGGGCAGGCAGGCTAAAAAATAATAAAGTAATAGTTGTTGAATATTGCTTCAGTGAATAGTTTTGTATTGTGACTAAAGCAGGGCCGGCGCTTCCATTTAGGTGACCTAGGTGGTCGCCTAGGGAGCCAGGATTTGGGAGGGCGGCATTTTGCCGCACTCAGCAGCAATTCGGCAGCGGGGGGTCCTTCCGCGCTCTGAGTCGTTGTCAGCAATTCTGCAGCGGGTCCTTCACTCGCTCTTGGACCCGCCACCGAAGTGCCCCGAAGACCGGGAGTGCGGAAGGAACCCCCCCGGCACAGAATTGCCGCCAATGACTGGAAGTGCGGAGGACCCCCGCCTAGGGCGCCAAAAACCCTGGTTCTGCTCCTGGACTAAAGTTATTCATTTTTAACAAAGTGAGATAAATGAATCACTGTTCCCAAGTCAGTGTCTCCTTTATTAATGAAATCCCTAAATTTGTCTGTTGGGGAAAGGGGGCTAAAGCCCTTGCAAGCCCCCATTTGTCTATATCCACAAAGCAAGTTTCTGATGTAGAATCCAGAAGCCTGGAGCCCAAATAGTCATTATTTGGGCTGTTGGCAATGTAGGATCAAGTGGGTTTGTGATCTATAATCTTACAGGTTGTAAGATTTGAACCCTATTGGGTCTGTGTTCTGGTATCTAATGGATCTGTAATTTGGGATGCTGCAGGTATAGGATCTAGTGATTCTGTGTTTGGGGCCTGAGACTTTGACTCTGATGGCTCTCAGAGGCAGTAGGTTCTGATGGTTCTGTATTCTGACATCTAATGGGCCTGAAATACAGTGAGGCATTTTGAATCTGAGTGTTGAATCCAATTGGTCTGTGCTTTGTGATCTGATGGTTATGGAAGCAAGTGAGTCTGTGCTGAGGGATTTGATGGCCATGGAATCCAGTGGATCTGGGATTTGTGATCTGAGACCTATGGGATTGTGGCTCTGTGCTGTAATGGCAATTGGAGCTAGTGTCTCAATGCTTTGTGGTCCCATGGCTATACGATGTAGGGTCCATGTGAGTTGTGACCTGATGGCGATGTGATTAATTGGCTAATTAATTTGGGCGTTCAGCTCCAGTAGCTCTGAGCTTTGGGAGCCCATGACTATGGGATCCATTGTCTTTGTGCTTTGGGAGCTTGGTTCAAGTGGCTCTATGCTTTGTGATCTGATGGCTATGGATTCCAGTGGCTGTGTGATCCCATGGCAATGGGATCCAAAGCTGTGTGCTTTGGGAGGTGGGATCCAGGGACCGGGTGCTGTGTGATCCCATGGCAATGGGATCCAGGGGCTGTGTGCTCCAGCAGCTGGGATCGAGGGAATGGGTGCTGTGTGGTCCCCTGGCGATGGGACCCAGGGGGCAGGGGCTGTGTGGTCCCATGGTGATGGGATCCAGGGGCTGGGTGCTTTGGGAGCTGGGATCCAGGGGGCAGGGGCTGTGTGGTCCTATGGCGATGGGGTCCAGGGACTGGGTCCTTTAGGAGCTGGAGTCCAGGGGTTAGGGGCTGTGTGATCCCATGCGATGGGGTCCAGGGACTGGGTCCTCTAGGAGCTGGTGTCCAGGGGGTAGGGGCTGTGTGGTCCTATGGCGATGGAGTCCAGGGACTGGGTCCTTTAGGAGCTGGGGTCCAGGGGTTAGGGGCTGTGTGATCCCATGTGATGGGGTCCAGGGACTGGGTCCTTTAGGAGCTGGGGTCCAGGGGTTAGGGGCTGTGTGATCCCAAGCGATGGGGTCCAGGGATTGGGTCCTTTAGGAGCTGCGGTGCAGGGGACAGGGGCTGTGTGGTCCCATGGCGATGGAGTCCAGGGACTGGGTCCTTTAGGAGCTGGGGTCCAGGGGACAGGGGCTGTGTGGTCCCATGCGATGGGGTCCAGGGACTGGGTCCTTTAGGAGCTGGGGTGCAGGGGACAGGGGCTGTGTGGTCCCATGCGATGGGGTCCAGGGACTGGGTCCTTTAGGAGCTGGGGTCCAGGGGTTAGGGGCTGTGTGGTCCCATGCGATGGGGTCCAGGGACTGGGTCCTTTAGGAGCTGGGGTCCAGGGGGTAGGGGCTGTGTGATCCCATGCGATGGGGTCCAGGGACTGGGTCCTTTAGGAGCTGGGGTCCAGGGGCTGTGTGGTCCTATGGCGATGGGGTCCAGGGACTGGATCCTTTAAGAGCTGGGGTGCAGGGGACAGGGGCTGTGTGGTCCCATAGCGACGGGGTCCAGGGACTGGATCCTTTAGGAGCTGGGGTCCAGGGGCTGTGTGGTCCCATGGCGACGGGGTCCAGGGACTGGGTCCTTTAGGAGCTGGGGTACAGGGGACAGGGGCTGTGTGGTCTCATGCGATGGGGTCCAGGGACTGGGTCCTTTAGGAGCTGGGGTCCAGGGGGTAGGGGCTGTGTGGTCCCATGCGATGGGGTCCAGGGACTGGGTCCTTTAGGAGCTGGGGTCCAGGGGGTAGGGGCTGTGTGATCCCATGCGATGGGGTCCAGGGACTGGATCCTTTAGGAGCTGGGGTGCAGGGGCTGTGTGGTCCCATGCGATGGGGTCCAGGGACTGGATCCTTTAAGAGCTGGGGTGCAGGGGACAGGGGCTGTGTGGTCCCATGGCGACGGGGTCCAGGGACTGGGTCCTTTAGGAGCTGGGGTGCAGGGGTTAGGGGCTGTGTGGTCCCATGCGATGGGCTCCAGGAGGCAGGGGCTGTGTGGGTCCATGGTGATGGGTCCAGGGGCTAGGTGCGCAGGGGGTGGGCACCATCCGCCTTTCCGCTCGCTCGCTCGCTCGCTCGGCGCGGAGCCTGCGGCGGGCGCTGTGGCTGGCTACCCAGAGTGCAGCAGGCAGCGGGAGGAGGCGGCGCGGCAGCGGTTGGGCTCGGGCTGCTCGTGCTCCGCGGCCCCTCGGCGCAGCTGGTCCCGGGTGCAGGCGGCGGCGCGGCCCAGAATGCGAGTGTGAGATGCTTCCCCCTGCAGCGGCTCCCCGGGCCCAGGCGGCGGCGGTCCCCGCGTGGATGCGGCTCCGGAGCCGGCGCTTCACGCTGCACAAACATTTCTATAGGACTCATTCGCCCTGCTGAGGAGAGCGGCCCGGCCCCGGCCCCGGCCCCGGCCCGCGCCATGCAGGCCCCCGGCACAGCCTCGCCGCTCAGCGCCGCCCAGGTGGGCCGCCTGCGGCAGGAGCAGGGAAAGGTAAAGGCCGAGCAGCCGCGCCGGGGGCCTGGGCCGCTCCGCAGCGAGGCACGGAAGGGAGCCCGGAGCGCCGGGCCCGGCTGGGGGAAAACGGGGCAGGGGCCCGGGGAGGCCCAGGCTGTGAGGCCTGTAACGGTTGTTCGCGCCTGCGGGGAGCGCTTCGCCCCGGCGCGTCTGGCACCGCGGGGCTGGGGGAGGTCGCCCGCGTGGCCGGGCTCAGCTGCCCGCTGAGCGTGTGGAGTCGCCGCAGGCCGGAGCCCGGCCCCAGGCAGCCCAGGGCTGGAGCATGGGCGCGCCCCCGCCCCCAGTAGTGCCACTGACGTCATCTGCCCCCTAGCAACACCAGGGCGGGGGTGGGGAAGGGTGAGCCCCAAAGCCGGTTCTGGCCCCAGGGTAGAGGCCTGTGGGTGCCTTAACACAGGGCTGCTTCAGAAACGGACCCTGTCCCAGCTCACGGAGTGGAGCTGAAAAGAACCATGTCAATGTGCTAGCTCTGCCGAAAGGGGGGGAACCCAGTAGACCAAGTTAAAGATGATCTGTCAGCCCTAAAGCTTAGTGTCCTGGTTTCTGGCCCTGTGTCGCAGCCATGTTACTCAAATACCATCCTTCCTTTTGAATTCAAAGCATACCTTTTAGAAAAGTTGGAAGATACCCATATGTTTACTGATGCACCATGTGGGGCTCCCTAGGGGTCATTGCAATCTGTTGTGTAAATACTTGCTTAATGTGTAACAAACATCCTTAAGGTTTATGTCAGGGTGTAAATGTACATGCATAATAGGACCAGTTTTTCAAATTATTATTCTCTCAGATGCTTTTTTAATAGGAAAGGTGATTATGCTTTTAGGTCTGCAAGTTGGGCCACACAGAGTCCCACTGAAGTCAGTGGAGCTTTATGTGGGCCATAGGGTCTCTGTCCATGTGAACCAACTTGCCTAGGCAGGGCATTAGTGACTAATCAGTCATGAACCTTCTTTTAAAGATTGATTACTTTAGAGTTGTATTTTAAATAGTCAAGCTAAAAAAGTTTCCTGCCTTAGAATACTGCATGCTTTCTCTTACTCCATATTATATATGGGTTTAGTGCAAAACTGGAGATCTCTCGGTCTTAAGATTAGTCATATCCACTTACTAGGTGATTGATGTGATTTTTGGGTGATAGGCCCCTATCCTGCAATTAGCTGTGCGTAGATACAGGTGTCTACCTACATGAAATTAATTGCATGATCAGAGCCATATTTAGCACACCATCAGCATGAGTATTTCATGCAAATAAACTGCACACCTTTTCAGTTGTCCTCTTGGTCTCTTCATAAGGTTAAAAATTGTGTATGCATCCATGAGGTATAAAAGAAAACTCTTTACTGTATGGTGCTTCCACCAACATCATTTTAGCTGAGGGTAAGGAGCCTAAGTAATGCAGACATATGAGCATCTTCTGGAATACTATGTATGAACAAGATATCTGGCTTTGGAGGAAAAGACCCACATAATTACCAAAAGATCTACCTACATTGATGGGTTATTAACACGGATGAAAATTAGAATAATCTAGTGGAGTACTCTGAATGGTCTCTTTTTATAAGAACATCAGATGATAGTAAACTGTTCCCCTTCTCCACAGTCCAGTTACTTTCCTGGCTAGTTGACTGTGATGGAGAATTACGCTTCTGTGGTGCTTTAGTCTCAATTGGTCATGGAGTGTAAGTGCATGTCTGTCAGGAGCATGTGGAATTATTCCCAGTTCAAGGCAAGGCCCTTCAGTAAGCAAGTTCAAGATTGTTCTCAAACAGATCTGCTCCAGTGGAAAAGATACCCAAGAGGCCATTAATTAAGCCTCAGTTAGCCTGCTGTACCAAAATTATATTTTATCATAAGGAAACTTTACATAATTTCTGCACATTGGCTAAAAATATTTGAACCCTTCAGCTTCATTATGAAATGATCCTGAGGAGCTGAATATCTTAGTTACAGTGGAGTGTCAGGATGAAGAGATAGTGGACTCTGCCACTCTGGAATAGAGAATTGGAAGCTGTATATAATTGCATTACAATAATGTTTTTGTTTATGAAAATATTACATTTTAAGGTTGAGGAGACCATTTTATTTCTACCATCACCCTCCTTTTCAGATATTCATAGTTTTCATATATTTGAGCAAACTCCACTTGGAGGCAATCTTGAAATTAGATGTTATTGCTATAAAATTTTGCACAATGCTTTTGTTAATCTAGTAATCATCGTATAAATATCTTTCACAGCCTGTGTTCTAATACCCTACAACATTTTCTGTATATATTCTCAAAAGAAGTGGTCAAATAATATTTGTCAAATAACTTGAAAATTTCTCACTTTAAAAAAATATATAATTGATATATTTTTATTTTCACCCAGTTTTGACTCCCATTCTGATACACAAATGCACACCCCCCGCCCCCCACTGTTTATCCAGATATGCCCCTTTTAGGACTGAACCTTTGTTGAGTAAAAAGAAATTATTTAGCTTTAGTCCCACTGTACTGAAGCTTATACCATATTGTGTCCTTTTTCCCTTTAGGCTTTGAAATAATGAAATACACTATTAATTACCTGCTGACATAGAAATATTTTTGTTTGAATCAGGATTGGTTTTTAGCATGCATTGTGCTCTGCTAAAGTGGATATGTGTAGCATTCTTTTACTGATTTAGGCATGAGTTTTGACTTTTAAAGTGTAGTGAGTAATTCTCAGTCTTCTCAATAACAGGAGTCCCCTTTCATCTACCTAGGACATCACCTATTTATCAGTGTAGAAAGAGCAGGAAGTTCATGGCAACTGCTTGGGGCTGCAACATCCCAGTTTAGGAACTCTGTTGGAGAATGATTTTAATTCTTGGTTAGAATAGCCATTTGCCTGTTGAATGGTTTTCATCTTGTTAGTTTGTAGTGATAATCAGGCCAACCCGTTAAAAGCAATTTTCAGGATACCTGCTAAAGGTACTTCGTAGAAAAACATGTCTTAGAATGTGTATCTTGGGGATAAATTATAGAAGAATATCTAGTAATTTTCATGCTAAAGGCTATCACTGAAAGCATCATGTCTGCTTAAAGTTTTGCGTGTTAGTGTAAAAAAATATAGCACATGTATCACTGATTGTGTGAAAGTACAGTACCTGTTAGCTGGAAATACTATGTTAAGCCCACTGCTTGTAAGTGTTGGAAGTACAATACAGATATTTAAAGAGGCAGAATCTCATGCTCTAGAGCAACGGTTCTCAAACTGTGAGTTTGGACCCCAAAGTGGGTTGCGAGCCCATTTTAATGGGGTCGCCAGGGCTGGCTTAGACTTGCTGGGGCCCAGGGCCAAAGCCCAAGCCCCACTGCCCAGAGCCGAAGTCCACCCATCAGCTGTGGATGGTGGGGCTCAGGTTACAGCTCTCCTACCTGGGGCTGAAGCCCTGGGTGGTGAGGCTCTGATTTCAGCTTTGGCCTCCCTGTCTGTGGGGCTTGGGTGGGTTTGGTCATTGTGTCTCGCCCCCTCCCCCGCCCGAGTTGTATAGTAATTTTTGTTGTCAGAAGGGAGTTGTGGTGCAATGAAGTTTGAGAGCCCCTGCTTTAGAGCCTGAATTTAAATTTAATAGTTTATATATAAATGTGATTCTCAGTGACTAATGGATCATGGGTTACTAACAAGTAAGAGGTAGATGAATGTTCTGTGCTGTTTGTCTCAGTTTTGCAGACAGTTGAAGTGCTGAAGAATTGAACAAGTTATTTGTTACAAAATGGGAGATGTTTACAGAACCAGTTAGACCCAGGAGGGACATATTGACTGCAAATGCAATCTTGGGTAATCTAACAAACTCCATTGAGGTCTGGAAGTGTGGTGGTTTTAGTAGGAATAAATTTTTAAGATTTTCATGTTTCACTGATTCACGTTTGTTTTTTCTTCCTGGTTTAGGAAGAGTAGGAAGGGAAAGTGACTCTCCTGCAATTTACCATGACATCTAAGTATCATGAGGTTTTAGGGCACCTGTTATTGTAACTTACTGGTCAGTGTATGTTACATGTCCCTGACAGATTACTCTCTTATGAATTTAATTGATGTAGGGTGATGTTATCTTTAACTCCAAATGGTACGCGCAAGGTTTTGTCCGCATGTCCAGTTTTTCAACAGTTGAGGAAAACAGTTGAAAGTGGTGTACATAGCTTGTGTCCCAGTCTCTTAGCTGTAACCACTGCTTTTGTTTTGTCCTTTACCTGTATGAATAACTCCAGAACCTGTCTCTGCTGCTCTTTTCAAGTCTTTTTCAAGCAGCATCTGCAGGACAAAACTGATAAGATTCTTTATGGTTTCAGAGCTGTTCCCACAGTTCTGAAGAATAACAGTGTAACTGATCAGAATCTTAACGCCTTTTAATTGTGGGCTTGTCTATACTTCCGGCTAAATCTGCCCTGCTGTTGGTCTGGTGAAGTTATGTCAATGGCAAAACGTTCTCCCATTGATGTCTGTACTCCACCTCCCTGTGAGGCGGAAGGTAAGTCAGCGGGAGAGTGTCTCCCGTCAACATAGCATAGTGTAGGCATGCTATAACTCGACTGAAGTTGCATCAACTTCAGTTATGTAACTAAGGCCTTGGCTACACTTGCAGGTGTGCAGCGCTGGGAGTTACAGCTGTCTTTGTACAGCTGTGTAGGAAAAGCGCTGCAGTGTGGCCACACTGACAGCTACCAGCGCTGCAGTGTGGCCACATTTGCAGCTCTATTGGTAGTGGTGCATTATGGGCAGCTATCCCACAGAGCACCTCGTCCCATTTTGGTGCTGTGAGTTGTGGGAAGGAGGCAGAGGGTGCGGGTCATTCTGCTTCCTGTCCCAACGCCCCGTGACACATCGCTTCACATCCCAGGAATCCCTATTTTTCTGTCCACGTTTGGCTCCATCTTGACTCTCAACAGTTTCTGTGCACCGTGATTTCTGTGGGAAATGGAGGCCTAACTGCTGAGGAGTATGCTGATGAGTCTTGCCAGCACATCACGTTTGGCAGTTGAGCTATTCCTTTTGATCCAAAGTGATGAGGAGTCCGACGATGATAGCGAGTCGCCTGACGCGTACGACACGAAATTGCTGCTGGCATTCACGGAAATGCTCAGCACCGTGGAATGCCGCTTTTGGGCTCGGGAAACAAGCACTGAGTGGTGGGATCACATCATCATGGAAGTCTGGGATGATGAGCAGTGGCTGCAGAACTTTCAGATGAGAAAAGCCACGTTCATGGGACTGTGTGCTGAGCTCGCCCCCACCTTGTGGCGCAAGGACATGAGATTGAGAGCTGCCCTGCTGGTGGAGAAGCGGGTGGCTATTGCAGTCTGGAAGCTGGCAACTCCAGCGTGGAAGGGTGCATGATGCACGCATCTTTCGGAACACTGGCCTGTTCAGGAAGCTGCAGGCAGGGACTTTTTTCCCAGACCGGAAGATCACAGTAGGGGATGTTGAAATGCCCATTGTGATCCCTGGAGACCCCACTTACTCGTTAATGCCTTGGCTCATGAAACCATATACAGGGAAGCTTGACAGGAGCAAGGAACGGTTCAACTACAGGCTGAGCCGGTGCCGAATGGCTGTGGAGTGTGCTTTTGGCCTTTTAAAAGGGTGCTGGAGATCTCTGTATGGGAAGCTAGACTTGGGGGAAAGCAGCATCTCTGCGGTTATATCCGCGTGCTGTACCTTCCATAATATTTGTGAAGGGAAGGGTGAAACATTCAGTCAGGCATGGACCTCTGAGGTTCAATGTGTGGAGGCTGAATTTGCACAGCCAGAGAGCAGGGCTACTAGAGAGGCCCAGCACAGGGCTTCAAGGATTAGGAATGCCTTGATGGAGGAATTTGAGGCTGAAAACCAACAGTAATGTTTGGTGCCTTGCACGGGAGTGAAGTGCAGTGGTTACAATGTTAGTAGGAATCTTGTTTTTCCTAAGCTGATTTGCAGTGCCTGTTTCTTTCCTGGGCTAAGGCATCTTTTTACTTTCTGCAGTAATAAAGACTGTTTTCAAAGCCAAGAATTCCTTTATTGAAAAGAAAATAACTTTATTGACAGACACACAACATTTTGGGAACCTAAAAGTGCAGGAGGGTGTGGTGGGGAACTGTACAGTGACAATTTTGAATATGTCATGTCTGGAGTGCTGTGCAATGACTGCTGCACTTCAGGATGCCTATACTGCATGGTGATGGGGGTTGAGTGCAGAGGGCAAGGGTCGTAGTTCTCAGGGCTGGTTGGTGAACGTACAGGTGTTGGAGGCAGCTGGTGGTGGTGGTAAGAATCTGGATACTGGGGAAGGGGATTTTGAGCTGACATTGGGGCACAAGTGAAAGAGCTTTGGCATGGGGTGGGGGCGGCGCGGTAGTGCTCTGCCTGAATGTCTACGAGCGCCTGGATAGAGTCCGCTTGCTGCGCCAGGATGCTTATCAGCTGCTTTGTGCTTTTCTTCCTGGCCACTGCGTTTCTCTGGCGGCTCCTGCTTTCCTTTTCCCTCCAGTCCTGCAGTTTTTGATTCTCTCTGGCAGAGTGATCCATAACTGCTTGCAGCAGGTCGTCTTTGCTTTTTCACGGCTTCTTCCGGAGGTTTTGGGGTCTTTCAGCTGTTGATAATATGGGCATCCGAGAAGTCAAGGTTGCTTGTAGAAAGGCAAAAAAGGCAACAGTTAACCAGAGGCAGCATTGTTTATATCTCATACAGTTATTCCCACACAGTGAAGGAGTTTACCTTCTTCACAATAGCATAATTTTCCTATGCCAAAGAGAGCGCACATAACCCACAGGAACCCTGAAATGGTGAGTAAGGGGGACTGATTGATTGCTTCTGGGCTGTACTGCGGTTTTTGTGCGTTGGGGAAAGCAAACAGCTGCAGGGGGCACCTACACTGAACAGTCTCCCAGCATTGTCCACAGGAGTTGATCCTGCAAGATATCTCGCTGCTGCGGGTCACCTGGGAAGGGGGAATGATTGCTTCTGGGCTGTACTGGGGTTTCTGTGCATTGGGGAAAGCAAACAGCTGCAGGGGCACCTACAGTGAACAGTCTCCCAACATTTTCCACGGGAGTTGATCCTGCAAGATATCTCGCTGCTGCGGGTCACCTGGGAAGAGCGGCAGGGTCTTCTACAGCAATGCGTATTTCTCCCTGGCCCCTATGCAGCTTGCCTGTGTGCAGCAGTGGTCTCCCCACCCCTCGCGGCACAGTGGCGTGGACGCGTTAGCCTGACTGGGATAAGGACCGCAGTGGCTCTCCCAATAAACTTGCGCAAGCGCATTGCCCACACTCTGGCTGAAACTTTTGAAGAGATTACCAACGCCGATTACCGCGACGTGATAGACCACATCAGTGGGCTATTCTACATCTAGGCATGCATGCATGCAGCCCTAACCCTCCCTCCTCTCCCGAAACATTTCCATCCTGAAAATACAAGCCGCTTACTGGGAACCCGCTCCTCTGCTTGTCCTTCACCAAGTACCGGCTGCTGCGACTGGCTACCTTCCTCCTGGCTTGAGAAGAGCTCCTGGCTGCATGCTTCCTGGGACTCTGGGGTGTCTCCCTCCATCCCAGTACCCTCACTCTCGCTTTCCTCCTTCCCCTCCCCTCCTCCTCCTCTGCCTCCGCCCCCCCCGAAGTGTCCGTCGTGGTCCTTGGATTGGCGGTGGGGTCACCCCCAAGTATCGCGTCCAGCTCTTTGTAAAAATGGCAGGTCATGGGGGCAGCACCAGAGCAGCGTTTTCCCTCACGGGCTTTGCAATAGGCACTCCGCAGCTCCTTCACTTTAACCCTGCACTGCAGCGTGTCCTGGTCATGGCCCCTTTCCATCATATCCCTTGATATTTGCCCATAGGTATCGTAATTCCTGTGGCTGGAGCGCAGCTGGGACTGCACAGCTTCCTCGCCCCAAACACTGATGAGGTCCAGCAACTCGCCATTGCTCCAAGCTGGGGCTCGTTTGGCGCGTGGAGGCTTGGTCACCTGGAAAGATTCACTGATTGTACTCCACACCTGGCTGAGCAAACAGGAAGGGGATTTTTAAAATTCTCGGGGCATTTAAAGGGCGGGTCACCTGAGGTCAGGGCTGTAGTGTTCCAACTGATGAGCAGGGTAGCTGAACAGGTATTCTGGGATACTTCCAAATACCTCTGGAGGCCAATAACAGTGCTTTTGGTGGCCACACTGGCGGAACAGCGCTGCATCACCAGCGCTGCAGTCGTTATTCCCCAGGCAGAGGTAGAGTACAGCCAGCGCTGTATCCAGAGAGATACAGCTCTGGATGTGCCTTGCAAGTGTGAACGGTGTGTTAGTTGCAGCGCTGTAAAGCCACTACCAGAGCGCTGCAACTCTCCACTTCAGAATCTCTATTTAGGCAGAGTCCCACCCTGTCAGATGCTTTTCTGTATTTCCTGATTATACCCTTGCTTTCTCAAGTGCTGTTTATAAAGAAAAGGGCACATTCAGTAGTTGGCTGAAGCTCTCAGGTATAAAGCCTGCTTGATCTTCTAGCATTAACTGGTCACCTGTCTTTCCTTGTTTTGATCAATAATCGATAGCTATATGGAGCCATGAAATTTGCCCACATTCCAAAGGAACTTATCCCGTTGTTAATATGAATTAAATGTCTGCTGATTTTATAGCATCAGATATTAACCCTGATTCTAGCAGATGCTTAAAAAGGTTAAAAAATAATCACTCTTATTTGAGAAAGTGAACATGTAAACAAGTTTTATAACAAAATATAGTATGGAGGAAGGAATCTTTCACATATTTCAGCCCAAAGCTATGTGTCCCATCATTTTGTGTGTTGTGTAGCACAACTGAATTGGTTTCCAGAGTGCTAGAGTGGATGCTATAAGAGACTTGTGAAAACAAGTTAATTTAACGCAGGTTAAATTGTATAACTCTACTAATTAAACTATTTTGTGAACAGTTTAGCTTTATCCTGTTGTGGACAGAGTCTTCAAGTGCTCTGCCTATATATTACAATGCACCATTTCACCATTGTAGATTGATTAACGTGTGATTGCTTTCACAAAACTCAGAATGTCACTACTGTGTAGTCACTTTCAGAGTATGTCACCAGATGGAGTGACCAGAGCCCTGCATCAAAATCTTATCAGTTTCACAGCCCACTACAGTAACATCTGAGCTTTGAGTAATTTCTGTTTGTTTCTGCTGAGTTACAGTATCTATCACACCTTTTAATTAATGCAGCAAGTGTTATTTTAATGTGTAGAAGAGGTTACATTTGTTCAGGTTACGTGGAATTTCTTACTTATGTGATTTTGAAGACCCCATTGACTCAGTATCTGTTATTTCCCCTCCCTGAAAATCTGAATGACTGTTCATAGAGCAGGGACTCACAGGACTTGGTAGATGTGCACTCAGTACTTCCTGAATGTTATGCCACAGATGGAAAGAGATTATACCACTCTTTTCTCTGCTAGTAGTGAGCGGTAGTCCATTTAGTGTTTTTCTTAAAAGCAGTCCATCCAACACACTAGTGAGCCCAGCCTCTCCTTTCCTCACATAACAGCCACTCAGACAGATGACGCTTTGAGCCCTTTATCTCCATGGAAGACCCCCAGGCCTCCTCCATGGAGCACTTTCCTATTCCGTTGGTATACAGAGTTTGTGCAGGATGTCTTAGATGTTTACACATTCATTTCTTTTATGATATAAATCCTAAATGTTCCCTCAGAATTACAGTGAAACAAATAACAAAACCTTTACCCCCATGAGAGACATGGGCGTCATTTTCCTCAGCAACTGCATAATCTTAATTCTGTAGCCCTTATTCTCATGTTCTTCTTGCCTTTCATAATCCCTCTACCTGTGGTCATCATTAAGGCTCAGATTTTGTCACGGATATTTTTAGTAAAAATCACGGAAAGGTCACAGGCAATAAACAGAAATTCACTGAAGCCCGTGACCTGTCCATGATTTTTACTAAAAATATCCCTGACAAATTGGGGTCAGAGGAGAAACCAGCACTCAAAGTGGATGGGGGATCTGGGGTCCCCTTGCCACTCGCTGCAGCTGGGCCACTGCAGGGAGCCCTGCCACCTGCATGGGCTGGGAGCTCTGGGGGACCTGCCTTTAGGGGCTGGTAGCTCCTGAGAGCTGCGGGGCTGCCTGCTGACAGCTCCAGCCCTGGGGCAGAAAATGTCACAGAGGTCTCTGGAAGTATTGGATTCCATGACTTCCGTGAAATAATCGTAGCCTTAGTCGTCATCCCTCAGTACATCTTGTCTTAACTTAAAGCCTCAATGTTGCAAATGGATTCCCTAGCAGAAACCTCTACAGCCTCACAGAGTGAGAATAGAATTGTGAGATTCATGATTTTTTCCCCCTTATTTACACTTGTGCTAAGTACTGTTGAAGTTTTTTGAAGTTTTAAAAAATTTAGTTACATTTTCACTCATGTTAATTGGCCCAGCAAAAGAATGGCAGCCGCTTTTACCTGTCAAACTGAGCAGACAGTCTGTGATTTCTCCTGCTCCCTAGATAAAGTCATGAAGAAGGAGGACTTCTTTGGGTTTTGCTAAAACCTTAGAAGTTACTGAAGTGATTCATACCTCCAGTAATTAATAATTTTGAATTCATTTTCTCAGACTTAACAAAACCTGTACTCTTTCACAACAGTTGAAATGTAAAGGTTTAGTTTTTCACTTTTTTTGCTGTGGACATAACTAAGAATTATTATTAGGGTTTTTTTTATGCTTGCCAAAATCATAATTTCCTCCAATTATCCCTCCCCTGCTACACTCCATCTCATCTCTCCTCCCAGCCAAGAAAAATCACCTTTGGACGGAGACTATATTAATAATTTTGAAATGTAATATTTAATCAATAACTTGATTTAAGCAATGAACATTAAATTTCAGCAGCGCTTTTTGGCTTTCCATTAAATCAAAAAATCTACCAACTGACTGAAGAGCTTTAATAATTTCATTTCATTTTGTGTCATCTAGTTTTTGGAAATGTCAAAAATGGAAATATTTTTGAAGAGGTAAACATGATTAAAACGGGACTCAAGGGGAAACCATTTTGCAAATCTTAATTATATCTTTCTCCATCAGTGCTTGCTATGTTTTAGACTAGAAACTTGTGGTTTCCTAAGGAAGACCTGAAATTTCATTTTACATGTTTGTGTTGCATGTGGCTTGTTACATCCTGATTTTACCAAGAAACTACTTAAATATTTGGCTGTCTAGCTATTTTATTATTGTGTAAATTTAAAGTCTTATTCTGAATTAGTTACAACTTCATCAGTCAATTAAGTTTCACCGTGTCTTTTTGCTATGTCATGTGGCAAAGAATATCACATATGGGCTACTTGGCACAGTGAGTCTCGATCCTGGAAACAGTCACGCATGTGGATAACTTAATTCACATTAGTAGTCCCATTGAAGTCAGTATTCACATACATAAAGTTAAACAATTAAACTCTGAAAATTTGGAATCATCCTAATTAGGTCAGAACTCAAAACGGAGTTTGATTTTATTCAGGACCCTAATAAACATTGAGCTGTATCGCAAAGAACATTATACAGTTTGATTATGGTAATCTGCTCTTGGGAGGGCCTGAACCACAGAACCAAGGTCAAGGCAGAGTTCTTTGCAAAATCCCAGATGACAAAGCCAAATTCCTAAAGATAAAAACATTGGGTTTAGATTTATTAGACTATTACTTTAACACCTCGTTACTTCCCTTCACTATCACAAAAAGTATTCTATACTCTCAGTTTTCCTTAAGTAACGTGATTGAAAGAAAATGTTTAAAGTGAGACTAATTCAAGATTAAACTGTCACAAATTATTTTATTACAGCATGTACACAAATTGCTTACATATCTGATCATATTCAGATTACTTTTCAAGTGGTAAATAATGCTTCTTAGCACTTATACAGTGCTTTACATCTTCAAAGTGCTTCTCAGGCATTAGCTAATTAATCAGCATAGCACTCCTGTGAGATCGGTAAATTAGTACTACTTATCCCCATTTTACAGATGAAGAAATTTAGGGCTTGTCTACACCACCCAGCATTTAGCGACAAGGCTGTGTCGACACAGCCTTGTCGCTAAAAGTCAGCATGTGTGAACGTTCTTTTGTGGTTTTTTGTTGGCAGTTTTGTTGACGCTTCCAGCCTCGCGAACAGCATAAGCTTTGTTCGCAGGAGAACGCTCCTGCTGACAAAGACGCGTTCACACTGCCGCTTGTGTCGGCAAAACTTTTGTCTTTCGTGGGGGGGCTTTTTAAAGTACCTGTGAAAGACAAAAGTTTTGGCAGCAACTGTGCAGTGTAGACAAACCTTTAGACTGAGAGATGATTTAACCAAGGCCAAACAGAAGCATTCGGTGTCAGAGACTGGATTAGATCTTTTGAGTTCAAGGAAGCACATACAGGAATGGGGAGCTGGTGTGACATGACATACATGCACAGATAAGAACCTATTCCCATGTTACAGTATCAGAATTTTTTGCAGCTTTCTGTTCTGTCCTACTGTCCATTCAACCCCATCTTAATTCCTAAGAAGCATATTGTGAGGGTGTGTTGTATTTAGTGATTATATCTCATGACTGTGAGTCAGGAGATCTGGCTTCTACTCCTGGCTCTGCCACTGACTGATGTGTAATTTCAGTTAAGTCACTCTATACCCCAGTAAAATAAGGATAGTACCTCTTCAGTAAGGGAGTTGTGAGTCAGTGTTCATAAAGGATGTTGAGGTCCTCAGATGGAAGATGCATGAGAGGAGAAAAGAGAAAATAATGATTGGTTGGCTGGACAGTGTGGGAAATGGGCTTAATGTGACTGCTGGAAAAGGGAATTTTCCCCTTTAGGACAGCAACAGCATCTTCTGCTGTGGAACATGGGCAGCCTTTGTATCCTCTTGTCTCAACAGCCTGCAAGCTGCATTGTGCTAGCATTGGGACTGCAGGATGCTTAGAAAGTGAACATGATTCTAAAAATGTAATCCATTTAATTTTAGCCACTTTTGTGTTAGCATTTAGTACAGACTAAAAATAAAGAGTATTGTATAAATATATATTGGTAAGATTAGCTGCATTTATGTGACAAAAGAAAATCTGCTACTTTAATTACAATAGCCACTGTCGCTCGTTTGTACAATATCCACCTCTTAGTTCATCTTTCAACTGTGATGTAGAAATCAGGCCTCACAGTTATCAAATTTAGGGAAAAGGGTTTAAACCTAAAATAGATTCTTAAACAGCATTAATGTAAACTTTCTGTTTCAATAGTTTGAAATAATAAAAATCAGATTCAACATCTATTCTTCCATTTTTAAAGTTTGGTTCTTAATCAAGAAGGAATTGAAACTCAGGGGAGGACAATTTGAAGATATGCAAAATAAGAATCATTTAAAAGCTATTCTCTGTTTTATTGTCTGCTGTACATGAGGGAGACTCGCAGTATGATGCCCCCTTGTGGCTATCCACAAAATAAATAGCACAAAGTGAAATAAATAAAAGTGCAGAAGCTCTTCAAGCAGGTGGCACACTTTGTGATCCAACTGAAAGGCATCAAGCATTTCTGAAATCAAATATGCAGTTATTGAATCAGGATCTTGAGAAATATTAAATTTCAACAAATCATTGTTGGAGATGAACAAGGAAACAAGATACTTGTCTGTTCCCTTTTCATTTAAACTGTGAAATGTATTTTCCACAAGTAGATCCTGTTTTAATAACTGAACACTTGATTAGGTAATGTTAAGTTTGCTGCAAGTGTAGTTTAATAACTCTCTACACTTTAAATATTTTAGTATGCAAATAAACCATCGATAACCTCATAAATTTGCAGATGCATACATTGTTATACCTGGAGGGGAAATAAGTCAGGATTTATTGGTATCACTTACGCTACAGTTTCTTAAAAGTAAAGTAGTATTGGTAGTGTTAGTTGTCCAGACAAAATGAACTTTAACTCACCTCCCCATTTGTTGATTATTTTTATTTAACCTGGCAGTAGCTGCATAAAAATTGTGGATCTAATATACGCTGTTCTTAGCACAGTAGAGCACAGCATAGAATCCAAAGACCTGTATATATATTTTTTTTCTCTACTTGTTTCTTTGCTGCTGTATTACCAGTGGTTATCAAAACTATTTGAGTGTCTTAGCAAAGGACATGTAGGTAATGTGTAATTGATCTCTGACTCTATTTTTTAAAATACTGTCTCATTAGTATAGTAGGTGCTTCAGCCTACTGTACTAGTATAACAAATACAAATATTTTTAAGATGGTGTATTGTAGCACTTCTGAAAGATCCCTCACTTCATCCTGGCCCCTGAAAGGTTTGTTATTGGTTCTATCATTCAGTATCCCTTCATGAGGGATTATATCAAAGAATGAAATTATAATTGATTGGTGTTATTGATTTTTTTTAAGAGGTCATGGAAACAGCATATGTCCATGTGCTCTTTTACTGATGGCCCATTTTTTTAAATATAAAAAGCATATGTGCCCGATTTACATATTTACTAATTAAAAAAGCTTCCTGGAAACGTTAAGTAGACTATCTTCTGTAACCTTTAACATTGTAGCTAATGGATATAGCCTGGAAATTTTCATAGAAGGTTCTCTAAATAATGTAAAATGATTATGAATATGTAACTAGTTAATATGCAGCTATGAAAGGATTATCATGTAGAGGTTAATGAACATGCTGCTCTTATGGTTTGCAGGGCTTTTCTTTTTGTGCTTTTAGCTCACTTCATGCATGGAGAGTCGTATTGGGAATGGAAAGCTTCCTGTCTTTTCTTTTTTTGTAGCTTCATCTTTAATGGGGCAATTAAGCTGGAAGTTTCTTAAAGGATTTCGTAAACATTTTTTGTGCACTTAGTTATGTTGTGTACTTTGCAATCTATCAAATCTGAAACAGTGAAATATGTTGATATTATATTCTCTGATTCTTCTACATGTAAAAGCAGTACTCTGTTGTGTACTACCACTGTTACGAAATGTTGTATGAAGCATTAATAGTATGGTTTTCTGAATGTATATCTTCTAGAAATCTTCCTCTTTGTGCCTAGCATTTTTTTTTAAATTAGCAAATACATTAGATGAGATTATAGAAATTAAATGTAGGATTTAAAATTACAAGTCTTCAATAGCAAAGGAAATTTAACCTTGGTGTAAGCACAACCAACTGGATGGCTGAATTTGTCCCAACATGTAGGATTATTATGATGGTAGTGAGACCACAAATGTGGGACTGATCCTTCAGCCCTTGCATATCTGAATAATTTTTAGCTCTCAGAAGAGTCCTATTCTGTTACTTTTCAGGCATATTTTCCTATTAATTGCTTTCAGATGTTAGCATTCTTGTGGCCATGTGAGAAACAAATATTTGCAAAAATATCTGAAAAATGTTATATCGAGGTGTCTAGACATTTTTGAGTGAAATTCTTTGTTATACTTTTCAATATGTGAGTTCTGTATCTTTTTAAACAAAATGTCCATGCAATTGTGATACAGCAGACCAGCATCTTGACTGTATGTACTATATGTAATAGTGTCTAGTATTACTAAACTGAGGTACCCTCCCAAACTTAAAATTTTCAAGTACACAGTGTTAAAAATATTCCAAACTGGTTAATTTTCAGTCTCTTTGGGAAGGCTATATTTTGAAGAAATAAGTGGGCTATTCAGCGCATAACTGTTTCCTTTAAAAATATATATAATACAGGTATTTTTTTTTTTGCATTTAAACACTGCAAAATTCATTTGTACTGTTTTTAGAATAAAACTATAGGTGAAAACATTTGTGGGTGTACTGATAAAGTAAAACATTTTCAGGGCTGGTTTTTCTTTTAACTAAACAGGCACGGATGTTACATTGTCATCTTGTTATAATTTATATTGGTTTCTTATCCTGCAAAACATGTAACATTGAAAATAGATCTGTAGATTGTACAAAATACTAGTAATCTTGTATCATGTGTCACCTAATAGTTATGGAGCAAGTATTGTACCAAAATATGAATTGGAAAGCTGTAATTTGTTCTCCAGTTATCAATCTGCATTAGTGTTGTGATAAAGTGTGCTGCTTAAGAACTAACATTCACATGCCTTTGCATTGACAAATAAAAATGTATATAGAGAACCTACCAAATCTGTAAAGCTATTGTTCTAGTTTCTGATACATTGACATTGCAGCTGTGTGCTTAGCCTTGTTTTTTCATGAGCAGTTATCTGTTTTAATGACAGGTGGTCACTAGCTGCCAAGAAAAAATCCAGCACTGGTAAGTGAAACATGTTTGATTACATGCTTAAAATACGGATGAAGTAACCTACTTGTGTTCTAGTAAAGTACCAAGCAATTATAGTATTTATAACAATGTTAGTCAAATTCCACTAGTATACTTTAGGTGTATAGTTTGACATAGCTCTGACTTATGGCACTGTGCCTTCTTTAAAATTTGTATTTTCTTTCCTGTGATATGACTGCTCTAATACGCACATATATTTGAACCTTAAGGTGTATGCTTCTTGTATGCCTCTTCCCCCTTGCCATTTTTGGCACAAATAATCTTATGTAAAGAACACTGAATCTGCCTGACTGGATAAAAAGGTGTCAGCAATTTGGAAATTATTCCTGGGTGTCTTTTGGTTTTTTTAATTATTTATTTATATATTACTACTACTACAGGAAAGAGAAAATGCTTATTTTAAGTAATTTTATGAATATTTAGTGAAAATATAACATTTCAATATTTTTACAGTAAACTGTTTGGTAAGCCTTAATACGTAATGTTTAGGAAAAAAGTGTCCCTTGAAGCATTATCTCTGGGTTGTTTTTTTTGTTTTTGTTTTTTGTTGCTGTTTTAATGTGATAATCCATAGTTAGTAGAAAACATGCCTAGTAAATAGCAGTTTTGTATGGCATTTGAGGAAAATGTACATTTAATGGTGAATGAAATCTTATGAGTTGCAGTGAGATATATAACATTTGATCTTACAGATATCAAATTACAATATATCCATGCTGTGTTTATCATGATTTTACTGAGAGAACAACAGGAGCTGTCCTGATTATTGTCTGCAGGGTTATTGCAAAATCACAGCAACTTCCCCTTTAGTGGTGAGATTAAACCTTTGGTTATACACCATCAAGCATATAATATTTTAAATTTATTTTAAGAGGCTTTTTCTTCATGCCTGAGAGATCTCCAAGCAAATAATTTATAGTTAGTGTGTATCAAATGTTTTTAGTTTAAATGCACGTAAGCTGCAAGCAGTGGATAAGAGTTTAAAAAAAAATCAGGGCAGTCTGTACACATCATCATATTAAATTCCAACTGTTGGCTTGCAGAAAATAATCTAAAAGTAGTATGTTTCACTTATGTTTAAAATTCAGAGACTGCATTAATTTTCAATAAGGAAAGTATCATAGTGATGCCACTGTTGCTGTTGTAGTTAAATCTGTCAGCCCTTCCATAATACACTTTTCAGGAGTTTATAACTTATCCATACCAATTTAGTCCAGGATATAAATTCTCATTCTGAGAGTCTTCGTTCCCAAAAAATGTTGACCAAAAGCCCAACTTTTTAAACTTTTACAAAATGAAAAGTTTACAAAGTTTGTTTTGCTACCATGAGAATGTCTGGAATATTTTTGTTGGTGTTTTGTGTTTTGGGAGGATATGGTTTGTTTTAATTTTTATCTAATTTTTGGATGTTTTTTATACAGAGTAGGAGAGAAGGATTTGAAATTGGCTGATGTATTTTATATTGAAAAGCAGTTTACAGAGCATGCATACAATTTTTGTTTAAAGAAAATGTATTAACACTTGGGGACACATGGTGCAAGAGCTGAGTGCGTGTGTGTTTCAGCTGAATAATATCATCTTATGAGAATCCTTTAAATAGCCAATGACACAGATAGATGTTAAATAGAATTGGATGAATAACAGCACAGTTTTAAAATACTCCACTTTAATAAATTTCCATTAAAAATACATTTTTTTCTTTTTAATATAATTAACTTATTTTAAAAGTATAGATTCAGAGACATAAATAACTGCTAAAATAATGAGTAAAGCATGGAGTCAGCTAAAGCATTTCCATTTATAGAGGCACTTCATAAGTTGAATCTCATTCCTAAATAAATATTTATTCTGCCTGAAAGTATAACACTGTTGGTTTTAATTTCTTAATTTTCTGTGCAACCAGTAGACCCATGAGTTCGCATGATCATGTGTCATTAGATGGAGAGAGAGGAAATACTTCCTACATAAGACTGTTTCAGGCCAATTCAGTAAATGGATTTATTTTTATTTTTTGGTTCTGTTATGCCTTTTTAGAGCATTGCTGCATTTTCAGAGACTTCCAGAGTAGAGTATGACCAGTAAGATCCACTGAAAAACAAAGATGCATCTTTTAGTCTTTCCCCAATACTCTTTCCATTGAACTTTCTCCTAGAAAATGGTAGGCAACCACCACATCAAGAAATCAGCTTCCAAGGCTCGCTAATATAGAATATGTGCAATACAGTAGAATCCTCCTGCTTTTGATGCAGAGTAGGTCCTGCAGCACTTTTATCCGGTTATTCAGTAGTGGGAAACTGCCTAATCCTAAAGGATGCCATCTTCTTTTCAGATAAATGGAGAAATTGCTGTTAAATTTAGGAGATGTTTAGCACTGAAATGATCATTTTTTGCACTCTTGTTTTCCTAGGGATTCCCCTCTTTGTATTTCAAATACAGCAAAAGGATTTTGATTGCTTTTGTTTTTATGCATCTTTAATGAAGGTTTTCTTACTTTAGAATATGAATTGTCTTCATATCATAAGCAAGGTGAGATTTGTGGTGATGAGTTTTGAAGAGTCTATATTTTGATGCTTTTCCTAAACCACACAAAAATACTTAAAAGTTCTTCTGCTACATGTTAGGACTCAGTCTTCAAGCTTGTCACCCTTTTGGCTTGTCCTTCAAGAGCAAGTGTTGACCTCACGCTACATACCCAGCTGATCATCTGTGGGAAAATGTTTCAAATGTTTAATCAGCTATCAAAACAAATGCATCAAGATAAACATATTAAGCTTTCAAACTCCAACAGAGATGACCACTGGTAATTGTAGAGTCCCTTTAACAAAAAGCTGGAAATAGTGCAATGTTAAAGATCTTTATCAAGCCTTCACTTCCCAGTTCCTAATTAGATGGTTATATATATAAAAGAGAAGGAAAATAAAAACTTCTGGCTCTGATTCATGGAACCAAAACTGCTAGAAAAATCTGTCTTTTGTTTTTATATCACTTCCAGCTTTCTAGTCAGCATATTAACTGAGCAGGATAGACTAAAGAAGAGATCCCTTAGAGAATATAGGTGGGATAAACACAATAAAATTTTACACTCCGTACAAAAGGTAACCACTTATTTTCTTTTCTCAGAAGAAAAAGATGGCAGATCTTCAGTGATGTGTCTTAAGGATTCCTGTTCCAAAAAACCTATTTAGAAGAATGAATTGATCTGTTTTCCCTTGACCTCCATCCCCCACACCTCCAACTAGATTTTCTTGTCATAGTAGCAAGCTGAAACAGATTGTCCCCATTTGTTTGGGGGATATAAATTTGGTATGACTGCATCATTGCCAATTTTCCATAAAAATAGGAATATCATTAGGGGCAGAGAACAGACTTAAGACTTTTTTTCTTCAATTAACAATAAGTTTTCATCATATTGCTTCTCTTCCAAGACTCTCACTGTACTTCATAAATGTTAATGAATTTACATTACAACAGTGCGGTTTAGAAGATGAATATTATCCGCATTTTACAGGTGAAGAAACTAAAGCGCAAGGTGGCTTGTGTGAGATGTATCAGGAAGTGTGCAGCAGAACTTGAGTAGGACCCAAGTCTTCAAACACTATTTTGTGCTTTAATCACAGGGGGTAAAATTTCCAAAAGTGTCTAAGTGACTTTGGAGCCTAAGTCCTTGGCACACAGTTCAGCATCTTAGACATGTACTTTGAGAATACAAAGTACTGCAGATACCTTGTTGAGTGCTTGAATACTGCAGGGTGATAAAGTTCGGTGTTTCTACTAGTGACCACTGTAACAGTAATCTTTCAGAAATTAAATGAGCCAAAAAATTGTGGGATTATTGCAACTTTTTTCATGGTCCCAAAATGATCAGAGATTCCACTTTATTTGGGAATTGAAGAAAGTCAGTAGTTGGTGGTGGTTTTTTAAGATGTTCATATTGCAGTTTCTTCATCCACCCGGTCAAGCTAGATATCTACTTCTAGTAAACAAATGTACAGGATGCCTACTTCAACATCCTTAGAAAACCATCAGAATTTGCATCTTTTGGTCAGCATTTTCAGTTTATTTCCATGATGCTGGCTTCCATCCTAAGATTAAATACAGGTTGAACTTCTCTAGTTTGGCGCCCTTGGGACCTGACCGGTGCTCCAGAGAATTTGCCAAGCCACGGGAGGTCAATGCGGAGTGCCAGTGGGTCTCCATAGGTGCAGGAAGTAGGGTTGCTCGGGGTGCTGCAGCCTTCCCAGAGGTTCTGATGCCAGCCCCAGGTCCCAGCCATCAGCCCCAGTTGCTCCCCCTCGTTCCTGCAGCTTGAAGGCTGCAAATCATGTGTTCGCGTTGCTCCAGAAGTGCTGGGATGGAGGAGGAAGTGTTGGTAAGTGTAGGGCTGCCGGCGCTCAAGAGGCGCACGGAGAGGAGGGCAGAGAGGAGAGCTTGGTGCCGGTGGATGCTCTGCACCCACTAATTTTTCCCTGTGTGTGCTCCAGCCCCAGAGCACCCATGGAGTCAGCACCTATGCTGGACCATGGATGTTGCTGGACCAGGGAGTGCCGGATTAGAGAGGTTCACCCTGTACAAAGATTACATGAGGTGCTGTATTGGGGCAGAAGTAGAGAATATCCTCTACCCTCAAATGTATATGTCTGATAATGCAATGCACGTGATACCTGATAATTTACCTTAAAAAAAGTCTTTTTTACAACACACCAGTTTCAATATTCTTTCAGAAGAGGACTGGTTTCTTTTTGTTTGTTTTTATTTTTACTGCTAGCAGACAAGACAAAATTCCTTAGGTAACTGTTTCTCCCAAACTCAGAGAGTTTCTGATCTTTTCACAGTCCACTATTGGGATTGTTTGGCCAGATTCACCAAGACATTTCTATTTTCTTTCGCCCCTTTCCCAACTTTGTCTCAGCGACCTTTCTTGAAATGGACCAAATATCGCTTCCGCACCTCACTGGCCTATCCTAAGTAAATTGATTTTGTGACGGAAATCTGACAGATTGGTGGAAGGAACCAACCCGAACAATTTGGAAACTTGGTGCAGAGCAGCTATCAAACATTTCATTATCATGAGTAAGAATAGTAGTAACAGCTGAGGGCCTTGCACACCCTCTATGGGGACCTTATGCATGTGGATCCATGTCATGCCTGCTCTACTCGCTGCTACCCTACTGTGCTATGCCACTAGCTGCCCAGGTTGCTGCAGAAAATACCAACATGGTCAGAGCTCCAGAGCATGCAGGGTCAGAATTCTCATGGCCAAGAGTTAATTGAATCACTTTGGCTTACAGCTTTTAAATTTATGGAAATGTTTTTCTATATCTCTTTTACTGCTGGTACATGGTTGTGTGAACTCAATCTCGATAGGTGCTGTTAGATATGCTACTTATGAGTAGGAAACATATTTTGGGGGAGTATGTTTGAAATTATCCTGCTTTGCAATGTAAATTACTGAGATCCCTTCTGGCACTGACTTTCTTACTGCACTTGCCCATAATGGGGAGTTTGTTGTCCTATTCAAGACACTTCCAAGATCACAAATTTGTTCATGAGTTGCTATATAGTAGAAATAGATATTGAAAATACTCATCCAAGTTGATGGGAAAAGTTGTGTACAAAAATTCTGAGGAATATGTTCTATGGGAAAGAAAATTTCTATGTAGAATGTTCTAAAATGCCCAAAAGAAGAGTAGAGCAATATGTAAACATGCAACAATTGAGCATTAGTAATTTTTTCTTGGTCTGGAGAACTAGAGTAGTGTTTCACATCTACACTCCTTGTTGATAGGCCAAGAAGCTACAGTAACCCTATGGTCAAATCATCATCTTTCAAGAATGTTGACTGTCCACGGGGAGAGAAAATTCAGCTAGAAATCAGATTTAACTTTAAAGAGTATTGCCCCACATTTAAAGCCCACGCTGATTGTTCATTGCAAATAAGGTTTTGAAGATTCTGCCTCTTCTAAAATATAAGCTGGAATTCCAGTTTGTTTTCTAAATTATGATGGTGATTTAATTGCTGAACCCATGCAGGGTGCTGTGAGACCTACAAAATACAGAGGAAAGCACTGTTTTTTTCCCCCAAGGAGCTTGCAATTCAAAGAGATGAGCTTCCAGTCTAAAATGAATGATGTCTATAGCTGGGCCATCACTAGAATTTTTAAATAAATTGTTAAAAATGTTAAAGTAAAAAAATTAATCTTCCATGATATAAAATGTATACACGTATGAATAAAAACAGTTCTCCCTCCCATATCTTTCCATGGAGCACTGAAAATGCATCAGCAGAAAACCATTAACTTAACTATTTTGCATTTAGAAATAATTAAACTCACTTGAATTTGTCAACAGGAGGAAGGTGGAGAATGATTATGAGGCTCTTCAAGAACGTCTCAATACGTTGCCTGATAAACTGTCTTATGATATCATGGTACGTACAGTATAGTTCATTCAAAATAATGGACTAATAGTTTTAGTATCTGAGGTTACTGCACTGGCAGTGAAGTATATTATTCAGGTTTACCATATAGTACTTAGTAATGATACATTAATTATAGTAATAGTTAAACCTTTGCTTCTTTTTCTCTCTTTTTTTTCAAATCCATAATAAATTATAATGTTACTGACAATCGAGAACTGATGACATAAATGTTAACACAAAATATGTCATATTTGGTATGCAAATCTATTATACCAAAAACTGTAATTATGACTGAAATATGGTACTTAGTCATTTCCTGTTAGCCATAGAAAAAACAGGCCATAATATTTCCTGATTCACGGAATTAAACTGTGCGACATTGGTTTTTATTAAAAAGGTGGTGCTAATTGTTGTTTGAATAATTTTCACATTCACGTAGTGAGTTCTTGTGCTTTGAGTCATTCCTATCAAGAATACTTTAGCCTTGAACATCCACCAGAATTCAAGATCCTGACTTTACGAAGTTACGATTTCCTTGTTTGAGGCTATTTTATGCCTAATTCAGAATACACTTCGAAAGGGACTGCATTGCCCAGTGAATTGGTAATGAGACACAGAATCATTTATCTCTAAGAGATCACTTCAGAACTACTAAATAAAATTAGTAACCATCTGCAGGTGAGATGACATATCATAACGTGAAGCAAACGGGTAGTTTCAGTCCACTTCTAGATACATCTCACGTGCTGGTTATCATTCTCAACAAGGGAAGTCAAAGGCTAAAGTGAACATGAATACTGAACTACATTTTCACACAGGTTTTGGGAATTGTAGGGCATTGGTGAGCTACCTTGGTAGAACAGACGTATACTGCCTGTTTTGTGAATAAAGAAAAGACACGTGTTATCAGTTCAGCACCTATCTACAGCATTAACTTTACTGGAAAGGGTTGTGTGTGTATGTATGTGAGAGAGAGTGTGTGAGTGTGTATGTATATATGTATATATACACACACACACAAATAAAATGTGGAGCATTTGCTGTTAACTTATACCTGAGAGCAAAATGGGTATGCAAAACATGCAAAAAACACCACACTCATCTGGATATAGTTTTTGTTTTAAAGTGACAGTGTCAACTCACATTTGCAGTTTTAAATGTATATTAACAATCCCTGTCCCTTATCCAGCTGTCTGCCTATATTTTTAATTTTATACACAATTCTGCTTTTGGGTGTGTGTAAGTGTTGCAAGCTGTTGTTTTGAAGGCCTTTGTAATTTCAGCCTGGGAGAGTACATCTTTAAGAGGAGTATCCTTCACAGAATCTTTCCTCAAGATGATCTCCCACCCCTCCTACCCCCCACTCTCCAATATGTGCTCCAGGGATTGCCACCTAGCGGCTTTTCCTTCTGGAGAAGAGGAACTACCATGAGAGGAAAAGAATATATGGTCCAAATTCCCTGCACTAGGATATGAGGGATGAAGGGGTGCTGTTCCTGCCCTCAGGAAGTTGATCCGGGAAGTGTGTCTGAAGTGAGGAGAAGCTGATCCAAAGTTGCAGAGTGACAACTTTCTCCTCTGGTGGAGAGTTACTTGACTACAAGCTGAGCTAGGCGGTAGCTGCTGGACTTGTTCCTCCTCCTGGTTCTTTTCAGCTGGATCACAGCTGATGGCTAACGTGTGTGACCTTCCCCCTTTGAAGTTGAAGCCTGAATGAGAAACAGATATGGGAGATGAGGCTAGTGGGTGGGCAACTAGTACATCAGGGATAGGGTTAGTGTGGGGGAGTGTCTAGTGCTCATAAGGCGTGAGTGGGCCTAGCTGAAGTGGGTGGTTTGGGGTCTGCCTGTGGCTTGTGTGTAAAGTGAGCTGGTGTCTGGAATGAGTGGAAGGATCATAAACATAGTGACATGTCTACTGTAAACTTTAAGAAAACGGGATACACACTTTTAAGAAACATCTCTTAAGTAATATAATTTATTTGCCACTAATTATTTATTCCCATTGCCAGTACTCAGATTGTAAACCATTTATTGCTTCCTGTTCCTTTGAGTTATTAGAGGAAGACATATATGACTTCTAGAACATTGATTGAGGATGATGTACCCTCATGTTGGTGAATGAGAACAGGAAGTGTGTGGAGTAGTAAACAAACTCTCCCACTCTACAGGAGTGCTGGCAGGTAGCAACAATCTTAGGCTGGAGACAAACAAATTTAATTTGGGGAAAAATTGGGGTTTCTAAATATGGGGTAGTAACGCAACTAAATAAAACAATTGATATTTGAGTTGACTGTTCCTTTAAATAATATTTTTGTTATAAATCTGAGCAACATTATACTTAACTGAGAAGTGAAAACATTTATGTGTAATAAATAGTTTACAGTCATCTAAACGAGATACAATATTTTTATTTAAAAAAACCTAAGTAGTAATATAGTATGACTTTTTGTTTTCCTGTCCGCATCCATTAGTACTTAAGTTTTATGCCTCAGAACGGTTTTCTGGTTAAATATTAACCTGTTCTGTTTATTACAAGTACAATATTAAATTCAGACTGTGATTGGGATTCAGATCCGGTAGTTTTGAATGTTTATCATGTGTTTGTCATTAAATAGCTGTGCTATAGAATTTTGAGTCCTCCTAACTCTGGTTGAATTTTAATTTATTTGTTTGGCTAAGTGGTCATTAATGACCATCTAATTTAATTTTTAATAGTGGTTTTTAGCTGTTTGCTTTCTGACTTTGACAGGTACCTTTTGGTCCCCTTGCCTTCATGCCAGGAAAACTTGTCCATACCAATGAGGTCACTGTTCTGCTTGGGGACAACTGGTTTTCCAAATGCTCAGCTAAGCAGGCCATTGGCCTGGTTGAGCACAGGAAAAAACGTATGTATATTTATAAACAATTATTATTTAAGAGTCAAAATTATTAGCTCCATACTAAAAATATGTAAAACTGGAGGACACAATTTTTAAGTATTCTTTGACATTGCATTTCTTTTAAAGATATATAGATCTGGTAGTATGATTAAAAAAAAGTTTAAGTAGCTTTTACAGACTACAGTATTTGGTTTGATGAACTGACTTAAGAAAATCTGGTTTGGAAATAATTATCTGTGCAGCACAGTTCTATAAGATATCAGGTAAGAATGGGAAATATAGTTTGTTTTGTTTTGTTTTTTTAAGCACTTATCAAAACTAGGCACTCTAAAATAAACAATTTTGTAACAATTTAAACTTATACCAAAATCCAGTTGTTGGTGTTTACATTAGTAAGCCAACACAAGAAGATGATCATTCAAAACAAACCATTCTGTTAAAATCAAGTGTTTGCAAGCTTTCATAGTGAGGACTGTTTCTACAGACAGTCTCTTGGACACCACGTTTTCCATTTGTGATCATGTTGACCACCTCTTTTTCAGCTCACCCTTACATATCCTCTCTGTAAATTACCACAATTGCTTACATGAAATAGTAATAATAAGAAAATATTTATTTCTTTTAACTTTAATTTGCAAATACTTTATTCTTTTTGAAAAAAATGAATCACACTCTACTTTTGCTCTTCATTTAATCTCTCTCTCTCTTATGTGTGCTGCTTGTCTCCCTCTGCATGTTCTTCCCTGGCACGTGGTTTTCTTCTCTTTTCCTTCTCTGGACATGCTGCTTAGTTCCTTTTGCTCCATTCTCCTGGGAAACTCCACTTCCATTGGGGGCAAGCAGATCAAGTACCACTGTATGCTCCTGTTTCTTTCCTCCTTTTATGTAGCAGCAGCTCCTAGTAAAGGCGGCTGATTGACAGTTCATTGTCTCCAGCTAGTTTTACTTACAGACTCTTTGCTTTAAAGAGCCTATATGTCTTTAGAGGCGTTTGGAAAGGGGACAGCCAGCTATGTGATCAGTCAACTTTCTGGACCACCAGCAAGTGTTCTTCACACCACAATTTAGCCTGAAATATCAGTGTAGAGGTCAAAGAAGGAAAAAAGTAAACTTCAATTTTAAAATGGGCACCTTTTAGCTATGAGCTACTAATATATTTTTCAGATTAGCATTTTATATATCAGTTTTACTTCAGAAAGTTTTGTAATCTATCTTGTAATGAAAAGACATTCAGACACCAGTACTTTTCAGTACTTTCATTTACCCTGGTTAGTGATCCATGTTCCTGCCTGTAGTGGAGAACCAAAGAGTCTCCCCCTCTCTGTGTGGTTTAACTGATGTTTATAAATAGTAGGCATGCATATATGAAAATAAATTTCTTGTTATCTTACTTTAAACAATTCTTTATGAAGAGTTTTAACAAATAAAGGTAATTTGTATTTTATCTGTTTTTATTTCTTTATCCTGTTATCTGGGAATCACATAGCAACAGTTTCTACATATCAGGGAAAACTTCCTTCTTCTTCACCATAACCTATGTTACTTAATGTGACTTCTGCTAGATCTGAAATCCAGTTTCCTTTTCTGTTATATCTTACCAGTGTTGCAGGATATTTTTGTCACGACTAAACTCAGTGAAACTCAATTGACCTTTGCATATAGATGTCTGATAACACCAAGTACTCTGCAAGAACACATGCACTAGTAGATGTGAGATTTTTTTTTGCTGATCTTTTAAATTGCATTAGAATATGAACTCAGAAGTTTTAAGTTCTTTTGAAGCAAAATAGTGAAGGATCTCTAGATGTAAGTACTCCATTCTGACAATGTCTCAAATATCACTTTTTGTCCTTATGATGATTGCCTGTGGGAGGCTCCAAAACAGTGATATTAACTAAAACCTTTCATTTCAAATATTAAGTACAGTTTCTGTATAAGAGCCTTATTAATATACATGACACAAAAATAGGAATTCTTTTCTGTTGATATAATCACCCATGAAAATTAAATACATGGAAACACAGACTTATGAAATTCCTTCAACCATTTTCTAGTAAGATGAAGCAACTAAAAATAGAATTGTAAATAATTTCCCTGTTTTAGCTTTTCTGCTTTTTAAAAAATGGTATCTTAGATACATAAAATAATTGCAGGCCATTGGTATAAAATGTGAACTAACCACTGGTGACACCTTATAAACATGATCAAGTGTTACTTCATAAAACATTTTGTAAAATATACTTTACATATTGCAGTGCGGTTGTTTTAATAGGATAGGTCTCATTGGTTTCAGTGGGATTTTTGTATGTTATAAAAGTGGCTTCATAATTTACAGTGTGATAAATATTGGCATTATCATATTGGTGCATCATTGTTGGATTCCAGTACCCCTTTTTTTGTTTCAGACACAACATTTATCAGGACTAGGTCCAACCCCGTGGGAAAAGAGGAAAAGCTGTTTCAAGGGATCAGATTCTTGCTATCTCAAAAATGATGGGCAGTAGCAGTAAAGTCCCAATTCAGCAAAGCCTGTGCTTAAGGCTAGCACATGCTTTCAGTCCTTTGCTGAGTTAGAATTAAGGTCAAATGGGCAACAGTATAGGAGAGATTCAAGATGAAATCTATTGTGATTAAAATATGGGGATTTCTGTTGATGATTTTTTTCTTCTAGGACTTCTATTTTATGTAATTGACAGTCTCATACTCATATTTCCAAACACTAGGGTTGTTTTTTTTTTGTAGTATTGGGTATTTTTAAGTTAAAAGATAAATAGAATTTTTCACAATACAAATTATTTTCTCACATTAGCATTATAAAAAGAAGATGCCAGATATATAAAATGATACCAGCAGAATAGTGTCAAGATCATTAATATTATGGGTAAAAGTAGGATATTTTTACTGTTTGTAAGTTAAAACAATTACTTATACATTAAATCATTCCCTTTTCTCTTTACTAATAGCCTTTAAACTAGTTCTTTAAAAGAAATTGTTGGTTAAAAATGTTGCAGGCACATCTTTTGTCTCTCTTAAACAGAGAAATGCCCAAGTACAACAGAAGAATTTATCAGTTGAAATTTATTTAATGGGTGATTAAAGTATGACTGATATTGAGTTTTAAATTAAATGGTTTTAACTGAGATAACTTTAGAAAAATACTCATTTCAGTGCATGAACTTTTGTTGTCGTTAAACTTTTGAGTTAGACCTTGAGCTATTCAGTAGTCTGATTGGTTGAAACAGATTTCAACTGTTATAACATAGGATAATTATTGTTCTCAAATGTTACTCTTTTCATAAAATATTGATCATGTCTCCCTGTATAGCATTTATGTGCATTGCAATAAATCTCTTATTTACTATACAACTATATGACATCCCTAGATGTTCAGATAGTTACAGAACATTTAAAAGTCAAAACTAGATCTAATAAAGTTTGTAGAAAGACAAGTATATTTTTAAATTAAAATGTAATGAAATATAGTAGTGTGTACAATCTAATATTACAGGTAATGGTAACCACCTTACACACTTGCTCATGTATATAAATGAGAAGAAAAAAAGTGAAGTAGATTAAAGATACACATATACCAAATTCCATTATAATAAAAGAAATTAGCTTTTTAAGTATGTCACAGTTTAGCACAACAATAATACAAAAGTAGTTCTTTTTCTTACAATTATCTTGCTTAAGGTACTTCATAATATTTCTGTTCTCCTTAAGGCATGTCTGTATTGTTTCAGAATTGAAAGAGGGAATAAAGATTCCTTTTTGTGGATATGGGATTATACCCTTTACGTGTTTGTGATGATATAATTTAATTTCCTTCCTATATCAGTAATCGCATTAATTTCTTAAAATGGGGAAATTTTGATGACAATAGTCCCTGTGATAGTTACTATAGAAAGAAATTAAATAGTTTTTCTTGTAAATATTTGTGGATTAATTCAGTATGTTTGATATTCCAAGTGTCTGAATACTTTAAAAGGTGGGAAATTAAATCACAAGCACCACCCCCCTCCAGAAAAAAAACCCAGAAACCCCCCCAAACCCAACAACCTAGAAGTAGTTTATTGTGTTAAAATCTGTGGAATAAAAAGGAAAAGTCTACTTAAAGAACTCTTGAACTGCTTAATGATTGTACTTCCAATATATGTAAGAATACCCTTGCAGTGTGATGCTGCAAATGAATTCATGAAATGAAAATACTGATTACATTAACATACAGTATTGTGATAGTACCCAATTGTAAATTACAGTATGTAACCTTTAATACAAATATTTGTCAATCAAAATTGACCGATGTCTTAGATTGCAGTATTATACAGTATTTTTCAAAAATCATTGTTTGTAATAAGATAAGACCAGGCAGATAAGAGAAAAGGCTGAATTTGTTCATTATCAGTGTTAAAAGAGAGAAAAATATTGGCTCTGATAAATAAATAAAATAAAAGATTTCCATTTTCTGTACAAGAATAGGTAGGATCTACAGGATCAACACTTTTATCCTTTCATCTGGGGTATGTGAAAGTATACTCCAGATGTATAAAAGAAAACAGTTGACATTTACTCGTTCACCATTTTTTTGGGGAAAGAAGCATAAGAAGGTGGGTAATGTTATGGAAGAAAACTGTCCCTTGTTTTTCTTTATTAGCATAACAGTATTGATGTTTTACTTTTATTTGTTGGTTTGTGCATCTGTGTCTGTATGTCTGTTTAGATCTCCCAGTGTATTGCAGAATTACAGAACTTTTTTTAGTGGCTGCTTTTTAAAAAAAACATTTCACCTGTTTATTTGATGCATCTTATCACTTCCTCGTTTATTGTTGTTATATAACAAACTGATTCTTGAGATCTTGAAGGCCCTAAAATTGGGCAGCAACTCCCAGGAGGCGTTCAGCTTCTCATAGGACCATGGCCTAAGCATTTTAACCAATGTAAAGAGGAAGAGAGCAAGGAGGAAAGGTTCTTTCCAATCAGTGCATGATAAATTCAGACTTTCCGAATATCAGTGAGGGAGTTGTCTACACAGAGTTCTTGTAAAAATTTGAGCCTATTTGTTTAGAAATCAATGTAGTTAAATTGGTGCATCTCCTTAGTATGGATGCTGTTATATTAGTAGATGGACCTAAGAGGCAAATCTTAAAGATTTTTTGTAATTGCTCAGATAAGAAGAAAATTTACCAATCACATAAAAGGTTTAAACCCAAAAGGAATCTTCATTCTCTTTGAAGCTTGGAACAATACAACCCTAAAAAATGTTTGGTTGAATAGAGAAGAGTTTTGAAAAACATCTAGTACTGTAGGTAGTTTTTCAAAGCTACAGATCTCATTTGATCTTAGTGACCGATAATAGTCTGTTGAATTAATACCAGTTTTAATTTTAGTTATAAACCAGTTAAGGTTTCTTAAGTGACAAATCCACCCACACAAACCTTTAAAAGCAAAGGAAGTAACAAGTTAAAGGAACCTTCTTTATTGTGCTTTAACACCCACTCATCACATTAACTGCTCTCTGAACTCTTTCCCGTCTCCAACATATTACGAAATAGAATACGCTCATCAAATTGCCAAAAAAACAAAACAAAACACCTTAACCCCAACCTCGGTAACATTAGCATATATTTACTGTGTATGTTCCTCAGTAATGTTAGCATGTATTTATTGTATATGTTATATGTGTGTGTTATATGTGTATGACATGATATATTATTTGTTCATGGGGTAAGTCAGATTAACTATATGTGATGAAGGGATCTAGACCTCTAAATATCAGTTGTACAGGAAGTTATACACTGTGGCTACACATCCAAACCAGTGTCTCAAGGGGAGACTTTCTTAAATTTTCCTTCAGCATTAAGCAAATGTACCTAAATCTATTTGTGGAAGGGTTTTGTGTGTTCACGAAGACCACCAAGAGATTAACTTGAAAAAAGCAAGGCAGACCAGTTGATACAGCTCCAGTCCATTTCTGTTCTGTCCTGTTTCACATAATTTTAACCTTTCAAAGTAGACCAACCTGTTCTCACTATTCTTATCTCCTGCAGCCATTTAAATTCCAAAGTAACAGACAGAATCCAGTAGTAACCAAAATAGTGTCTGTGGTTCCCCAAATCCTTATAGACAACACTCCTAGGACATTAACATCGAACACAGATAATTACAGTTTGTATCCAGCCAAGTTAATTAACCCATTGAAACCAAAATGCACAAATCAGCATTCATGCCAGTTTGGCATTGTCGTGTCTTGTAAAAATGGTCTTCAGAGGGCTTTATTTCAACATGATAAAATGCATTCTCCTGCTAAATTATAAATTTTCTTCCCTTAAATCAGAGTTAGTAAGATTAAACAGAGGAAGTATCTTTAAAATGGCATTTCGTACTATAATAGTAGGTTTGGAAGAATTAGATTTTTATTGGTAAATGTTGATTTTACTATAAACAAATTAATGAAAAAATTGCAAATAGGTAAAATAAGAAAAATGTTGCTTGAAAACTTATAAGTTCTATTCTTGTATATTTTCACATGATGTTGACAATTTGTGGTTTTTAATGGTTATAAAGTTTTAACTTTTTGAATCTCAGCATCTACTATTATTAAAGAATTATTGCCTGACTCTGACCTTAATTTTGTGCAGCTGTGAAAATTTAAATCAATCAAATAGGAAAAAAAGCTTAAAAACAAACATTGATTTTTATCCATCAAAATTATAAACAAATACAGATCAAATTCTGCCAAGCCTAACTATAAACTAGGCCAGCTAAGGAATTCGTACTCAAAAAGTCTCTTCAAACTGATAAGATGGCTAAAGGCTGAGAACGAAACATAAAGAAAGCTCAGTTAGCAATTGGTTTCTGTAAATATTCACAGATTATGCAGAAGAAATCTACAAATAATGTTTTTTGATTGTAGCAACTTTTTCTCCTTTTCTCAGTTCTAGAAACCAGTCCTAGAAATTCCACCTTGTCTATAACACTAAACTACCTTTACTGAGTTGTTTAACTCAGGGCTTGTCTACACTGGTAATTAGCAGTGCTTGCAACTGTCTTGCTCAGGGGCGTGAAAAAACACACTCTTGAGCAGAGCAATTTGCAGCACTGTAAAGCATCAGTGTAAACAGTGCCCCAGCACTGGGAGCCATGCCCCCAGTGCTGGGACCTACACCCCTGGTTGAGGTGCGACGTGACCACACAAAAGCATGTTAAAGCGCTGATGATTTTTTAGCGTTGCCAGTGTAGACTAGCCCAAAGACATGCAAAGAATATTAGAATTCACCTGAAAGTCACGTCAGCCTTCCCTAAAATGACTCAGTGTGACAAAGTTGGACAACTTCTAGTTCAGTCCTTCTTCAAACCATAGAGGAGCTTGAGGAGGAGAAGGCTATGAAGCCTCACTTTAAGGACATGTTTTCTGTTGGTGCTCTTTTAATAAGGAACTGCAACTCTTTAAATGGGTTGTTTCTACCTTAGCCTCCAATGATAGAACAAGAAGCAATGGGCTTAAACTGCAGCAAGGGAGATTTAGATTGGACATTAGGAAAAAGTTCCTAACTGTCAGGGTAGTTAAACACTGGAATAGATTGCCTAGGGAAGTTGTGGAATCTCCATCTCTGGAGATATTTAAGAGTAGGTTAGATAAATGTCTATTAGGGATGGTCTAGACAGTATTTGGTCCTGCCATGAGGGCAAGGGACTGGACTCGATGACCTCTCGAGGTCCCTTCCAGCCCTACAGTCTATGAGTCTATGAGTCTATTTAAACCTGGAGGATTTTAAAATTCATATATATCATGGCCTGTACAAAGACTTTTAAAATGTATAAGGCCAAGTCTAAAGCCACAAAATTCTGTGCTCTGCTTCAGGGTTACATGCACCCACCATTGTGCCATGAAACTCAGGCTTCGTAACTAAAAAACTGAAGCATAAGAAGGGCCCTTCCTTTGAGTAATGGAAGATCTGTATCTTCTATCTATAATAGGAATCGGTATAGTCCAGTAGACTGACCACAGGATAGGGAGCTAGGAACTGCTTTATAATCCCAGCTATCCTGATTTATGTGTGGCCAAGGACAGATCACTTAAACTGTCTGTTCTTCATCTGTAAAACAGGAAAAAGTAATACTTACCTAGCTCATAGGGGTATTGTGTGGATTAGTTAGTGCTTGTACAGTATTTAAAATGTAAAGCACTATATAGGTGCTGAGTATTATTACATAACAGAACAAACTGTTGCACACTAGTGTGGCCACAAAGTAAAATTGAAACGTGATTTTCAAGAAATAAAGGTAATCTAGACAAATATGTTGAACAATATGTAGAGACAGTGACTGAAAACTAGTGATGTTTAGGAGATAGTTGAGCATTACATTTACTATGAATGTAAAATAAAAGCCTGAAGAAAATTGATCTCAAGCTAGAAATTTTGTATATTGGGACTGCCTTCAGGAACTGAAAACACAGATGGAAACATTTTGTGTAGAATCTATTGCCCACTTTCTTTGTTTTGGACTTGGAGGGTATCTTATGTATTGAAACAGCTACACAGTGTGTTGATAGGAATAAACTAGTGAGCTAAAATTATGGATGTGAGAGGTGATTGTTGCAGTGTCTGTCACTGAGGAACAAGAAACTCTTGACGAAGTTGCTTTCAGCTAGACTTAGGATATTTTTTTGAAATAATGCGTCAGTTAGATGTGTGCTGTAGAAAGAACAAATGTGGATCAGTTATCAGAGGAGGACCAAAAGAGTTGATTGGCTTGACTAAGATAATTGCAATATTTATCTAATTGGTCTTTATTTATTTTAAAAGATCACTATGTTTGAAATATATATGTAAAAGTATTTCCTAGTTTGACATGGGTGCTACAGATACAACTTTGAAAGAACAACATGTAAAGTTTTTTTCAATATCTTTTGCAAGACTAACATAGTGGATTCTTTTTAAACTGTGTACTGTAAATCATTATATTTTCTAAGAACTTTTTAATATAATATGTTAAATTTTACAAGCAAAGTGGGCATATAAGTAAAGTTTTGTGAAGTAACAATGTTGGTAGTCATTGTGCCCCAATTTTCCCATCTGCTGTATAATTTGTCCCAGTTAGTGGTCACAATTTCTCCTCTGCTGACCTATTTATTATGATTGGTTGTTTTTTGTATTATTATAGCGCCTAGGAGCCATAGTCCAGGACCAGGAACATGACCGCATTGTACTAGGCACTGTATAAACATACAACAAAAAGATCTCTGCACCCAAATAGCTTACTGTCTAAGTATAAGATGAGACAACAGTTTAATTCAGACATATGGGAGAATATGAAAAATTAATAAGACTGTATTGGCCAGTATGGTAGGCAGTAGCATCAGCAAACCAGCAACGTAACCCTAGTCAAGTTTTTTTGTAGGCATCATGGCAGAGGAGAGTTTGAAGGACGATAATGATGTAGCTTTGCAGATGTTTACAGAGGGTTTCTCCCAAGTGTGTGGGGCAGCAGGATAGAGAGCATGAAGAGGCTTATTTGAAAATGTAACACGAGTGATGGAGACTGTTGTCATGGGCAAATCCTACGTGCATGTCAACACTATGATAGTGAATGAGAGATTATAGGTATGGTGGGGTAGACCTTAAAGTGCCTTGAAAGTGAAGCTAAGCAGCCTATTATGTTTGATGCAAAAGAAGGGGGATCAAGTGGAGGGATTCAAATGGGGAGTGGGGGAGGATATGGTCAAAGCAATGACCTAGCAATACTGTCTTTTCAGCAGCATTCTGAATGGATATGAGCAGTTCAAGGTGACATTTGTCAAGACCAGTAAAAGGATGTTGCAGAAATTGAAAAGTGATATGATGAAACCGTGGACAAGAGTGTTAGCTGTGTGGATGGATATGAAAGCCCATATATTAGTGATGTTATGCAGAAAGAATCTGCAGGATTTAGAAGTAGCCTGTATGTGAAGACCCAGATTGAGATTTGAGTCAAAGATGACATCCAGGATCTGAGTGACAGGCAGCGAGAGGGTGGTGGTATTGTCCACAATCATTGAGAAAGAAGGTGGTATGGGGTAGGGGATGGAGGGAAATTTTACGAGCTCTGTTTTAGCCATGTTGAACATGTAGACCTGATGGCTAGGCAACCATGTGAAGATTTCAGAGAGGCGGAGATTTTAGTTGGGAAAGAAGTGGACAGGTCTGGAGCAGAGAGGTAGGTCTCTGATTCTTCAGCATAGAGATGATAATTGAATTTATTTGGGATGAGATCACCTTATTTCTGGTATAGTGGGAGAAGAGAAGGGGACCAAGGAGAGCCCTGCTGAAGCCCCACAGGAAGTTGGATGCGAGAATGAGCAGGATCCTCAGAAGAGCATGCTGAAGGAGTCATTTGAGCGGTAGGAGGAGAGCCAAAGAGGAGAGAGTCGTGAAAGCCAAGGGAAAACAAGATTTTATCTTGTTTGGAATGCTTAGCAACTCTCAGGAGAGGGACAGAGTAATTTTTATTTTGAAAACTCAACTTCCAACTCTTTGTCTCTGTAAGTTATGACTGGTTCATTCTGTAAACATTGTATGATTATTTATATGAATTTATTCAGCATCAATTTTGCATGGTGCTGTAATAATTGAGAGGCATGGCCCTTTCTCCAAAGAATTGTCATCATAATGACCTCAATTCTTAAGTAGTTACAGTTGCATGCTTTCATCAAGAATTATAACTCTTTGCAGAATCGGTCTCTGAACTTGAGAAATGTACAATAGAATACTAAAGATAACTGACAAAGGAAAATACAAGGAGGGGAATGAGAAGAGATAAAATGAATAAAGTGTGAGTGAAGATATTGTGAGAAAATTTTATTCTTTCTGATATTTTGAAATAGAGATTGAAGCCAAGCAAGAAAGGAAATGTAAAAATTGTAGGAGTAGAAGTCACTAGTGGAAAGGAAGACAAAAGAAGTAGCTTTTGAGTATGAATTTGAGGAAGAGAAGTGAAAGTGCTTAGCATACCAAAGGAGAGATGGATTTATAATTTTAGGTGTTAGAGCAGCATGAAAAGAGAGCCAAGGACAAAAGTTTGAGGAGGGGACAAAGGAAGAAACAAAACTAGAAGAGTTTGCAGAATGGAAGATGTGGGAGTGAGGTAAGGAGCAGAAGATGTAGAGCAGTGATACTCAGTCTGAGGCTCGCAAGTTGCAAGTGGCTCTTTAATGTGTCTCCTGCAGCTATTTGCAGCATACAATATTAAAACACTGTGTGATTTAATTATTAACCTATCTAAGTTATTAATCAATCAGGCTGATTTTACTATGTTATTTACCAATTATAGTTAATAAAATAATAATACTTGGTCAGTTAGTTTGCTGTGAGAATAATAAATAATATAATATAATATATAAACTAAATATTTCCCCTGTCACTGTTTAAATATGAATATAAAGTACTATACTAAATTAAACAATTAATTTACACTACTGTGACTCTTTTGGGTAATGTTGATGGCTAATTTGGCTCCTGAAGCATGGTGGTCTGAGTATCACTGATGTAGAAGGATAAGATCTGTGTGGATCTGGTTAAAACACCCAAAAAGGGAAGAAGAAGAATCTGAATTTTATGTGCAAATCACAGTGAGACAGTAAAGGACTGGAAGAGGGGGATGACCTAGTGAAAAAGAGATTATTTTAACTAATATATTTTGGTTAGATGGATGAAGGTTTTGGGTAGAGTTCCATGGTCTAACGAATGTTATTTCTTCCATGTTGAAAAGCCTCCCTCATTACTTCAGTAGAATATAACTGCTGTATGAGGTCATGGTCACAGAAGGAAAGATTATCTCTTAGGTAGATACGGGCAATCTCATGGAGGTCTTTGAATATCAGAATAATTTACCTTGAACTTGCACTGTGTGTTGAGTGGGGAGCCAGTGCAAAGAGTAAAGCAGTGTAGTTTATAGGGCAGGTCTACACTACGGGGTTAAGTTGACCTAAGTTACGCAACTCCAGCTATGTGAATAACAATGCTGGTGTTGACATAGCTTAGGACAACTTGTTGCGGTGGCTACACTGTGTTGAGTTGACGGAAGACTTTCTCCTGTCAACGTACCTTCCCATTCTCATTCTGGTGGAGTCCCGGACTCAATAGAGCAATCTGCGGTTGATTTAGCGGGTCGTCACTACACTCGCTATATCGACCCCAGTGGATCGATCGCTGCACCATTGATCCACTGAAAGTGTAGACATACCCATCCAATGAAGTGGGTATTCATCCATGAAAGCCCATGCTCCAGTATGTCTGTTTGTCTATAAGGTGCCACAGGACTCTGCTGCTTTGACATACCCATAGTGAGCTTTGCTGAGTACATAGGCTGTGGATTTTTGTCCTAGTTGGAACTTTAGTAGGGGCTTCATTTGTAAATAAAAGTTGCAGTAACCAAGCCTGGATTGCGGTGACGAGATCTGTGGGATCTAATTGGATGGGGTACAATCTTCTGATCAGTTGCAGTAAGCAGAGGTAAGTGGGCGTTTTTACTTCCATGGCTATGTGGGTATCAATAGAAAGGAACATCCAGTTGTTGATGTGCTCGCCTGGGATTTGGGACCTGAGTTCATTTTGTTTTGCTACAGACTTCTTCTGTGACATTGGGCACATCACCCATCTTTAAAATGGGGATGATAATATTTCCCTACCTCACAGGAGGAGGATAAATACATTAAAGACTGTGAGGCATTCATACTACAGTAATGGAGGCATATAAATACCTTAGGGAGACAAACAGATGGAAATAACACGGAGGTACTCAACCTTCCAGGTTTGAGTAGAGGCAGTCTGGATTTACAAAGCGATTTACAGTAGGGTTTTACAGAGTGTGGCTTTGCTGTTCACATGGCAGAAAAGTAGGATCTCTTTGCCTCCTTCACAGCACTGTATAAGAGATCTTATATTTGTCTGGCTTTTTATTAATGGTTCTGAAAGAGAATTTTAAAACAGAAAATCAGCTTATTTTTCCATAAAAGCTTCCAGCTTCTTCAATGTACGTAGGACCAACAGGTGAAAGGTCTTTTAGAACCTCTCTTTGGACCAATTTATGCAATAAAACTTTCCTCCTAAAAAATTGCATTTGTAATAGTTTTGAGATGAACAGAGTGCAAGTCTATTAATGTTGTTACTAAAAGGCTTTAACGGGGCCTCTCTTTCTTAGTCTTAGTAGGGTGGTATTTCTTTTTCAGCCATTCATTACCTTCTTCCTTTGCAAATTTATGTGTTTTTGTGAAGATTCTTAGCAAAAAGTGAAACTTCAGTGTCTAACATGTTTTAAATTGGAGTTGAAAGGTATCATCATTTATTTGACATAAACTGAAGTAAAGTAGGACTTCAAATGAACCAGTGTCTGAACTCGGTGTAGTTGTTTAACTACAGATTTGCAAAATTGAAAATGCAAATGCACTAGCCCAGGCAAAAAAACTACTTGCCAGCCGTTTACCATTTGAATGATTATTAAATCACGAGTGATATTTTACTTGACCCTCAAAACAAAAATGCTTGATCTGAGTACGTGGGTGAGTAGAGTTTTATAAGACTCTCCTAAATATGCTTCAGCTGGCAGACTCAGTCTGATCCCATTAAAGGTACTGTTTGCCTGGAGTCTCCTTGAATTTAAGAAAACTATTACCCAGAAAGATCTTTCCAGTTTATCTTGCTAAACAAAAGTCAGCTTTTTAGATTTAACTGTGTACATTATTTTAAATATTTGTCAAGCAGCTTTCTGGTCTCCCTGATTTACATTTATGGAATATTGAAGGTAACTCTAAGGATAATTTTGTGCCAGTTAGTCTGTAAGATAGATAACATGTATAGTCCCCCTGCAGAAGTTGTGCAGATGAATGTAGAAGAAAAGAGAGCGTTCTTCAATTTTGGACATATGTGCTTGCTTGAATTCAGTCTATAAAGCATCATGCCTGGATCATTCTCATTTTTCTTCTTAAATAGTTCCACAGTTTGTATTTAAATTTACACATAAAAGATCTTCAGCTTCTCCCTAACAAATCAAACAGTTAATTTA